>NC_058407.1:79975337-80289272 GCF_002201575.2 Neomonachus schauinslandi | reverse complement strand
TTCTTTCTTTCTTTCTTTCTTTCTTTCTTTCTTTCTTTCTTTCTTTCCTACTAAGACTTTTCCCAATATGTCCTCTTTTCCCTCATTTGCTTTTTTTGCACTATAGAACAAGAGTTCTGCCCAGAGCTTATAACCTAAATTAGAGAAATAAACACCTCAGGTATAAGATGGAGAAAATATCGTAGGATAGGAAAGAATATGGAATGAATAATATGCACTTCATCACCTACACAAAGCCTTAGCACCTTGTACAATAACTTTTCAAGGCACTTAATTAATATTAGTTAAATAAATGAATGAATGACTTGCAAATATGACAGCTTGATCATTTAACAGTAGCAGAATCCATTGACATTAACAGAGCTTCTTTGAATTATTCTTGTCTCTAGGTATGTTTAGATTATGGACAATTCCTTATACATCTAGTTCTATAAGTACAAAGTATGCTATTATATGTTGCATCAAAAAATAGAAATATTCTTTCTAAACTACCATGCACCCATTCTTATTTTTTTTTTAAGATTTTATTAATTTGACAGAGGAGAGGGAGAGAGCAAGCACACAAGCAGGGGGAGCAGCAGAGGGAGAGAGAGAAGCAGGTTCTCTGCCGAGCAGGGAGCCCGATGCGGGACTCGATCCCAGGACCCTGGGATCATGACCTGAGCCGAAGGCAGACGCTTAACCGACTGAGCCACCCAGGCGCCCCTACACCCATACTTAAACATAGCAAACAATAGAAACAATACATTGTACAAGGTACATTTCTTTATATGCTCCAATTCATGAACCTATCAGTGATGGAAAGGACAGTATTTTGATAACAGCATTACAGTGTGGTACCTGTGGGTGGACCTGTGACTCAGAGAGAGAATTTTCTTCTCACCCAAGGCATTTTTGATGAGATCTCTTAAACCTGCAATATTTTTCTTATTGCAACTAATTATTTTTCTCTGTAATGTACTAAGGACCCACTCTTTCCTCCTGCTAAGTATTCAAGTTGGGCCATCCAGGATCACATTCTTGCAAAAAATCTTAAAGAAAATTTGGAAGGGAGGAAAGTGTGAAATAGAAAAGGACCTTCCAGTCCTGTAAGATGGTGCCAACCTTTTAGCAGGAACATATAATGAGTTAATAACAATAATGCCATTTTACAATTGTATACTTATATCCATTTTCCAAGGCACTTTCATAAATGTAATCTAGCCTAATTGTCACATGAAACCTGTGAAGGAGAAACCAAGTGATTCACCTAAAATCAAAGTGGCAGGGCACCATCTCAAACCCAAATCCCCATTCTTATTTTCACTTATGTCTGAGTCTTAAAGTCATTTAGTCATCACAAAATTATGCATCTAGTAGATAAGAACTCTCTATCAAGAACCTAGATGAAAATCTTAATTTTGAACTTTTTCTCATATTACTTTCTCTCTGCTGCCAAAAAGAAAAGTTATACTTTTATTTTCTCAACTTGGTAAACAACGAAACTTCTTACAACTTCAAAGTAGTAAAGTTTCATTGGCCATCCTATGCAATAAAATAGTGGCTTGCTTTTCCACTTTTGATTAAAATGAGACTTGTATAAGTAAATGTTATGAGATCTGGAAGAAAACATGTATTTTTCTTGTACTGTTTGTCCCCCCATGATTCACAACTCTGTACTAATCTTCAGCGCTACAATGAATCACAGCCCAAAATTAAGGGATATCCTAACTACAAAAGAAATGAGAGGAGCTTTTTCTCCAACTAAAATTATACTTATGTTTGTATATAGAGTGTATGACTGACTGTGTAGTACTCAAATTCTAATTCAGAGAAGACTATGCTTTAATGTAGAGCATAAAAAGACTAAATATTTGTATATCACTGTTCAAGATCAAATGAAAATGAACTATAAAAGTAAAAAGTTTGAGTAATTTTTAAAAATAAAGCCAGATGTAAGTCTTAAGATTGACTTGATTTATACTATTTTTAAGTTATGAAACTAAGAAAGCTGCTCTCTTTGGGCAAAGTATTATAACATTGGCATAGTAGTTTTTAGAAAATTGGGTGCCAGTCCTGGATCCAGTACTAATAAGGACTTTTTGATCTCAGTCTTAGCATCCTCATTTGCAAAATGGTAGGTTGGGACTAAGATATTTTTCACATCTGATTTTCTATCATTCTAAATCTCTTTCCAAGGACTTCCAGCTACTGATAGAACCATGTCTGGTACTCAAGGAACTTAATTAGAGTGTGGTATTCTCTTTTTAATACCATGCTGAAATTGTTAATTGCATGTAAAATAATATTCTGTGAAATAGAGAAAACTTGATCTAAAATAGTTATAGGTCAATAGTACAAAAAGTACAGAAAAGGTAAGTGGTTTTTCCTTATCAAGAAAATTTGTTTCCTTCTTTTTATGGTCACTTAAAATGTTGAAACATTTTCAATACATGTATGTGAATGGGCAAACACTGTCTAGAGATCTATTTTAAAGTTGATCCTTTCATTTTAAGGAGATTTCAGTTCTGCTTTTTTATCGATTTCTTAATGTTGCATATTTTAATAAGAGATGTTTTCAAATAGTGAAATACATCACATGAAACGTCTAAATTTAAGACTAAGTTTACAATGCACTTTTTACATACACCATCTTGTTTAATCTAATTATAGTAAAGCTGAGTTAGGAGTCATGTATATAGCATCATTGTTATCTCCTACCTCTGCAAAGACTAAGCAAATGCTTTCCATGAACTTTGGGTATTTCTGGTAAACAGGAGTTATAATATTAACAGTCCTTGATCTCAGGGAGCTACATCTCAGACACATAGAAGATACTAACGTATGGTGCATTAAAAGAAATAGGCAGGCCTTCCAAATGTCCAGGATGATGTTCAGTGTAAGAGGGAAAGAAACACATGAAACTTGAGTCATAAATGTGCTGAACATTTTAAGATTTCTCTGGAAAAAGTTACAACCAATTTTCATATGAATTTGTATAGTATTATTTGGATGCCATCTTTTCAACATCATAACTTTGACACTAGAGCATGAAGAAAAAACTTTTTAGGAAAGTATAACATATGTTTAGAGAAGTACACAAATCACAAGTGTATAGCCTAATGAGTGTAAGAAACAGAGCATCTCCAACATCCCAGAAGTGCCCTTTGTGCCCTATGCTTGTCACTAGCACCCAAAACAATCACTATCCTGGCTTCATTTCTGAATATTATGTAAATGGTATCATACAGTAAGTACTGCCTTTGCCCAACATTATGCATCTAAGCTTCATCCATATTGTTGTGTGTAGCTGTAGTTTGTGTGGTCTAATTGTTGTGTGGTATCCAATTACATAATTATATTTCAATTTTCTTACCCATTCTAATGTTGATAAGCATTTGGATAGCTTCCAGTTTCTGGCTATTATGGATGATAGGCTGCTATAAACCTTTTTACATACATTTAAAAAAATTATACACGTGTTTTTGATGAACATACCTATGTATTTTTTAATCTTTCCTATGTTCAGGGTCTGCATCTATTCAACTTTACTGGATACTGAAAAATGGTTTTCTGAAGTAGTTATACCAATTTACACTCCCATCAACAGTATATGGGAGTTTCAGTTGTTGCCTATTCTCACCCCAGCACCTGATTTTAGTAAAACACTTAATGACATTTTTATTTTTCTTGTACACTTATAGTTAGAAAAGCAAATGATTTTGAAACAGTGACTTTTTATACTTTTTAAAAAATGAAATAATCTGAGTAATCCTTGCAGTAAAGCTAGATATGCTAAATTTGTCCTAAAAGTTTTGAGAAAATTTTGAGAGCTTTGAGAAAGATACAAAACATATGGGTTTTCTCTTTAGGTATGTTGTTTGTACAAGAAATCACTTAAGTGACATCACTGCTTTAATGGGCAAGTCAGAATCAACCTATGATTTTTAGCTGAAGAGTCCTAATACTAGTTTGGAAGATATGGGAATTTACTAACATGAGGAAAGTGGATATTTTGGAGGGGTGAGGAGTGAAATAATTTCCCTATACTGGGTGTATAAATCCCAGGAAGAATTCATTTTGATAGACTGCAAATTAGGATTTTTATTCAGTATATAGGGTGAAAGTAAGTTGGGCAATATTAGTCTAAGGAACTCTCAAACACTGATTATTTGTAACAGAGGCCTCAGTTCTTCCCAATTTCTCTATCAGAGTTCTAAACAATGTAATTTACAAGTGTAATTGTAAAACCAAAGATGTATTCACAGTTCAAGTCATATTATGGTTTAGAGAAAAATTAGAACAATTACGGATTATTTGTCTTCATTTTTTAAATTTAGAAATGATAAGAAGCTTTAGTTGATATAAGAAATGATTCTCCCTCAAACAAAGTAGAAAACAGCTGTGAAAATCCAAAGCACTGTTTAGCAGCTATGGTGGTAGGAAAACTCATCCTTCTAAGTTCCTTCCAATAAACTGGCATTCCCATTTTTCTTTACTATTAGCTGATCTCTTATCACCATATATTTGGATTGTTTCAACTTTTCCTTCTCCTAGCTATTGCTTTAAATTTTTCTTCTGGAAAAACAATGCAAAGACATGCCCATATATTTTGACATCTAGAAATCACCAAAGTTCACTTAGTCATGAATCCCCTTATTCAAAAATATTTGTTGATCTCCATATAGAAGAACTTCCAGAAGGGGTCCAAGGATAATAATATTTTGGAATCACTAATATAATCTGATGAGTAAAATAATTTAAAGGTTTAGCATAAAAATTTAAATGAAGTTTATTAAATAGCCCTTTCTACATATCTCTAATTATAGACAATATTTCCCTCTGATGAAAAATGTTGCGTAATATATGACTTCTGAATTTCTTCATACTATGAAGATTCAGTGAGCCCATTAAGAATACTTTTCTCCTCCCTGTATTTAGATGAAATGACTCATGTCTGCATTATATTTAGAGCAGACTGTAAACTCCAGTGGGAATGAAGTCTTTGTACTAAGTAATCGTCTCACAGTATCCAATATAATGACACATATAAAAAGCCATATAATGCTAATTATTTGGTTATTTGTTAATAAATAAACTTAAAAAGATAACGATGATAGCTAACTTTTATTGAGCACTTCCTTGTGTCAAGTACTATGTATATATGTGCATTTATTTTCACACTTACCTTTAACAATACCCCCTGGAATAATTACCCCATTACAGATGAAGAATCTGAAGATCAGATAAGGCAACCCACCCAAGGCCACTTGAACAAGGTCTGCCTATGCCCTTAATCACCATGGTTTCCCAAAAGAAAGTGCCTTTGGCAAAGAGAAAGACAGAGAGAGGGAGATAGACAGGAGTATTGTCACAAGAGCACTGACTAATCATCAACAAAAGATATATTTCAATTTACATCTCAACCACTGACCACTGAAAGTCCCTCAGTACATCAGATATCCACTCTAAGGCATTCTCTTGACCTCATTACAATAGTAACAGATTTTTGCTTTTAAGTCTCTCATTTGAGAAAGCAGTCATGTTCTGCAAAGAAAAGCATTATTGAAATGATGCTCTCTTAATTAGAATTTTGCTCTTATAAAGACTAACATGGAGATGATAGCCTGAGGCTATCATCTGAGGCTGAACCTGAGGACATAGATCATGGATTGATTGGCCGGACCATTTTTGCATTTAGGACAACTAATATTTAGAATACAAGATACAGAGAATGAATTTCATGGCAGTAGGGCAGAGGATGCATTAGGTATGCTACCCACCACAGTCCTAAAATATTAGTCTCATAACTGAGGTTCAAACAAAATTTTGTGGAAGTTCAAAGAAGGAAGGGAAATACTGTTTGGGTGTTCTTCAACCTTCAAGCACCCTGCTCAGGATGCCATTATAATATTGTGCCCCTCAGCTCCAGGTCTATCTGGGAAGAGTGATTAAAGCTGAGCTGCTCCCTGAAATTAGGGGTAGGGGATAGCTGCAGCTGAGGTCTTTTGTCCCATGGGCAAAGACTGGGTGATGAAGCCACAGCTATTTCATCAAATCATGCAATCAGGATTATTTTAATGATTAATGACACTATCCCTATCCTCATCAAAGACCAATGAAAGGAAATGCATTTTAAACTGAAATAGTGAGGTACCCAAGTGGGAAAAAAATCCTAATATTAGTTCTAGTAGACATAGTCACAATTTATTGAGCACTTGCTCTTCGCCAGGCACTATTAAGAACCTTATAAGAATTATTTTGATACTCATAAGACTCTGAATGGGTATTTCCATAATTTTTCAGATGAGGACATTGAAGCTTGACACAGCAAGAAGCTTCTTTCAGCTCAAGCAGTTTATTGGTGGCTTAGCCAGCCTTGCCACCCAAGTTGACATGACTAAAAAGTCATGTTCTTTCTTCCCACAGATCACCTATGGATTTTGGAATACTAATTTTATGGGACAATAAGAGTTATAATGTCTAGAACAAGTATGTTTGAGAAATACTGACTTAAAGTTTAAACAAGTTTTTTTTTTTTTTTACTACCAACTTTGTCAAATACACGGTAATATGCATTATAAATCTCCAATGGAGGGTTCTAGTGTCTAGTGTCCAACATTTTCCAAACCTGTTCTGTCACAGAACTCCTTTATTACTGGCATAACCAGAATCTCCAAGAACTCACATTGCATGGGACAGAATTTAGGAGAATCTGTACTATACTCACCTGCTACAAAGTCTCCTTCAGTAGAGACCTTTTAAAAAATTAAAGAGTTAATTCATAGACTCACAGAAACAGGGCAATTCAAATCCCCAGTGGCTACTTGATTCCCTCATCTTCAACATATTTCTGGTTTGTCTGTGCTGGTGAACAATGGATAGGTGACCAATTCCACCTTCACATAACTCAACTGTTAGGAAATTCCTCACTTTCTAACATATCTCTTTTCCTCTCTAAGTTACTTTATGAAGTCAATTCTTGCCACCAATGAACAGTGAAGCAAGCCTTTCACTACAACAGGTTTGGTCCCCAAATATTTCACTTGTTCACTGTGTAGTTGTAGCAAGCTTCACTGACTGAAGGTTACAGGCTGTAGCTGCCCAATTTCTGAAATATGGGAACAGAGAAATCCTAGATCAGGGATTCTTTATCCACAGTCCAAGGGTACAGTAAAATAACTCCTGTCCAGTATTGCAGCATCCCAAACCCTCTTCCCTTTTTCATGCCTCCAGTCTTTGTATGTATGGAAAGAAGACTCACGTTACAGTTAATGGAGACGTAGATGGCAATACTCCCCACACCTACGCAAGTGCTCCCTTAAGCTGCTTTGTGATGCCAAACAGCGGCCTTTAAAAGCAGTGCTGACATGAACATCAGGCACACCCTGATACCTAAGGATTAGGGCAGGTTGTGCTTCAAAATAGACACGGTTTGCACTGTATTAACCCTAGCATCACCAGACAAAAGATGACTAAAGACTCCTCTTTGCACCACAAAAACTTTCTCCGTAATGATAAAGCATTTCTCTGTAAGTATAGTCTTAAAAATGATGTTTCTTCTCTCCTCTTTGAGATAAGGTAGGTGAAGAAAGGAAAAAAGTGTAATATGGAAATGACTGATATAATTATTTCTTCGAATGTCTAAACCCTGTAAGCATATAATCCTATACTTGTGGATCATAAATTCCCAGAGGGCAGAAATGTGTCCTACTTATTTCACTAATCCCCACTGTTCCTAGCAGAATGATCTGCACCTAAGAAACAGTGAAATGAATTAATGAGTTAGTTTATTCCAATTACTTGATTAGAAAGAAAATGTAAGAAAAATCATTGTTTAGGGCGCCTGGGTGGCTCAGTTGGTTAAGCAACTGCCTTCGGCTCAGGTCATGATCCTGGAGTCCTGGGATCGAGTCCCGCATCGGGCTCCCTACTCAGCGGGGAGTCTGCTTCTCCCTCTGACCCTCCCCCCCTCTCATGCTCTCTCTATCTCATTCTCTCTCTCAAATAAATAAATAAAAATCTTTAAAAAAAAAAAGAAAAATCATTGTTTAAGAAATAGACTCTCACAATTTCAAATGAGACCTCTTCTATAGTTCCTTGGAAATATAATATTCCATTTAGAATTTTTAGCAGGGATTTAGTAAAAGTGACTTTGTGCCTTACATAAAGAACCTGCCCACACTATCCTACAACTATATTCTCCTTCTAAGAACTAAAAATGTATTGATACTCTCTTTAATTCATTATGATTTAGAAATAATCAGAGAAAAAAAGTATCATGAATACACTGTACAATCCCAAATATAATTACATGAGAATGTGAAACATATTTCCAGTTACTATTAAACAGTACTTGTGACTTTGATATTCATGATATTTCAAGTGCAATCAGAGACCATGGCATTTCAGGCTAGCAACTACCACAGAGATCTAATTAAGCTCTCTCTCTCCCCACCTAATAAAAAAGAAAACTGAAACTTGGAGGGAGGGCTACACTACCACTGCCTAAGGTGACACAAGACGTTACTGGCAAATTCAGGACTAGACACCAAGTTTCTTAGGTCCTAATTCAAGTTGCCTTTCTCCAGAGTTGATCTTCTAGCTTTTCTGGACTAAATCAAGTCCAGCCTCTCCCAGGGGATCAAAGAATCAGTCTCATTAGAAACAGGGTTGTTTGGTGTTTTGTTGTTGTTTTTGTTTTCCTTGAAAACACATTGCTTCACACCATTTCTTTTTAGGGCTTTGGCTTTAAGATTTTTTTTTTTCACTAGTAAATAGAGATCTTATTTGTGTCAACAGCACACTTCAAGAGCTAAGCAGTCACATGATTGCACCTTGAGCAAGACACTGAAAGGAAGATTTGTCTGATAAGCTGAACTCTTTCATGCCAGGGGACCTTGTTACACAAGAAAAATTGTTCTCCCTTCAGTGAGGAGTGGATATTGTCTAGATTGTTTTAGGACTCTTTATTCTGAAAAAACATTTGCAATAAAATAGTTGCAACATTATGAGGCAAAAATAAATAAAACAAAAAATATATATAAATAAAGTAAAGGGTACTTTAAAACCCAACATTCCCATTATGCACTTAACCATTCTCTGGATAATGAGTAGGGTAGTAGCTTTAACAGTGAATTAATCCTTCAAGAATTTCACTTGAACTTGAAGTTCAGCAGCCTTTTCTGTTATTCAGAGAACTGTCACAGGGTTAGCTAAAATCACTTATAGGACATATCTCTTAAGGTTTCAGGATCATGGTATTTCTCAAATAGGCAATTCTGGGGAAAGAAAAATCCAACTCGGCAGAGTTAACCAAATCAGATTTTCATGCAATATAGAACAAAGAATTTATTGCGAGAAGGAAAACAAAACAAATACTTGGTCCAGGACCCAGACTCCAGCTATAACTGTATCCTTAATGAGGGTTCACTTGGTGGTCACTTTAATAGTGCAGGAACTAACAGAGAATGGTAAGTTGGTGAGTAATGGAAATGTTGGGTTTAAAGTACACTTTAGACAGGCTTTATTTATATATTTATTTGTTTTATTTACTTTGCCACATAATGTAGCAAGTATTTTATTCCAATTGTTTTTGTCAGAGAGCCCTAAAACAATCTAAATAACATCCACTTCTCAGTGAAGAGAGAACACTTTTTCTTGACTTACAATGTCCCCTGTCATGAAAGAGGTCAGGTCTACTTCTTCATGAATATTTTCCAGTTCTCCAGGCTTAAAGGAATCACAGATGGAGGGAAAAGAGAAGTGCATGCCAGAAATCCCTGTATCACACTGGGTCTGCATTTACTCCTCTGGAGTCCCTTGCTGTCTGGGAAAGGACAGTGAGCCTGGTTGATACAGGGGGACAGGTCTGCTCAGTGTTCAGTCACTTAATGTCAGCTGGCTGGGGCACGACTCCAGGGGAGAGCAGTTTATCAGCCACAGAGCTCTTGGGAAAGCTCACCACTGAAGAATGGGCCCCATGGGAGCAGAACACTATCAACTCAACCATCTGAGTTCTGCTTCCTATTACGACTCCTTTTAGCAGGAGAAATTATTTCCTAGTGGTTGGGCATGTTCAAATTTATTGCTTTATTTGCTGGCTATTGAGTAAAGGGGGAAAATCCACCACAAGAATACCTTAGCAACACTGAGAGGTCATTTGTCTCATCAAATTCTGCCCTTTCATAGCACTCTTTCTATTTAGAATTTCTCTAATGGCTACTTAATAATTCTAGCATTTGGTCTCAGCAGTCTTCTCCGCATGAAACACCTGTTTTGGCAAAGTTCGAAAGGCCTCTATACTCACTAAAAATGATCTGTTTGGGAGACTGTTTTTCTAATAATTCCAAAGTTTTTATTTCCATTGTCAGCATACCCACATTCAAGCAATCACGAAACATGTACATACATTTTAAGTATCTAGATCCTTAAGAGTTATTTTGAAGAAATTCTTCCACAGATCTATATAATTGACATTGAGGCCAAAAAAATTCCTTTTCAGTAATACATTATATAACATTATTCACATTATAATTCTTCTGAGAAATAATGTTTGTTTTGATTACTATCCAAAATAATGAAGAGTATAATGATTACTAGCCCATATAAGGCTACATTAATTAAAAAATCTGGTTCTAAGCAATAGTCAGTATTTTAATTCCATAATAGATTATATGTACTCAGATACATTTCTTAATGTTCATTTAATTGCTAGATACTCCAATATGTATATGATAGTTTTCTTAGTAGTAGTAGTAGTAGTGTGTCTAGTTTGACTTTTTGACCCTCATCTACCACCCATGATTTATGGCTATTCACACATTTTAACTCATTTTGAGATACTGTGTTCAGTTCTGTAATGTATAGTGTGTAGGTCCCATGAGGAGTCAGCATGACACAAAGTTAACAGATTCTGACTTGCAGCTGGACAGTTAGGATAGATTTTTAGGCAGGGATCCTCTGCTAGCTTCCTACTAATGCATTAGGACCCTGTGAGTGTCCTTGATCTGATGCCACCAGTTCAATAAACTGCAGGTACCATATGTGGTGCAAGTATTTGGCAACATCTCAAATGAAAGGCAGCAAAACACAGTGGAAGGTGGCTTTGGAGTCAAATTGAGTTTAAATCCTGCTCTGACACTTAATCTGCAAAATAATCTTGGACAGGTTATTTTACAGTTCTCCGACTTCTGGAGAGAAAATTAATCGTAAAGAATAATAGTCGGGTTTAATATGGTTGGCCATGCAGAGCAGTGGTTAAAGGCATGTCCAGTCCTGTCTGCCATTTTCTAGTTGTTCAACCTTGGGCAAGTTAACTTAAATTACTACATCTTTGTTTCTTCACCTGCAACATAGTGATAATAGTTAACTTCTCACAGGTTTTTGGAAGGAATAAATTTTAAAAATAAATGAAAACCATCCTTCACAATATTTAGCACATAGTAAGCACTCAATATTAGCTATTTATTTTTATAAAATTTATCTCAGGTTCCTAGCACTCATAGGTATACCTATGTATAATACCCTAAGTCCACTGTCTTTTTCATCCATGCTCCTGTCCATGGACTCTTTTTCCTGTCTTCTAACTAATGCCAGAGGCCACAGTCATGAGAATGGGAGTAACTACAGAGCTAGTGAAAAGAACTTATATTTATAAAATCTCCTAGAAAATATACTTTATTTTTCAACTTTGTAGGTGTTATTTTGAAGCCCTTAAAACTATTTCTATCTTTGAAACACCCAATCCTTAAGCCATATATTTTCAAGAAAAAGCATCCTTCAGTTACTACCTCTACTAAAATATCTATGTTTATTTTTTACTGAAACAGTTGTAACTGATGTGAACACTCAGCAATCAAGATACTTTAGAAATGTTTTTCTATTTTCATTAAATAGTGCTTATCCTGAAAAGAAGTGCTTTATGCCTTCAGCTTTACTTTTAGAATGATACATGTTTGTGACATAATAGCATTCCACTTTTGGAACTTTTTGCATTTAAGTTTCTAAAAAGTGATATTTACCTAAATTTTCCTCAAGCATTTGTGCAATTCTCTCAAGCATGCTCTTCAATAATTTTACATATACATATTCCTTTCATCTTCTAATAGCAGATTTGTTTATTCCTCATTCAATTCAGAATATTTGTTTATTCCTCAATTCAATCAGAATATTTTAGATGAATACTGAAATAATTATTGGCTTTTAAAAAATCATGTAATCACAGCTGAGTATGGCTGTAAATGATATATATATTTTATCAGTTTTTTTTCATATTTTATCAGTTTTAAAACACACTCATTCTTTATAGCAAATTTCATATAAATGGGTTTTTAAATTATTTTTTATATATAGCTTATATTTATAAATGAAGGTGGCTTGCCTTTGCTACCATCTAAAGAAACTTATTGTCAACTTAGAAACTTTGGAAATGTGGAGAATATTTCTATTTATTATTTGGCGCATAATTTATGCATATATTATCTGTGTATATGTGTACTTTTATATACATCAATATATTACATATAAATACACACTATTACATATTAAATTAGCAATAGGATATGTTACTAATGCAGCTAAGGTGCCATATTTCTCTAACCCTTCCTCTAATAATCATTTCCATCTTCTCCCTTCTATTACCATCACTACTGATCATGATAGGGGATGCCAAAGAATTCTGTGTTTCTGTGCTCTGCATTTCTTCTCATACTCTCTCCATCCTTCCCTAGCCTCCATCCCTATTCCAACATATGTGCATGGGCCCATGTACACACATGTGTGCATGTGCACACAACACACACACGATACTTCTTCAAGTCCATGTCTACAGTGAGAGTTGCCTTAACCATGTTTAAAAACATATATGTTATTTTCTGTTGTATATCTATATGTATATTCTATTGTATCTATATCTTCAGGTGTATTCATATAAGTATGTAATAATGTATATGACTGCACACATTTTTATTTCCTTCTTTTGGTCAAAAAGTGGTTTTCCTTCCAGATGTTAATATGATGCATAGAGGAAGATAAATATTATCCCAATAACTTCACAACCTGAGAGCAAACTTGACACCATTCACAGACACTCCCTTTCTATGTACAGTAGATCTAGGATGTAACTTTGAGCAGATGGGAGTTGGAAGTAGGGGAATGGCACACAGTGTCTTTTTTTTTTTTTTTTTTAAATGTTTTTTTATTTATTTATTCATGAAAGTCAGAGAGAGAGAGAGAGGCAGAGGCAGAGGGAGAAGCAGGCTCCCCGCCTAGCAGGGAGCCCGATGCGGGACTCGATCCCAGAACCCCGGGACCATGACCTGAGCCGAAGGCAGACGCTTAACCATCTGAGCCACCCAGGCGCCCCGGCACACAGTGTCTTAAGGATTTCTTTATATGTGCAGCTACAGTCCCCATAAATCTTAGGTTTGGATGTTTTCTACCCTGCATTTAGGTTATGTCAAAAGGAATGTGAGTTAATAAACACAGGGTGTGAGAAAGTTGGTCTGTTTTTAAGCGTAAGTTGCAAAGACTATTTTATCACAAGTTCCTTTCTCAGTACTGAGCACATAGTAGGCACTCAAAAGATATAGATTAAGTGATTGACTGAATGAATGAACATACTGCAGTCATGGTTCAAGCAAAAATGAAAAGTGGGGAAAAAGAAATTTCTCTTCTTTTTCTGGGATTCATCACTATGTATTGTGAAGATAGAGAAGAAAATCTGGTGGCCTAGAACACATGTGCTATTTTCCAACCATGCAAAAAGAAACTTCACAAGTTTTCCATTAAAGAATCAGAGTCATGATCTGGTTACAGAACCCTAGGTGTGTACTAAGATTAAACAAAGAAGTTGAAGAGAGGTCACTTAGTCTAAACATACTCATATTCCTTAATGAATAAGCTTGTGAACTGATGAAATCCTTGTTCTCTCCATCTGGCCTCAGTTAACCTATGCAGAAAGCTCCAGAGTCAACAGCAAACCTGTGAAAAACATGTCTCATAATGACAGTCTGGTATTATCAATAGTCTCCTGATCCTAGTGCAGCTACCTCTTATTAATGATTGCTCCTAAATGACATACTAAAATCCAATAGAAACATCTTCCATACAAAGAGTAAACATTCTACACACTTTCTAAATTTAATGCTAGTACTAAAAGCAAAACAGGCTGGGAGGCTTGGCTACTGCCACCTTTAAAGAAAGTGTCATCCAGCAATCTAATCTTTACAGTCTTTTTGCAAGTGGGTGGCCACTTTAGGAATAGCTCCACAAAGGATGCTTAGTATGCAATTGACCAGGCTTCTGTTTGGAAACTAGAAATCCAGCTGACCTTCCTGATCTCCCCTGACTCAGCATTTGCTTAGACTGATGTATTTGCATACGTTCCATGCAGTCTAATTCTTTCTAACTTAGTAATAAAAACATGGCAAGATGGGATACACACCATGTTTCATGCATTTTAATGTCCTAATATTTGTTAATTTGGAATGAAATATAAAATATATCCAGTTTTAGCAGTCTAGCAAGCTGAATGCCTGGCCATCTGTTCATACCTAGCTTTTATATTTCTTAGTCATTTCACTTCTGCTTTTAATTGTAACTGCCACTTTTATGCTGATGGCACAAATCCTGAGACCCTTTTTAATGCCATTTGCAGTCCGCCTGACCCTTGGCTCATCTAAAATGATGGCTTAATCTCAGTTGCTTTTAAATTTATGTTTATACTCAGGAAGTGTTTTCTTGAATAATACAATTCCATTTTTTAATCTTATTTCCTGTTCTTGTTTTTGTTTTTTTGTTTTTTTCACATTGGCTAACCGAGTCCATAGTCTGGTCCCTAGCACTGTAATTTTTTCTTTCATGTCTTAGTCTCTGCATTCCAACACAGCTGAAACTTTCAATCACATTATCCTATTGCACATTATGATTTTGCTTTCACACTGCCACCTACTCTGCTTAATTAAATAATTTGTTGACACGCTCAGATTTCTGTTTACTCTAGCCCTGGCATTCCAGCCAAGATGATTACATCTAGGGCTTCAGGATCTGCCTGTGGTAAAATGTTGAAGTAGGAAAAATCTATTTTTGAGCTTTCTCCCACAGGGCTTATCAACTCTATTTCCTCTCTTTTCTTCTTTGTTTCCCTTTTCTCTCTTCTCTCTCTTTTTCTCCAACATGTGAAGTGATCATCTATTTTAGATATTCCATCCATTCTTAATTTTAAATACTCTTTCCCATTTGTCATGAAACCTAACTAAAATTTATTGTCTCTATATGGTTAAAAATATGGTGAAATTAGCAAAATCCTAATCCTACTATTACTACTAAAATATTAATAAATAATAAGCCTGTCAGTTCTTCAGCACTTGAGTTAGTTCAACTCTGTTGAAAATAGAAATACTTGGGCGCCTGGGTGGCTAAGTTGGTTAAGCGACTGCCTTCGGCTCAGGTCATGATCCTGGAGTCCCGGGATCGAGTCCCACATCGGGCTCCCTGCTCGGCAGGGAGTCTGCTTCTCCCTCTCCCACTCCCCGTTTGTGTTCCCTCTCTCGCTGTGTCTTTCTCTGTCAAATAAATAAATAAAATCTTTAAAAAAAAAAAAAGAAAATAGAAATACTTATTGAGTGTCATCTGTGCTCAGGGCACCATCGTAGGTACTAGGCATATAGAGAGGAATAAGATACCAGTCCTTGGTCCATGGAGTCTAGTAAAGAAAACAGGCACAGACATAGAAAAAACCAGTATGTTATGATGGTTCCATGGCAATTATGTACATTGACATTGGGAGCACAGGTTATGAGCAGCTACTCTGAGCCACCCTCCCTTCATCTATAAATTCTATGTTTTCTTTCTGAAATGGGTGTCATTTCATCAGATTTTTTAATTGATAGTAATTATTTATGGGTGCCTGGGTGGCTCAGTTGTTAAGCGTCTGCCTTCGGCTCAGGTCATGATCCCAGGGTCCTGGGATAGAGCCCCACATTGGGCTCTCTGCTCAGTGGGAAGCCTGCTTCTCCCTCTCCCACTCCCCCTGCTTGTGTTCACTCTCTTGCTGTGCCTCTCTCTGTCAAATGAATAAAATCTTAAAAAAAAATAGTAATTGTTTACAACTGTTGAGAAAATACTATATCCCTGGGATTGCTCTAAATATATTACTTATACTACTTCATCTGATTCTCATAAATGATAAATGATACTAGTAAGTAGACACTTATAGTCTCATTTTATAGATGATAAAATTAAGACACAGAAAACATTAAATTATTTGCTTAGAGCCATGCAAACAGTGTCAAAGATGTCATTTAAATCCAGTCAATTTGGCTCTAGAGCAGCACTGTCCAAAAGAACTTTCTGTCAATAATCAAAATGTTCTGTATCTGTACTGTCCAATACAGCAGCCACTAACCACATGGAGCTCTGAATTTTTAATTTTACTTAACCTTACCTAATTTTGATAGTTCTAGCTCCTGATCTGCAGGTCTGCTCCTCATCACTAAGCTCTATTCCTTTCCAAAGCAATGTGATAGTGAAGTGAAAAAGAGGAAGCAGTCTGAACAAAGATATTTTGTGTGACTTCCTGCCAGAGATGGTGACAGTTTAGTAGTCTGCTCTAGAAAACAAATAAATAAATAAATAAATAAATAAATAAATAAACAAATAAATGCTCTCAAGGTGGAATAATTAATATACACTTGAAATTTAAAGGGTGTGCCTCTTACCAGTAACTTCTCATCAAGGCATGTCCATCTAGCAACAGCAGGTACCAGTTACCTTCAGTCTTATTCCTTCCAACACTTTCAAGAGAAAGGATGGTAAAGCTCTACAATTAGAACTCGAGTGGAATTTAGATACTGTATTTTAAGCATTGTGAATTTCCAGCCAATCAGAGACAAATTCAAAATATAAGTTCAATGAGGAGAGGGTGGGGAGAAGCTACTACATGGTCATAATAATATTGGCAACAATAATAATAGCATTTATTAATCATCTTTTATAAATTTAGCAGGCAATTTCAGTGGATTTTATATCTGTTACTTTGTCCTTACAACACTGTAAGGTGAGAATTATTGACTTCATTTTGCAGACAAAAACATAAAGGTGCAGGAAGGTTACAAAGTTTGTCCAAAGTTATATGTCATCTAAGTTGTGGAACCATGGTTTGAACTCCTACCTTATAAGTCTGGATCCAAAGCCTATGCTTTTTCCTCTATGCAAATTATCCATCTGCTAAAATTGCTTCATTAAGCATCTGATAATCTGTGTGCCCAACTCCAGCTTCCAGTCTCAGTTTCAATATCTGTCACGAGGTTACTCAATAAAAATAGTAGAAGGTATTGAGATTATCTGGGAGGCTCCCCATAAATGTTGGTTTCCCTTTATAGCTCATTTTCTTCAATATCACCAGATCAATCTTCCTGTTACAGAGTTTCTTCCAAGTTACTCAAAAATCCTAGATATTGGTAGGATCAGGCATAGATGATCTAATCTGTCACAAAAGTAATCTGATTCCACTGATTAGCAGAGGTCCATTTAGTAGCATGTGTCAATGTAAAATGTCATTGCTGTGCAGCTGACTCCCTCACTACCCACAGGCATGGCCAGATCCTTCACTCTTTCTCCTCTTCAGTCTGGAGTTCCGTCATTCCCTCCATCTATCCAACATCTAAGCATGTGACAATATTCAGGTCAAATCCATTCTTCCAAAAGCCCTCCTGACTATTCCAGCAACCACTCCCCCACCCCTGCCCATCTCTGCCAAGCTTGACCTGCCTCACCAGTGAGTTCCTGCCACGTATTTTGACACTTAATCATAGGTCACACTGTTATCTAGTTCTTGCATGCGTATAAACCTTGACTTTCCAATGAGGCTACAAGATGCTTAAAGGCAGGAATATGCTAGAGAGAATATCCAGTATCCATTTGGTAATTGAAGGTTTATGTAAAGGGCCTCTGGAATGACCAGGAGGATTAGACTGTCTGTAGCCTCCAGTTCTCTTCTTCTCCATTCAGCTGTGATCTCTTCAGGGCAGGGTCTATTCATTATTTATTTTTGTCCTTTTCTAAGTGTCTTCAGTGTCTCTTCTAGGATCTTCAAATAGTGAATACCCTATAAGTGCTTAATGAATAATATTTCTAGTAAACTGTGTGCCAGACACTGTATAAAATGCTATTTATGGATTGACTCATTTAATCCTCATGGAACCACACAAAAGGCAAATGTAGTGAGTACATGGTGCATTCTGTCAAAATTCCCTCTACAAGACTGAGACACCCCTTCTGGCTCCCAGCAGTGCTGGGGGCTGCATTACTCTCCAGGAATTGCCCTCACTGAAAAGAGTCATGTCACCCAAGGTCATGCTTCTTTCCTTTATTGGCTGATGCAAGAGTTTAAAGGCCCAGCCCCTTGTCTCAGAATGGGTCACTCTGAAAGGCCATTTTAGCTGTTGAGCTCCTTGAGGGATCAGAAGAGGCCCTTGTTGGAACTGCATCATAGTTCAACTCTTCCCTCTGTCCAATCCTGCTTCTTTTACTCTCCCACAGCTGTGAATACCAGGGTGTCTGCAATAAACTTCCTGCCTGCAAACCCTTCTCAGTCTATTTCCCTGGAAACTGACCTAAGACAGTAAGTATTACTATTATGGTTATTCTCATGATACATATGAAGAGAGGCTTAGAGAAGTAAAGTAATTTGATCAAGTTTAAACAAATAGTGGGAAAGAGATGTAAGCCAGAATGGATGATTCACCTTTATCATGAATGAATTTTTTACTTTGTCAAATGTTTTTTTCTGCATCTACTGAAATGATCATATGATTCTTATTCTTTCTTTTATGAATGTGGTATATCACATCGATTGATTTGCAAATATTGAACCTCCCTTGCCACCCAGAAATAAATCCCACTTGATCATAGTGAATGATTTTTTTAATGTACTGTTGGATTTGGTTTGTTAGTATTTTATTGAGGATTTTTGCATCTGTGTTCATCAGTGATATTGGCCTGTTAGTTCTCTATTTTAGTGCATTATTTATCTGGTTTGGTATCAAGGTAATGCTGGCCCATAGAATGCATTTGGAAGTTCTCTTCCTTTTCTATGTTTTGGAATAGTTTGAGAAGAATAGGTTATTAACTTGTCTTTAAATGTTTGGTAGAATTCACTTGTGAAGCCATCTGGTCCTGGACTTTTGTTTGTTGGGGGTTTTTTAATTACAGATTCAATTTCTTTGTGGGTTATTAGTCTGTTCAATTTTTCTATTTCTTCCTGTTTCAGTTTAGGTAGTTTATATTTTTCTGGGAATTTACCAATTTCTTCCAGGTTGTCCAATATGTTGGCATATAGGTTTTTGTAATATTCTCTTATAATTGTTATTTCTGTAGTGTTGGCTGTGATTTATCCCCTCTCATTTGTGATTTTATTTATTTGGGTCCTTTCTCTTTTCTATTTGGTAAGTCTGGCTAGGGGGTTATCAATTTAACTAATTTTTTCAAAGAACCAACTCCTGATTTCATTGATCTGTTCTATTGTTTGCTTGTTTTTAGTTTCTGAATCATTTATTTCTGCTCTAATCTTTATTATGTCCTTCCTTCTGCTGACTTTAGGCTTCATTTGTTGTTCCTTTGTTAACTCCTTAAGTGTAAAGCTAAGTTGTTTATTTGAGATTTTTCTTGCTTCTCAAGGTAGGCCTATATTGCTATGTACTTTCCTCTTAGATCTGCTTTTGCTGCATCCCAAAGATTTTGGACCATTGTGTTTTCATTTTCATTTGTTTCCATGTATTTTTTAAATTTCTTCTTTGATTTCCTGATTGATGCATTCATTGTTTAGTAGCATGTTATTTAACCTCCATGTACTTGTGGTCTTTCCAGACTTTTTTCTTGTGCATTTTGTTCAGAAAAGATGCCTAGTATGACTTTGAGCCTCTTGAATTTGTTGAGGCTTGTTTTGTGGCCTAATTTGTGACCTATTCTGGAGAATGTTCCATGTGCACTTGAAAAGAAGTGTATTCTGCTCTTTTAGGATGGAGTGTTCTGAGTATATCTGTTATGTCCATCTGGTCCAGTGTGTCATTCAAAGCCATTGTTTCCTTGTTTATTTTCTGTTTAGATGATCTGTCCATTGATGTAAATGGGGTGCTCCCAAGTTGGGTGCATAAATATTTACAATTAAATCTTCTTATTGGATTGTCCCCTTTATGATTGTATAATGCCCTTCTTTGTCTCTTTTTACAGTCTTTGTTTTAAAGTCTAATTTGTCTAATATAAATATTGCCACTCCGGCTCTCTTTTGACATCCATTTGCATGATAAATTTTTCTCACCCTCATTTTCAATCTGTAGGTGTCTTTAGATCTAAAATGAGTCTCTTGTAAGTAGCACATTGATGCATCTTGTTTTTTTGATCCATTTTGACATCCCGTGTCTTTTGATTGAAGGAGTAGTTAGTCCATTTACATTCAAAGTAATTATTGATAGATGTATTTATTGCTATTTTATTACTTGTTTTGTCATTGTTTCTGGAGATTTTCTCTGATCCTGTCTTGTCTTTGTCATTTTTGGTTTCTCCTTCACACTCAATGAGTCCCCTTTAATATTTCTTGGAAGGGTGGTTTAGTGGTCATGGACTCCTTTAGTTTTTGTTTGCCTGGGAAACTCTTTATCTCTCTTTCTATTCTAAATGATAGCCTTCCTGGATAGAGCATTCTTGGCTGCAGATTTTTCCCATTCAGCACTTTGAATCTATCATGCCACTCCCTTCTGGCTTGCCAAGTTTCTGTTGAGAAATCCCCAGCTAGCCTTTTGGGTTTTCCTTTGTAAGTTAAAAACTTCTTTTGTCTTTCTGCTTTTAAGATTTTTTTTATCACTATATTTTGCAAATTTAATTACAATATGTCTTGGTGTTGGCCTGCTTCTGTTGATTTTCATGGGAGTTCTCTGTGCCTCCAGGATTTGCATGTCTGTTTCCTTCCCCAGATTAGGGAAGTTTTCTGCTATTATTTCTTGAAATAAATTTTCTGCCCCCTTTTCTCCCTCTTGTTCTTCTTCTGGAACTCCTACAATACGAATGTTATTACATTTGAAGGAGTCACTGAATTCCCTAAGTCTATTCTTGTATTGCATAATTTTTCTTTCTCTTTTGTTCAGCTTCATTATTTTCCATTATTTTGTCTTCTAGGTCATTAATTTGTTCCTCTACTTCTTCCAGCCTGCTGATCATTGCATCAAGCCTGTTTCCAATCTCATGTATTGTATTCTTCATCTCTGATTGTTTCTTTTTTAACTTTTATATCTGTGTTAAGAGTCTCGCTGATGTCTTCCATTCTTTTCTCAAGCCCAGTGATTATCCTTATGATTGTTGCTTTAAATTCTCTGTCAGGCATGTTACTTATATCTGTTTCACTTAGATCTCTGGCCATGGCATTATCTTTTTCTTCCATTTGGGATAAATTCCTCTGTCTTGGCATTTTGTCTAAGTCTCTGCCTTCTTCTATGTGTTAGAAAAGCTGGTTATGTCTCCTGCTCCTGAATGAAAAAGAGTTCATGTAGTGCCCAGGGCTTGGCACTTCAGGGAATATTTCTGATGTATGCTACATGCACTCTGCTATTGTGTTCTGACTGCTGTATCCATTAGGCTAGTGATCTGCAGAGGGTCTTTTTTGCTATTGGCAGTGTTTGGTTCCTGGCCTGAATGTGGCACATTTTAACTAGGTGTGCTCTGGTCTGCTTATGAAATGAGACCTGACCCCAACTCCACCAGAACTGAGACCCTACAGAACTCTCTGGTCAGATGTGGTGTGGGCAGGGGTGTGTGCTGTGGTCTTCTGGGGAGGGGTTCTGAGGGTAGGGAACTGAGACAAGCTTGACTGAGAAGGACAGTCCCACCAACACACAGGGAGGGTGGGGCTTTGTGTAAGCAAGTTAGGCAGCAGTGTTAGTGCTGAGCTTCTTCCCTCGGGTGGCTCTGTGTTTATGCTGAGGGGTGGGGAAGGGAAATAGCACCAGCTAGCTCCTTTGTTCCCAGAGAAGTGCCTATGTGAACACTGCCTCTCAGGGACACCTTCTGAAAAGAGAGGGGGGGGGTGGGGGTGGTGATGGGTTAGCCCAGTGATGGGTATTAAGGAGGGCACGTACTGCATGGGGCACTGGGTGTTATACGAAAACAATGAATCGTAGATCACTACATCAAAAAACTAATGATGTATTGTGTGGTGACTAACATAACATAATAAAATTAAATTAAATTTAAAAAAAAGTGAATAATCTCCCCACTGTGTGCCCCAGTGCTCTTCAGATTGCTATTAACATACTTTCTGACCCCAGGTTATTTGCCTGCCTTCTCTCCAGGAGCAGGGTAGTGCCCTCAGGGCTCTATCCCAGCTAAGCCCACTGACCTTTAAAACTCCAGGCTTTGAGCCCTGCTGGTTGTAAGAACTCATGAAATTCAGGCTCTCATTTTCCAAGCCAATGGCTTGGAATGTTCTCCTTGTGCATTCCTCTCTCTCTCTCTCTCTCTCTCTCTCCCCCTTCTCTAGAACCATAGCTCCATCCTGTCTGCAGCACCTATGATCCTTTTCTCCCCTAAACCATGTCTCTACACTTCCTATCTTCTTTAATGTGGCCTCCTCTCTCCTTTTAGTTGTGGAGTTTGTTCTGTCAGTCTTCAGGTTGATCTCTGAAGTATTTAAGATGATCTGATAGTTATCTAGCTTTGTTTGTGGGACAAGATGAGCCTCGAGTCCTCCTACACTGTGGCCATCTTCCTCTTTTCTCTTTGCACCTCCAGTATTTGTACCGATTTAAAATTTATATGAATTTCTTTAATTTCATGTCTTCTTTTTCTGAAAACATTTCATAACCTTAAAATAATTTTTTTTAGGTTTTAGCCCACAGACTTATTCAAGTATTTGTTATCTCACACATGCCAAGCACTGTACTAATAGATGAGGAAACCCTCACTCTAGTTATGGCCTGAAAAATATAAACCCTGAGGAAGCTATTTAAGCTCTCTATCCCTGTGTTCAGAACACCAAAATAAGACCATGTCATGCCTCTCAAATGCTTACAGAGCCAAGGAAATACCATAATTGAATTTGAAGCTGAGACATTTCATTTACACATTAACCAAAAAGGCACATTCTTCACTTCCACAAAGAAACTTGCTCTCTTCTATTTTTTTTTAAACACAAACCATCTCATATTTTGTTTTCCCATTTCTTTTTTTTTTTTTAAGAGAGAGATGGGGAGGAGGGGCAGAGGGAGAGGGAGAGAGAGAATCTTAAGCAGGCTCCATCATGGAACCTGACATGGGCCTCAATCTCATGACCCTGAGATCATGACCTGAGCTGAAATCAAGAGTTGGTCACTTAACCGACTGCACCACCCAGGGGTCCCTTGTTTTCCCATTTCTGACAGAAACAAATATTTTTCTTTCTTACTAAATTTACTACAAGAAAATAAAACTACAAACACAATGATCAATGTAAACAGACCATTGGCCACAATATTACCAATCCATCAAAGAATGCCAGGATGGTGTCACACTGGAAAGCCCAGATCCATCTATAAGAAGCACCTGCTGCTCACTATGTAGGAATGCAGGCCCTGTACTGCCTAATACTCCAAATTTTCAAGAGAAAGCCAACATATAGATTTTATTTGAAAATCATTTACTTGAAAATTTTGGCAACCAATTCAAAGAATTATAAGAACTCAACATGTGTCATCACTGTGGAGAACAAATAACATATAGTTAGGGCCAGCTGCAGCTTAGGGATTGTCAGTTTAAGACTCTAGGACTAGCTGATCTCTTTGTTTTTTCTTACTCATACAGTTCTATGATTTTCATTAGGAAACCCTGAGATTGGGATCAGAGTGGCATGAATCCAACTAAAATCACAGCTACAACTCCCAGAGAGTGAGATTTTTAATATTACCTGTGTCCTGAAAAAAAAAAAATCATCCTAAGAGAAGTCATTCATTACATTTAATAAAGTAGCTGGTAACAAGAAGCTTGGAAGATCATTAACTTCTAAATTATGGAATGTCTATGTTTAGGTGCCAGTTATAATTCTCTTGAGACCTATGGAATAACAGTCCTTTGTTGATGTTGCTAATATTGATTGAAAGTTGTATAAGTTTTCTGAAATGGAAGGATCACTTTGATATATGATTGATCAAATTTTTACATCATCAGCATCCATAGATTTCCATGTCAGAAAGTGCAAAGCAGGGCTGATTATATTACTTAGTCCCATTCAGTAGATACATGGTTTCCATTGTGATATGCATCCACTATATCAGCTTAAGGTATCTCCAAGTGATTAATGGTACCTAAAAATAGTTTCAGAGAAAACAAATAGACATTTTGGCATGCCACTTATTAGTCATGTGTACTTGGACATGTTATTGAAACTCTCTGGACTCTTTTTTTCATCTGCAAAATAGGAGTTTTTTTGACAATTAATCAAAACATTATATGCAAAAGGCTGACATAAGGTAGGTACACTGAGTAAATATTCATTGAATTGAGAGTGTGAGTAACCAATTGGCTTTGTTTAGAAGACTCTGGAATATCTAGGACAGGGTTTCTCATGAAAATATCTCAACAAATTAGGGAATTACAGCAGTGGTGGGAAAAGATGGAAATTA
The DNA here is from genome assembly GCF_002201575.2 of Neomonachus schauinslandi. Classification (NCBI taxonomy): domain Eukaryota; kingdom Metazoa; phylum Chordata; class Mammalia; order Carnivora; family Phocidae; genus Neomonachus; species Neomonachus schauinslandi. The sequence goes on along the minus strand of NC_058407.1, from coordinate 80,264,646 downwards.
GAGTATGTACATAGGAAATTATACATAGCCCAAATCTTATCTCTATAGCAGCCAGACTGTCAAAGTCTGGACTAAACCCTTGGGTGGATTTAGATATACAATTTATACCTTAATAATAAAAGACACAGAAAATCCAAAGATGCTTTTCACATTTTTGGTAACAAATTTCTTTATTATTTGTGGTTTGTTGTATCTCAGATCATTCCTAAATTTTGGCTAAAAAAAAAAGGCCCATTTTATTCTATCATATCATCAGGGCAGGAATTAAAGCAGAATTGATACAGCTAAGGGGGAGCAGGGCTGGAAACTCATGCTATCCAAGCTTAGAATGAGCCAAGAATTCAATTTAGTTTATGAAAATGTCAGAGACTGTCTGTCACAGCTGCTCTGACCTCAGGAGACTCTCTGTCCATGACTCCATGAAATCACCCCAGGTGGTCAGTTTCTAGGCCATTACAATTATTTAAATAATAGCTAAAACAAGATACAAGAGCATTTATCAAGAGTACAGCTGAAGGTTAGAAGAAAACTTTTGGCTGGTAGATGCCCGTAACTTTTTGATTGGTTGGGGGAAGGAAGGATCCTTTTAAAATAAGCAATAATTCAGAACTTCTGATATTCTGAGTTAGTGTTAATATTTGGGACTTATGTAGGTTTTTTACTTTGGGTAAGTGCCCTTCCAGTACTGTATGTTGTTCTCCTAAGACTTGCATCTAACCTTCGGCCCATTTTGCAATCTCTCCTGCCCTAAAGATGGTGTACAGATTACTTGAGATATAGACTAACAGCTGTGTTTTTTCTGGCAATTCAAACACTTTGAATATAGGTCTTGGCAGTTGAAATGCTAGCCTCAAAACTCCGCACAGAAGTTCTTTGAGAATTTATCAATTTGTGTTTAGGGACATTTCAAATGGAAAAATGAAGTCATTCATGTTTTCACAGGCAGTTCCAAATTCCAAATTGTGTCAAGGGTAAAATGTTTCTGTGTTTGAAAGGCCAAGGCAGACTTACATAACCCTGAAGAGGACAATATAATGCTACTCCAGGAACAAATTATAAGGCTTTAAAAATTTGCTATTCTATAACTTTATGCAATAGGAAGTGGTTTTTTCTCACCCTTAGGGGAACTGAATTTGGTTTTCATAAAAAAAATTGTAAGGCCCGGAGAATTAGAAATTCAAATACTTATCATAAATAAAGAAGGTTTTGTTTTATATTTTCCACATTTGGGAAACTGTCTCTCTGAGGAGTTTTGCTAGTGACATGCTCTATGGGTTTTTCCATGTTGCTACTGGTAATTGTGATCTGTGTACTTTTTCCTTTCTTTTTTAAAACAATTGAGGCTTCAGAGCCTTTGTGAACCTTGACTGCCACATAGATTCACAGAATTCATTAGTCAGATATTTTTCCAAGCTAGGTTCTTCTTATTAGTCCATATTTCACTCATATTTTAAGCTCTGATATGGGACCTGGGCTACATAATATTAAAACCCAGAAAAGGGTAGGGTACATTGTAATTGTTGAGAAATATGTGGAGGGTTTTCTATTTGCAGTAAGGGTTTATATACTTGAGTTTCTATACAGGTAAGAGTTTCTACAAAAACAATAAGCTGGCTAAACCAGCAATAGCAAAGAAACCAATACCAAGTCCTTGGCTGGTTTGGAACTAAGGGACTCAAGAGGTAAATTCTAGAAAAGGAATTAAGAGGAGATGAAAATACGGATCAAAAGGAGGGGCTGTATCATTTCACTGAGCGAATATCCTGGCTTAATGGTTTTTAATTCAGAGTCCATGGTTTTTCTACAACACTGTGCTGCATTCTGTCTGCAACTATTTCCATTTGGGAAACCAGCAACTGATTTCAAACTGTAAGTCTATTTTGAAATATTTGCAAGCAATGAGCTTGGTGAGGAAGGACGGTGAGTAAAAAAGCACTATTCACCCTTAAGAGAAATTGATAAGACAGCTATTCTTATAGATTCTTTGTGCCAAATATTTTTGAGAGCAAATATTTCTAACAGAAACTCTGATACACACCCTAAATCACCACAGTGAAAGCACAGGATGTTGTAAGAAAGAATTTAAGAAGAAAATATGAAAGAACTTGGAACTCAAAATCTCCCAGAAGTTTCTTTCATCTACAATGAAATAAAAGAGTGAAAACTGTGTAACCAAATACTTTGTTTTAAGGGTGGGACAAGCTATTTTTTTAAAAAGGTTATAAAAGCCAATCCAAACTTTTATTCAAAATGGTATTATTTGTTGTGATTTGCTTGGCTTTATGGTAAGCACAAGTAGACAAAATGTTCTCCACAAAACCTGAAGATGGAAGATAGTATGGTTATCCCATTTCCCTTTAGAAGGGCATAATTCTATTAATTCTTGCAAGGACTTAAAATTTGATATATATGATTAGCAGGTATAAACCTTGGAAAGGTAAATGTATTGAACAAACAGAAGATATTAGCACAGCAGTGCCTAAAATGATTATGTCTATCATCTACTTTCCTCTTTCTTCACCTAAAATGACATAGAAGCCATCTATGCTTTCTTCTTGCAGTGTTTTAATTAGAACATATTTTTCCATGTTACAATTTTCCACAGTTCTTTCTCAGTTTGGTTTTCTCAATAAATTAGAAGAAAAAACTAAGAAATCGGTAATTATAGAATTTCATTATCTGTAGAAATTTAGTGATTTAAACAAATGTAATCAATTTATGTGTTTGAAAATTCAATATAGCTCATGTTAGTCTGCAAATATCTGGACAGTTATAAACTTTAGAAGGCCTATATTTTTAAATTTTCTCCTAATTTTTTTATTTCACTATATACTATTTATTTTCACTTACTGAGATAAGAACTTATCAAATTAATTCATACAAAAGAAGTAGCATTCATTTATTTCACAAATATTTATTAAACATCTGATATATGCCAAGCAATAACCAGACACTGGAATATGGTAGTAATATCTAGAAAGAATCTTTGCCCTTACTAAATCTATAATGATCCATCATAGAACACAAACAAGAAATAAAATAAAGGGTGCTATATTATTATAGCTTATAAGCTTATAGCTTATAGAGGAGTACATGTCAAGAAGCATCTAAGTTTAGGTGGGATCAGGAAAAGCATATAGAAGGTACATTCCACAAACATCTCCCTTCTGGGTATTTTTCAGTACCTAAAATTATTCATTTGTTTGTTTCCATGTTTATTGTCTTTCTGTTCCCAATAGTATGTAAGCTTCTTACGGACAGTGACTGTTTTGATCATTCTGTCTCTAGAGCCTAAATAAGGTCTGGCACACAATAGGCACTCAATAAGTATTTGTTGACTAAATGACTAATGGTAAGAAATGATGCTGAGAAGGTAAATGATAGCCTTCTAAGTTATGCTGAGATGATCAAATGTCATTTTCCAATCAGTGGAAAGCATGGAATGGTTTTCAGCAGGGTACCAAACTAGCTCCTTAGAGAAAATGGATCAGGCAGGAAAAAAAAAAAGGTGATGAACTTCAGTGAGAGAGCTATGCCCAGTATGAGTTAAAATTGATGGTGGCCTAAAGTTCTTGATGGCAATGGGGTTGGAGAGAAGTGAAAAGATTCAGGAGACATTTAAGAAGTACAATCAACAGTGACTGGTTGTGGTGTAGGGAGGGAGGGGATCAGTCAAGAAGGATTCTAGATCTGAATCCCTGGATGGATGGATGATAATATTCATGAAGATAGGAAGCAAAGGAACAAGAAGTTTTCTTAGGGAATATGAAGAATTCAGTTTTGAGCATGTGTACTTTGAGGTGCCTACATGATATCTAAGTAAAAATGTCCAGTAGATAATCAAATACATGAGTCCAAAACAAAGAAGAGTGTCTGGACTAGAGATAGAAGTTCACAGAAGTTGAACTTCTAGTTCAACACAGACATTCAGTTGAACCCCAAACTTGTTAGGAAGTTGCAATCAGAACAGAACACTTTTTCTTTCCATTTTCATGACACTTGGCGTGCCACGCTTGCTAAGCATTAGCTGTTGCTGATGACAACTTCCTGGTGTCAGACTAGTCTTCAAGTTGAAGTGCTGAACTGAACTGACAGAGGCCTCGCCTAGTGCAATTTCCAAATTGCTTGGCAGCGGAAAGAGGTGAAAAACTCATTACCAAGCCATCTGTCCTGAGGTTCTGTCCTGATTTCTAGGCCAGAGAAATTTGAATAATTCTGAGAGAATTTAAGTAGCACACACAGATCAGTAAATTCATTCGCTATCAGCTCTATATCCTAGTTTCTTGGGCTTTAATAAAAACCTCAGAAAGTTGGGCAAGGTGGCAGTATTAGCAAGTTGATACTCTAGAGGTAGCCCTCATTTCAAAAGAACACACAATTTAACAAAGGATCAGAGGTCTTTCCATAAGTATACTACATTTTGTTACTAATGTTACTTTTTTCCTCCAATTTCTATGATCTGCTTCTAGTCCTATTTTAGGGTATTCCTGTACAATAAAATTAAAAGACAACTAGCAACGAAATTACTTAATAGTCAATTTCAATCTCTTGCTTGTTATAGAGAAACTTTTCTGGATTCAGCTTTCCTCCTCTACTTCCCTCTAGTCCTTTCCTCAGCTTTTTCTTTCCACTTTTCCTCACTGTCTCTCTTCTTCCTCCTTCCAGTTCTTTCTTTCCTTGCATAATGAAAGAGCATGAGATTTTGAGTCAGATAGACGTGGGTTTGAATCAGATCTTGACTTTATTTAGTTAAATGCTCTGGAAGTGTTTTCTAAATTTTAAATAATAATATTGATAATTTAAAATATTATGGAGTTACTATGAGGGCTAGATGAGAAAATGCACATAAAATCCACTGCTAAAGATGGCTCACGGTAGGTATTCCATAAATATAGCTTGTATTCTCTCTCCATTTCCATTTTCCTCCATTAAGAAGGTTACTGGACCTCAGCATAATGAAACTTGTTAAGCATGGTTAAATTAGATTCAGGGAGTGATGGAAGAGAAACCTGGATGATAATGGGTTCAGAAGTGAATGAAAAATAATGATTTACAGACAGTAAGTGACTTAGCCATTCTTTTTAAAAGTAGACGAGGGCAAAGGGATATGGAACAATAGAGCAATACTAAGAAAGAGAATCAGAATCAGGGAAAATTTTTGTTGGTGATGGTTGGTTGTTTGATGGGAGGTTTGAGTATGCCCATAACAAGGGGAGGAGGGGACTGATTGAGGGGAGGAATATAAAAATGAGAGAGATCAATAACAGAGAAAATACCCTAAGGGAATAGAATATAATAGCAGCACTGATAAAAGTTACTGTAGCTATAAAAACAAATTGCCAAATGAACACAAACTCTTTTTGGACAGTACAAGCAGGGCCTTTGGAGACCTGGGATCACCATGATCTAGGACTTCAGTAGCCTGTTATCTTTAGCCAGCACGACCAAAGAGTTCAGTGTTCAGGGCTGAGGAATATTGTAGGAGCGGCCTTTATGTGGCTGTTTTTTCCTAAAGCTTGAAATGACAATTACTCATTATATGTCAAGTGGTTAAAGAGCCTATCTTCAGGAAATGCAGACATTAGTTTGAATGTGAGCTCTATAACATATTATTTATATATAATCTTGGGAAAGTTTTAAAATTTCTCTGAGCCTTAGTTTCTTTAAGTACAAGTAATAACTCTCACCTATTATTGGAGACAATGTATGTCAAGTAATTAAGAGGGATTATAGCACATAGGAAACAATTTTCACTGTGGTGTGTTAGAGTACTGTAGTTTTACTATTTGCTTATTATTGAATAATTTTTTTGTTTTCTTTCAATAAAACATTGAGTACTTCTAATATAATGTGCTTGCAGACATTTGAGATGATATCACCATCGGTGGTGTCATCCTAGGGTGGTTGAATGATATTGTCCCAGGATTCTGAATGTGGTCTGAACCAACAGAACTGTGACATTCCCCCAAAGAAACCCAAGGCTTTTGTGCCACAGACATGTGTGACACATAACTTATCCATAGTATCCAGCTTCAACAAAAGAAGGAAAATTTTCATTAAAACTTTTCAATGCTTAAGACATTATCCTCAGGGACTTTACTTAAGACTTTGACATCTGTTTGCCTATTTCCTTCAGATTTAAATCAAACGGATTCTTTCCCAATGTGATGGCAATTATGACACAAATAAAAACACAAAATACAGAAATTCAGAGGTAAAAAGAATGTCTCATTCAATTGTTTCATTTATGGACATTATTACTGTAATTATTGTAATTTAGTAAGTATTGTATTTATCCAGTAGTTTTGACTAGACCAATCCATTAAGAATACATTTTTAATGTAACAAACTCAGAATGTAAAAGACATAATTTATGAATAACCCAGTTTTTATATTGCCTTTCCTTAATCCTGAGTTCATATTCCACCTAGAAAAGGCAGATTCTAACATTAAGTCCCATCTATTACATAATCTAATTCAATAGTGAAGAATATTTGGAATTGATTGAAGTAACAGGGCAAGGGGTGGGGGCTAGGAAAGACCAAATAGAATGATTATTTGATATAATAAAGAAGTGCTTCAACTTTCATGTGGATGTAAGTCAGCTAGAGATCTTGTTAAAGTTCAGATTCTGATTCTAAAGTTCAGTCATTTCCATACACAGATCTGATTCAAACCCAAGTCTATCTGACTCAAAATCTCATGCTCTTTCATTATGCAAGGAAAGAAAGAACTGGAAGGAGGAAGAAGAGAGACAGTGAGGAAAAGTGGAAACACAATCAAACAACATGACACATGCCATGTCCCTCCCTACTCAGAGTGAGGAAGAAGCTAGAATCCAGTAATTGAGTGGGGAGGGACATGGCATGTGTCTCTAGCTCAGCTTCAGAGAAAACATCTAAAAACTCAACCAGCAGCCACTTGCCATCTCGAATCTCTTATCTTCTAACATGACAACTCTCTAATATTTTGATGCTAATAACTGACTTATACCCATCCACAGGCAGAAGTCATAATCTCTGGAAATGTTTCTTTACCTAGAAACCTGATGGACATTGGTCAAATAGCCAGAGAGGTAACACTAAAGGTGACATCATCTCCTGAGTTGAAAGAGCAAAAACAAAACCAGGAACCTAATCAACTGCCTTTATCAGAATTGTGACATTCCACATACCTAAAACTCTTATGTTTTTTTTTTTAAAGATTTTTTTTAAAGATTTTATTTATTTATTCATGAGAGACAGAGAGAGAGAGAGAGAGAGAGAGGCAGAGGGAGAAGCAGGCTCCCAAGGAGCAGGGAGCCCGATGCGGGACTCAATCCCAGGACCCCGGGATCATGACCTGAGCCGAAGGCAGACGCTTAACCATCTGAGCCACCCAGGTGCCCCTAAAACTCTTATGTTTTATGTCAATCATATTTTAGTAAGAAAAAAAATAATTTGGCCATTCTTCACATACTCCAATGGTGATTCTAAAGGTAGATCCTTTGGGAAAATTATAACAAATCCTTCTATTAAAAATTTTTTTATGATGGGCCTATCAGTATGAGTGGTTCCTCTCTTTCTCCAGTATAAAACAAATTCAGATTCACATTCAATTTCAATAGATTTTAATTCTTTACTAAGTAATTTTATTTTAGAAGGGAGCAGATGGGACAAATACTTGAATATATGAAAACCTTAAAGACGTAGTATGCCCTAATTACTTTTAGAATTATTTGTGTCACCAAACACAACACAAGAATCATATTGGAAATCAATACTCTGGTTTCTCTCTTTTTAAGAGTGTCTATTTTCATTAGAATATTTTTGTTTCTAAAAGCAAACACCTTCTTTAGGCAATGAAAGCAGGCTAGTTGTACCCTCTCACTTTCAACTGTGGTCAGAAGCAGTACACATTCTCTAGTGAACTCAGGAAAGATTGTCAAAAGTGTACTGTTCATGAAGATGTTTACTCAACAGGGAGCTATCAAACATATTTAAGTGTTTTATCTTTAACAGCCAAAGAGAATGTCAGAAGCCTCATTTCCTGGCTAGACAATAAGCATCCTGTCCTAAGCTTAGCCGAGTATACAGCATATCATTTCAATTGTTGTGTGAGTGATGGCCTAAGTATGACAGCTGACACCATCACTAAACCATATTCTTAGAACAAGGCAGTCTATAAACTCAGAGAGCAAGATTTTGCTAGTTGGGTGTTTATATCTATATTTGCCATCAGGGGAGAATAATAGCTTTATTTTAGAACATGTTGTGTAAGTAGAGATATATCCTAAATTTTACAAAGGAGTAGCAGATGCTTTCGTTTTGTTTTGTTTTGTTTTCAGTCATTGTGGTTTTGTTTACTGGGTATCTTAATGTAAAATTACTCTCGAAAGAGTTTTGCAAATTTATCATGTACCCATCCTCTGGGCTAAAGAGTTGTTGCAGTTGCTTCAGAAATGGAAACCCTGATTTCTATTTTACAAGTATTTTCGAAGGCACAGCAGCACAGTGGGACCTATGTTCACTTGTGTTTGTTCCCATGATAAGCAGGAAAGCATCCTGGAGGAGAACGACAGACACAGGCTGTCACTGAGAAGCTAAGATTCATGCTCACTCTGAGAGCCATTCCTGTCACTAACATGACACTTTACTTAAACTACCCAGAAAAAAATAGATCTTTACTTGAGAAAAACAGTGGTAAGGAAAAGTATAAAATTACAAGTTTAAATATTTCAGCTCTGTGTATGGAAATGACTACCTGTTTGTCAGTATCCTTGATCAGATTAGTTCACTTAAGCTACCACAAATTGATCCACCTTTCCTGTCAATCAAGTGAACCACTTTTTTTTTTTTAAGATTTTTATTTATTTATTTGTCAGAGAGAGAGAGTGAGTGAGAGCACAAGCAGGGGGAGTGGCAGGTAGAGGCAGAGGGAGAAGCAGGTTCCCCGCAGAGCAGGGGGAACCCGATGTGGGACTCGATCCCAGGACCCTGTGATCATGACCCAAGCCGAAGGCAGTCATCCAACCAACTGAGCCACCCAGGCGCCCCTCAAGTGAACCACTTTTAAAGCGATAATGAACACAGTGAAAGAAAATGCAGCAAATTAACTTGAAGCTGACACTGTATCAGTTTGGACCAGCACTGATGACATTTACACAGGAAAAAAATATTGAATTAAAAGCACATTTGCCTTTTTTTAATAAGTGGTAAATTTCAAAACAAATAACCAATTTAGATTAATAATGATTTAACTATATCAATTAACTTTTTCTAGGATGCAGCTATTAAAATAAAAGCCAAATTTGACAATTACCTTTTCTTCATTAGTCTCCAGTTGTTTTATAGGGATTGCTATCTTTCCAACTAGATTATAAACTCTTTAAGGGCAGCAATAACGTATTCTTCATCCATGATTTAGGGCTACATCACAAGATCTCCATGCTACCCATGAGCTCAACGTGGATAGAGAGATGAGAAAGAATTCCAGGCTGGCCTCTAAGAAGTCCTCCATTTGCATTAAGGGAATAAAATGTCCTCTGTGTCACCAACTTCCTAATTACTCTATTCCTTTGTGCCACAGCTGGATTAAACCAAAAGTATAATGGGGATTTGGAGGCAGAGGGAGAAGGCTAGGAAATTTCATAGCCTTGTCTCACCTTATGATTGTGGTCCTGATGCTAGAGTACCAACTCACTTGCCCTACTGCTCCTGAGAACTGATTAGAATAAGCTTTACCTTCCCTGGAGTTTAAATTTCTATTCCTTTACTTTAATAAAATTGAAGTATCTCTATGCAGTGATTCTTGGTACAGCCATTTATTTTGTAATTATAATACCACTAATATTTACCATTTATTGAGCATGTATTAAATGGTGAGTACTTTAAATAGATTATGTAATTAAATATACTCAAAAACCCTATGAGGTAGCTATTGTTAGTCCCAAAATAGAGATAGGGAAGTTGAAGCCTAGAGATCTTATCTAACCTCATACATCTGAAAAGTGAAGGAGGAAGTATTTGAAACTGGGTCTGTCTGACTACAAAGCTGTGCTCCTAATGTGAGAGTCTTGAACATCTTAGAAAATAAAGCATCTCTATGTTTGTCAGGTTGTATGGCTACTGAATAATGCTGTACAGTGGGACAGGGAAATAGATGGAGCAATCATTTGCTTCAGGCACAGCTAAAACACTACCACAAAAACACTTAATGATGACTGAGATGCAGTTGAATGCTGAGATATAGTTGCTACCTTCAATTGATAGAAAAAATGAACTCAACCTTGTTGGATGATAGGCCCTGAATAATTTATGAGACAACAAGAGATAGACTCGATTGAGAAAACTAAATATATTTTTTCCTTCCCTCATGACTTTACCCATAACAGAAAGTAAAAGAATGGTTGATGCAGACACCAAAAAGAGGGTGAAAAGAGAAGTCACAGATTGGGAGAGACTTGTAATGCACATAACTCACAAAAAGAACTTTTGTAAACTAATCAGAAAAAGACAAAGAATCCAATAGAAAGATGAGCAAAAGGCTTAAACAGGCTCTTCACAGAAGAGTAAATACAAATGGCCAATACAAAGAGAAAGATATGCTGCCTTATTAGGAACCAGGGAGATAAAAATAAAAACCTCAGTGAACTACCATATTACATAGACCAGATTGGGAAAATATTACAAGTCAGGTGAGAATATGAAGTAACTCAAGCATTTACCCAAGTCTGGTGAGAGGACTACTTTGTAAGGCAAGTTGACATTATCCACAAAGTTGTTTTACTCCTTGATATGTGCCATAAGGACAATTTTGTCCCTGTATACAGGGAGGAAAAAGGTTCGTAGCAACACTAGTGCAACAACCAAAAAAAAGAAAAAAGAAAAGCAACTCAAATATCAATCAACAGATCAACAATAAGTAGATACATAGATGATGGTGTAGCCATGTGACAGAATAGTACATGACAGTGAAAATAAATACATGCACAGCTACATGTAATAATATGAATGGATCTCAGGAATTAAAGATTAAACAAAAAGCAGAAAAATACATGAAGTAAAATTCCATTTACAAAGCTCTTTGACATGCAATATTAAGTGATATAGCAAAGGAATGATAATGCAAAATTCAGGCCAGGACAGGGATACGCTATGAGAAAAGTAGAGGATGAGACCCTGGAAAGACTCACAAGACAGCAAAATTAAATGTAGTGTTTTCTTCTTAACTTTAGTGGTGGGTGTCCAAGTGAACACTGCATAATTATCTTTTTCTAACTCTTTTTTGTGGCTTTTTTTAAACTCTAGTAAAATATATATAACACAAAATTGACCATTTTAACAATTTTTAAGTGTACAGTTCAGTGGCAATCATCCTTAGATAAAAATAATTATTCTTTTTGTCTAATATTTGATTAAACAAGTTTATAGCAATGCTTGGTGATAATTATATCACTTTCATATCTTGGGTGAATTTTAGCCAGTTCATGATTGTAAGAAAAAATCTCTCATTTTGGTAAGTTACCAAAGTGAGAAACTTGGTTTTTGTTGCTGAGAAAAGTACATTGGGCTAGTCTGGGGGAAATTAATATAATATGTAGAGGAAGATTAAGAAGTTTCATCTCCTGAAGTAAATAAAAAGTAGCAACATATTTACAATGGGATCTGAAGGTTCAATGACACCTAGAGTTTATCTGCTACTTGTAGCATTGATTGTAAAACAAATTTTAAGTCATATAGTTGTTTTATTGCATTCATTAACTTTCAGCTGTCTTTCTAATTATTATTACTATTAATTATTACTAGCCCAGTAAAAAAAAAATTGACAGTTGCATCTGGACACTTTCCAAATATTATATAGTTAAAAGTAGCAAGTAATTGTTTTATAATGCTTTCCATAATACCAACCATTCATGTGTTCTGTGAAGAGCAAGGATAAAACAGCAGGTATGAAACCCAGTGGAGTTATTTCAAATTTTCCATCAACTCACACTTTAGAGCATTATTGATCTCATTTTTTTCTCCAAAGCAAGGATTTCAGACCCAAGCTTAGCAATTTCTTGTTGCGGTTGTTCATTTGTTCCCTGTGCCTGTTGAAGCATGACTTAGTCATTGTTTAAATGCATTTGTAACTCCAGAAACAGCAGGAAAAAAAAAAAAAGGGAGGGAGTGATCAGGGTTGTGCTGGGCAAGAATTCTCTGTTTTATAATAAAAGAAGCCATTGAACACCAAAGCTGATTATGAAACAAATCCAATCAAGGTCTGAAAATTCCACCAGAGAATGAAGCATGATGGGAATTTTCAAATCCCAATTTCTTTTCTGCCTACAGGAGTTCTTGGTTAAAAGCAATGTATAAACCTATTAAAAAAATCTGGCAAGACTTCCAAAAAAAGTAGTTTAATCTGCTACATTTTATGACATTTTATAGCCAATTCATGTTTTAACAAGTTCATTCACTTAATAATTACATTATCTGATACATTTCCCTTTTATAAACTAGATTTTTTTCTCATGAATATTATTTGTTCAGATTTTTTAAAATCTCAGTTTCTTTACAGGATAGTTCCATTGATATTCACAATGTATAATTTTATGTTACACATTTATTATAAAGGCCTTAGCCCACAATGCACCATGAAGAATAATGATAATACACTTTGCTGGTTCTGCTTCTTTAGGATTTTAATTAAAAGTAACCACATGGCACTAAGAAGGTGGCATATAGATGATTTGTGAGAAACAACATGGCAAAGTAAATTAAAATTGTAAACAATTGTTTCATTGTACAAATAACTAAGTTTCACTGCATTCTGAGAGGCAACAGAGTCCAGTGGAATCCACTGGATGACAGATCCCAACTTCTACGTTCTCAATTGCAGAAAGAAATGAAACACTAAATGTCCTATCTAAACCTATTATAATTTGTTGGGAGCACTCACTTAAGTATTTTCTGGAAATTCATATCTAGGGTAATACATACAGACCCAGTTTGATAAACTTGCACACAGTGATGCTTCATTAAATTTCTATTAAATCTCTGATATGCTTTCCTTTAAAAAGTATAAATACGTGTATATTACAAATATATGTATGTGTGTATGCATACATACATTTCCTCTACCCACCCCACCCATGATCTAGGTGGTACATTCTCAGTCAGTGAGATCTAGCCAACACACCGTATTTTACATGTATTTCTGGCTAAAGGAAATTAGTGCACCACCACCACATTGCAAAGACCCTCTGCCAAAGAGTACTCTACTTGATTTTCCTAAGTTAACTAGGTTCTAAACGTGTATTGTTTACTATGCTGTAACTGCTCTTTCTACTATTTTTTTTTTTTTATGGTGAAGTTTTGACCCATAATGAATGACAATAAGTCAAAGAGTACAGAAGTAATACGTACACAAAGGTGGTGAGGGGGGTAAGCAGACCACAAGGTGTTTTCAGAGAAATGACTTAGGAACCAGAAAGTAAAGATCATAAAGCACATATTAATTTTTGAAGGTCCTTTGACCTTCATAAACATCATAAGTATCATTGCAAGCTGGAGAACTGACCAGCAAAGAGATTTGCCATGTTAATTGTCTGAAAAGCATCTCCACAGGGCTGTCCCCCAAAGAACCCACATAGAAATGATCCTGACATTTCTGGGAATCCATCCCCAGAATTAAACCGACTTTGCTATGTCCAAAAATTTTCCAGAGACATGATCTCTTTTGAAAAGTAATTTAAAAGATATGGCTTTTCATGGGATAACAGTATTCAAAAAACTGGCTGAATCACAGGAGGCAAATTACAGAGTGAAGGGGATGGACTACATCTGGTGAAAGTAAAATAATAAAAAGGAGGACAATATGTCAAGAGACAGAAAATAAATAATAAACTTATGTAAGTTTAGATCTCATGTCTAACCTGGCACATTTAATACAAAATGGAAGCCACTCTTCTGATATTGTTGAGAGGCTTAAAATGGCAGAAGACAGTGGATAAACTAGTCCGTAATGGTTAATCTTGCTCAACCAACCAACAGTGCCTCTGTGTGTGTGTGTGTGTGTGTGTAGTAAGTAATTAGTGAATGAATTCACAAATAGCCCACATCACCCAAGTAAAATCAGCCTCTACCTAGGAAGTGAAGGCCAATCTTGTTTTCCAAATTGTAGGTAAAATGTTATAAAAATTATACCAGCAGGAAGATTCTACAGGTAAACATCTGACCATTTTTGATATTTTTTAAAAAATAAAAACAATTCTAAGATATCATAGCTAAGTTGTATGTTTAATCAGAAGACAAAGGAGTTTTCTCATAGGTATGTACTCAAGGGAAAACTTCATAAGAAAGGGTTATTTATGGCCTTTTTTCTGTATTTTTAACCTTGATATGTCTTTTTTTAGGCCCACTTTCCATGAAATGGGTCCATGGCAGTCAATCAGATTGAGTCCTAGAAATGGTATTTTGCTTCCAAAAGCTGAATCTGTCTCCAAAAACATTTATTTTCATATTTTCTACAAATATTTACCCCCTTTTCATTTCCACATCTCACAGATTGGGAGAGAAATTATGTGAACTCTTCCATACAACTCTTTCCTACCTTCACCTTTCCCACACATATGTATAATCAGGTGAAAAGGAAAGTTAAAGAGACATAAGGAAATCATCTCTGCAGTAAATAAAACAGTGTTTAACCTCTATCAATTATTTTACCTGTACCTACCAAATATTCAGAGGTTTGAGGGGTGGGGTTGTGGGAGAAGAGGCAGAGGAAGTGGGAAGGACCCATAAGTGACACATTTACTCTATCAGCAGTGACCAGGCTGAAGACACCACTGTCAATAAGATGCAGCTCCACTATCATGGAACTGTCATTATAAAGATAGGAATGTGAACAAATAAACAAGCAATAATAAAATAAGTATAAAATTGGAAATGTTATGAAAGAAACAAATGAGGGCTGGAAGGTAGCAATAGCTGTTGTGTGTATTGGTGATGGAGACCAAAACCAAATGAGGAGTTGGCTGTAGGAAGATGGGGAAGCATTTCCTGGGGAAAAACACCAACACTATTGCTCCTGAGGTAGAAAGAGTGTGAGGGGCAATAAGAAATTATGAACAAACATGCACAGTGACCAATTCCCCTTTGCAAAGATTGTTCCGGTTGTCTTACAGAGAATGGACTGGAGGAGTCAAGAGCAAAAGTGGAGGGGTTGTTGCAGAAGTCTTGGTAAGGGAAGTGGCCAACAGGACCAAACAGGGCCAAGGAAATGGAAAGAGTGAAGAGATGTGGCTTGCTGATGGAGTGGGTGTGGCGACACAAGAAAAGGGAAGACTCAACAGTGACTTCCACTTTGCAACCTTGAACCGTGGCCAGGGGTGGCATGCACTGATATGAATAAGATCAGACAATGGGAAACAGAATGGGGGGCCAAAATCAAGAATTCCATTTAATGCTCTTTTTATGGATTGATTCTGTAGATTTAATCTGTCAGAAGTGGCCGTAAGCAGAAATTCACTTACAAATAACCTCATCGTTGATCCTGTTTGAGCCATGAAATATCTGCTTTATAAAATGAGATTACAAAACTAAATACTGTAATTATTTGTCTCAACCTGGTATAACAAGTAACCATGTGAGAACTATAATGAGTCTCAGTACACAGCCATTTTGAGCTTCTCAGAGGAAAGTACTGGTAATATGTGGAAGGGTCATTAATTTAGTATCCAGAAATGCATTGTTGGATACAGTAGTACTAAAAATAAGAGTAGAGGTTTAAAAATACTAGCCCAGTCTCCTCCCCCATAAATGCTTTCTCTAACAGTTTAACAAATGACATTGCTCCTGTTCATGTATCCTGTCCTAGTTTAAGTCTGTGACTATTAAAACAAGTAATTTGGGGGCACCTGGGTGGCTCAGTCATTAAGCGTCTGCCTTTGGCTCAGGTCATAATCTCAGGGTCCTGGGATCAAGCCCCACATCAGGCTCCCTGCTCAGCGGGAAGCCTGCTTCTCCCTCTCCCACTCCCCCTGCTTCTGTTCCCTCTCTCGCTGTGCCTCTCTCTGTCAAATAAATAAATAAAATCTTTAAAAAAAAAAAAAAACACAAGTAATTTGACAAAGTTCACAATCTGGAAAGGTACTAATGCTATATTTGAAGTAAAGTCCATTATATTTAGAGATGAGATTCTCCCTGTTTTCCTTGGACTTCTGTGCTATTTGAGTTGAGGAGACTTCCAGAAGTTACACATGGATTTACCTGGTTCAAATTCTTGACTAGAGGACTAATTATTAATTGTATAAAATTACTCATAGAAAGCTAAATATGGGTCTTCATGCCATATCAGTTGTTTGATATGATTTGATTCTTCAATGTTTTGTATGAAATAGTGTATGCACTAACAGCTATTGTCCAAATTTCATTCTCCTCTGAGGCATCCATCAGCCAATCTTCAGAGATCCGAAGTGTTGAGATATATAACTCATTCTTGAATGTTTCTAGAGAATTCCTAGTTGGATCAATTTAATAAATATTAAGAAAATGTGTACCATGTGTCAAAAACTGCAAGGGGCTGAGGATACAAAGTCAATGTTTTTATAAGCTGCCTCAAATCCCCACTTCTTATTTTTAATAGTAGCTAATATTTATTGAGCTCTTAGTGTGTTCCAACAAATGTCTTAGATAGTTTCAAGGAATAACTCAGAGTCAGTTACTTTTCATACAAATTTTCTCACATTACAAGGAATAGGATGACCAACCTGTCCCAATGTGCTTGGGACTGCCTCAGTTATTTTTTTTAAATTGAGGTGAAATTCACATAACTTAAAATTAACCATTTTAGATTGTATATTTTGGTGGCATTTAATACATTAACAATGTTGTGCAATCACAACCTCTATCTAGTTCCAAAACATTTTCATCACCTCAGAAGAAACTCCCTAACCCATTAAGGAATCACCCACTCTTCCTGCCTCCCCCCAGCTTCTGGCAACCACCAATCTGTCTTTTGTCTTTATAGATTTATCTATTTCTGACATTCCACATAAATAGAATCATACAATATATGACTTTTGTGCCTGGCTTCTTTGACTTAGCATAATGTTTTTGAGGTTCATCAACATTGTAGCATATATCAATACTTCATCCCTTTTCTGTGGCTAAATAGTATTCCATTGTAAGTATATACCACATTTGTTTATTAATTGTCTGTGGTCAGACATTTGATTTGTTTCTACCTTTTAACTATGGTGAACAGTGCTTCTATGAACATCTATATACAAGTATTTGAGTACCTGTTCTCAATTCTTTTGGGTAAATACCCAGGAATGGAATTGCAGAGTCATATGGCAATTCTATGTTTAACTTTTTGAGAAATCACCCAACTGTTTTCCACAGGGGCTGCACAAGTGTTCCAGTTTCTCCACATGCTTGTCAACACTTGTTTTTCTCCATTGTGTGTGTGTGTGTGTGTGTGTTTAATTATAACCATCCTATTGGGTGTGAAGTAGCATCTCTTTGTGGTTTTGAGTTTCATTTCTCTAATGCCTAATGATGGTGAGCATCTTTTCAGATGTTTATTGACAGTCTGTCTATCTTCTTTGGAGAAATGTCTATCAAGTACTTTGTATATGTATTACTTGGGTTGTTTGTATTTTTGTTGTTGCATTCTAAGAGTTTGTATATATTCTGAATATCTGTATGTATTCTGAACATCCTTATCAGATGTGTGATTTGCAAATATTTTCTCCCATTGTGTAGGTTGTCTCATCACTTTCTTCATAACAAAAGTTTTAAATTTGATGAAGCACAATTTATCTATTTTTCCTTCTGCTGCTTTTGGTGTCATGTTTAAGAATACATTGCCAAATCCAAGGTCACAAAGATTTGGGCCTACATTTGCTTCTAAGAGTTTTATAGTTTTAACTCATATATTAGGTCATTTCATTTTACATTAATTTTTGTACATGGTAAAATGTAGGGGTACAATTTCATTATTTTGCATGTGGATACCCAGTTGCCCTAGTACCATTTGTTAAGAGACTATTTTTTTCCCACTTAATTGTCTTGGCACCCTTGACTTAATTGTCAATTGGCCTATGTTTGGCAGTAATTTCTGTGGCATTGGCTGTAGAAACATTTTTCGAGATAGGTCTCCTCAGGCAAGGGAAACAAAAGCAAAAATAAACTATTGAGACCACACTGAAATAAAAAGCATTTGTATAGTGAAGGAAACCACCAATAAAACAAAAGGCAACCTACTAAATAGGAGAAGATATTTGCAAATGATGTATGTGATAAGGGGTTAATATCCAAAATATATTAAAAAAAACATATGCAACTCAACACCAAAAAAATAAATAATCCAATTAAAAATGGGGAGAGGACCTGAATAGACATTCTTCCAAAGAAGATACACAGATGGACAACAGACACATAAAGAGATGCCCAGCATCACTAATAATCAGGGAAATGCAAATCAAAAGCACAAGGAGATATCTCCTTACACCTGTCAGATGGCTAAAATCAAAAACACAGGAAATAACAAGTGTTGGCAAGAATGTGGAGAAAAAGAAACCCTCATGGGAATGCAAACTGGTGAGAATGCAAACTGGTACAGCCACTGTGGGAAACAGTACAGAGGTTCCTTAAAAAATTAAAAATAGAATCACTGTATGATCCAATAATCGCACTACTGGGTATTTACCCAAGGAAAATGAAAGCACTAATTTAAAAAGATATATGCGCCCCTATGTTTATTGCAGCATTATTTACAATAACCAAGGTGTGGAAGTAATCCAAGTTTCCATCAATAGATGAATGGATAAAAGAAGAGGTGATATATATATATTATATATTATATTATATGATTATATGATATATATATATGTCATTATGTATATAATGAAATATTACTCAGCCATAAAAAAAAAGAATGAGATCTTGCCATTTGCAACATGGATGGACTTAGAGAGTATAATGCTAAGTAAAATGAGTCAGTCAAGAAAGACAAACACCATATGATTTCACTCATATGGAATTTAAAAAACAAAACAAATGAACAAACAAAGAAAAAGAAGATACAAACAAAAAGACAGACTCAAATACAGAGAATAATCTGGTGGTTGCCAGCGGGAAGGTGGGTGGGGGGATGGGTGAAATAGATAAAAAAGATTAAGAGTATACGTATCTTGAGAAGCACTGAGAAGTGTAGGAATTGTTGAGTCATTATATTGTATACATACAACTAAAATAACACAGAATGTTAATTATAGTTTAATAAAAAAACAAAATAAAATAAAAATAAAACAGTAAGAAGCTACGTTAAATACAAATTCAGCACAGTGAGATTTTAGTGTGTGTTACACATACACATTTTGTAATGCTTATACAGAATGGTTTAAGAACACTTCTTACAAGATATATTTAAGAAGCTACATTAAAGATACAATAGCACAGTGCAATGGGACATGTTCCTATTTTGTAATGTTTATACAGACTGTTTTTTTCTTTTCAAAAAGATTTAAAAAGGGAAAGAAAAAATCAATTGGCCATAGATGTTTGGGTTAATTTCTAAACTGTCAGTTTTATTCTATTGGGCTATAGGTCTGTCTTTATGCCAGGACTCAAACTCTCACTTCTTGAAGTGGAGGTGGGTAAAGCAGAGAGAGGTTCATACCAAAAAATACATATATCTACAAAAATGTAAAAATAGAGTTTCTATCATTTAAGAGCTCACAGCCTAAATCAGGAATGTACAATCCCTTGAAATTAGACAAAATATTTTCATGAATGTACGGATCACATTTATCTAGGGAGAAAGATCCATAGTTTTGCTTAGATTCCCAAAAGTGTGTATAAAACAAACACAAGGATAAAAATTAATTAAGAGAGAGTCATTCTCAATCCTAGGTATATATTAGAATCCCCCAGGAAGCTTTTAAAAACTACTAATTCTTGAAAGTCATACCTACAGGTTCAGATTCAATTACATGGGAGTGAGGTCCATGTATTAGTACTTTTTTTTAAAGCTCCCAAGTTATTCCAATGTGTGTCCAGTGTTGAAGACTCCTTATCTAAAGGGAGAATCATTATTATCATATAATGGTATAGTTTACTACATATTATATTATTTATATATTTTATTATATTTTATATTTATTATATTATATTTTATGTATTTATATTTTATTTATATTTTATTTATATTATTTATTATTTAAATAATTGCAATATAGTGTGATAAATACCAAATACAGCTATCTATAATAACTGTTCTCTTTTACTTTAAGGTATCCAGATCATGATTGGGAAATTTCTGATATAATATAAAGACTGAGAAAAAAATTTAAGAGAATTTTTAATCCAAATCCTTATATATGTTTTTATTTTCTCTATCTAGCTGCTTCTGGATGCTGCCTCAAAATATCTTACTGAGCCATCTTTGACTGCAACCTCAGAAACCCAGAGCCAGGGCCACCAACTAAGACACTCCTGGGTTCCTGACCCTCAGAAATTGGGTGAGACAATAGATATTTGTTGTTGCAAGTAACAAAGTCTTGGGATTACTTGTTATGAAGTAATAGAAGACAATTCAGACAGCAAATAAATATCCAAATGCTGTAAAAAATAAGCATGCTCTCCACCAGTGTTCCCACGTGTAGAACAAAGCCAATGGTTGGCCTTGTGGTAAGGAACCTGGGTTCCAGTTGAGCCTCATTAATTGCTCTGTGAAATGGGAATTATAATGTTTGTCTCCTTGGCCAGAATTGCATCACATGTCCATACCTAAATATATTATGGCTCATCCCTTTTGGCTCAGGCTGGGACTGTGACTGGTTAGAGGAAAGTAGATAATATACAACATCAGGGTCTACGTGGACAAAGGTTTAATGTTTTTTTTAATAAGAATAGAAACCATCTCCTACCACCACATATTAACACAATGACCTTAAACAAATAGCCTCTCCAAGCCTCCCAGAACAGAAACACTGATGACAAGTCTTGAGTGCTTATAGTGGGATAAGTAAATAAGAGAAACAAATAAATACAAAAATTATAATGTTACATTGCAAAGAAGGTTTGGAAATATAATTTTGATGTAACTGCCAAAAGTATTCTGTATTTATCATATACAATTTAGACTAGAAGATTAGCCTTCTCTAATGTAACCTCCTATAGCAATGGTAGGAATGAAACATCATGTAATGTGATGGTAGTACTACAGGAAATTAATAGTATCTAAAATATCTTCCAATTAGTAAAAAGGAAAATATTTTTCATAAGTTGAAAAATTGCCTGCTTAGGATTTCTAAGAGTAATCTGGAGGTTTAATGAGGAGATTTTTGATTCTAGTTCATTGATAACATGGTACCAATAAAGAATGATTTCCTTATACCAACACATGGACACAAATAAAAAACATAGTATGATAAAATTTTACTTTCTTCAGCAAATGAACAAACAGCAAAACAGCAAAGTAAAGTTTCCTATAGATATAACTGAAAATAAATTATAGGAGAGTTTTATCAAGCACTTAAAATCTTCAATTTCTATAAATTTCCAAGTTTGTTGAATAAGTACTTGGGGCCCATATTTTTTTAGATTGCATTTTTCTGTACCACAGATGATTTTCTATATCTTTTTTCCAAAGCTAGTGAAAAATTATTAAGTTTCACTGTCCCTTTGTATGACCTGTATTTTATAATATGGGTAAAGAAAACAACAATAACTCTTTATGGGCTTTATATAAAGTAGTGGAAAAGAGATCATCTGAGTAGTCATTATTTTACAGCTTCTCCTAGGTATTTGGTAGCTCCCTACAGGCAATGTACCCATGGAAGCAAGAGTTTGTTTTAACCTGTTATAGTAGCTTCTCCCTAGATCCTGGTTTGGACATTCAAATCAGTGTTCACACTTTAAGTCCTATAAAATGTGGGGTGAGGAGTTGGGAACACAACTACAGCAGGTGAGACTCTTGCAAGTATCAAAATATCACAGTATTGGATTCTGGACATTTTATTTATTTTTATTTTTTATTTTTTTTAAGATTTTATTTATTTATCTGAGAGAGAATGGGAGACAGAAAGCATGAGAGGGGGGAGGGTCAGAGAGAGAAGCAGACTCCCCGCCGAGCAGGGAGCCCGATGCGGGACTCGATCCTGGGAGTCCAGGATCATGACCTGAGCCGAAGGCAGTTGCTTAACCAACTGAGCCACCCAGGCGCCCCCGGATTCTGGACATTTTAAATTCTAAGTTCTAAATGTTTTCTTGTTAGGCAAAACTTAAATAATATACTTGAATTAGTTTCAGGTAAACTCTTCATTAAAAGAGTACTTGGGGGGGGTGCCTGGTGTGGCTCAGTTGGTTAGGTGTTTTGTCTGCTTGTCTCTCTCTCCCTCTGCCCCTCCCCCTGCTTGTGCGGCTCTCTCTCTTTTTCTCTCAATAAATAAATCTTTTCTAAAAATTTAAAAATAATAAATAAAAGAGTACTAAGTTTCTACTATACAATATGTCCTTATTGTTTCTACATATAGATATCAACATAGATATTTTATTTTTAGTTGTAAGATTGCTTGAGTTAGAATCTTAGACTCACAACTCATTTATTTAACCACTTCATGCCTCAGTTTCCTTGCCTATAAGTATTTACTTGACCTCTATAAAATGAGGATAATACCTACCTTATATCTGATGTTGGTATTAGGATTAAATGAGTTAATACATGTCAATAGTTAGAACAATGCCAGGTACAAATATTAACATATTTTTAAGAAAAAAGTAAAACTGTATATATTTTTATTCATCTCTAACTCTTATGTGCAAAAGTTATTGTTTTTTATAGCAGTGGCTGCTGTGGTTTCTAATCTTAGCATGGAGAGTTTATTTAGCGGGATGTTGGAAGTCCATGGATTTATGGGGTTCTGATCCTATCATACCCAGGCCTTTGCTTTACACTCTAACTTCTTAGGACAATGACTCAAAATCACTGCCATCCAACTTGCCTGGCTGCTTCTACAAAACGACTTAATTCTCTGTGTCCAGCTCATGGGGAACAGATGTTAAAGTGAAAAAATAACACCATAACAATTTTCCCTAATTAGCACCTTTGTGAGTAAACGAACAAGAAGACTAAACTGTCCTAGAAACTAAATTACCCTCTCATCTGTGGGTAGACCTTCCAGCTCAGCCGGATGAGTCACTACAGCAGAGATAACTCCTCTGTGCCTCTTCTGTGAATAAATGGGGCCTTCAGTCTTTCAGGTTACAAATCTGGCCATTTCTGAAAGCACTTTAATCATTCCCCATTTTTAAAAAGATCATGTTTTCATACTATCTTTCTTCTTCTTTTTTTTTTTTCTTCTTCTCCTTCATAAACACAAAGTGAGATAACTGTATTTTCCACATTATGACTGACTCAGAAATTCCACTATTTTTTATGATCTCCTATCAGGAGCAGAATAAAAATATTACCAAATTAAGAACTAGCAAGGTAACCTCTAAAAAAAAGGAAAAGAAAAAGAAAGGGGTTGAGGGGAGGGAGAAAACCTTGTTTTATCACAAGAAGTCCCCAGTCAAAATCACATGATACCAAACGATGATTTTTGATGGTCTAACATGAAATCCAACATTCATTTGAGAACATTTTCTCCTGACTTAACATGCAGCATCATCTGATAGCATTAATTTTAATATCATGAGAGGAAGCTCTGGTATCTCAACTACTTCTGCATACTACAATTTCTATATGATTCAGTTCCATATCAATTTGAAGCCCAGGAGCCCAAAATAAATGTATCATTATCACCAAATTGCAGCATTTTTCTCTCTTTATAAAGATAAATTTAGTCTTAAATTTATTCTAATCCAACTTGAAATATCCAGCCACTATCATAGAGGACTATTCTGAAGGCTAAAAGAAGAGTTAAAGGGTCCTCTGGTCTCAGACCACTTTTAGAACCCCACAGTGAGAGTGGTTTCAATCCCCGACTTAGGAGTCCTCGAGGAAAAAAAAATTTATAACATCTCCCAATAACTTCTGCGGCTTTGGCTAAACAGGGTGTGAAAATACAGGAACAAAACATATATCCATGAATCATTCTTGAAAATCTTTCATTTCAAAGTCATATTCCACAAAGGGAATTTCTCAGGTCACCAGACTAACATTTTACTTTTTGGACATTATACAAGTTGTTAGGATGAAATTTTTAATGAGTTATCTTTTATTCAGCCTCTTATTTTCTTTCCTTTAGCGTATTTTAATAAATGATGTAATCCTTACTAAAAATTCTTTATTTTGACTTAAAGGTATTTATTGTTAAATTACCTTTATGATGATCTTTAATCATTGTAGATAATATTGCTGTCTATGATATCCTTTAAAAAGGCCCATATTTATTCTCTAATGTAACAGAATGAAAGGAAGAAAGAGAAAGAGAAGGAACAGACAGATACACATTAATGACTGGTCATGGATAGCTGGAATATTTTTGCTGCAAGAATACTAACAAAATCAATCCTTTTAGGAATGAAGTACAAATGCAAGTTTATGAAAGTCTATCAGTTTTTATAGCTTATAAGATTGAACATTCCCTTTTCAAAAGGACTCATAAATGTTTTTGTTTCACAAAGAATGTTTATCTTCTTGGGTATCTTTCATATGCTCCTAAAGAGCAATGTGGTTTTGTTTAGCAGGTATTTATTAATACCCAGTACCTACCAGACACTGTGTTCAAGGATGGGGATACAAAGATGAGTAAAACCAGGTTCATACCTGTGGAGCCTGCAGTCTTGCAGGAACCGTCAACACATAACAAACACATCATTTCCATGCCAGGGCAAGTGCCATGAGGAAATCTTCTACCGGAGTACGGGAGGCCAAAGGAATATGAAGTCAGAGAAGGCTTCCTAGAAGAGTTGCTGTAACTAGCAAAATTTCTAATTTAATTTTTAAGAAAATAGTCTGTATAATAGAGAGTTAAAAAATAGTATTTATGGCAGAGACTCTGAGAGGGAATGTATTAGAAGATGAGAGTGAGTAGGAGGCAAAATATAAATCAACTATGTCACTGACAAAGGGAAAAAAATTCCTCTAAAATGCTTAAGCAGAGTTGGTGAACATTCACAGATATGCTTCTAAAATTCTGACACAATTCCAATCTGTGTGTGTGTGTGTGTGTGTTTTCCACACCAAGCGATTCTCTGACATTGGCTGAATGTCCTACAATTCAACTCAATTCTGACACCATCTATCTGGAAATAGCATCAGATTCCACAGGTTAAAGGTTCAGTCCCACAAGACTGCCCCCTCACCCTGCCAACACACACACACACACACACACACACACCCTCAAATCCAGGTTGTCATCTGTGTTTCTGACCAACCAGGTATAAACTGGAGGTTCCCAAGATTCCCTCCTTGGGTTTGGTTAATTTGCTAGAGCAGCTCACAGAACTCAAACATTTACTTATATTTACCAGTTCATTATAAAGAGATACATAACTCAGGAATAGCCAGATGGGAGAGATATATAGGACAAGGTATAGGAAGGGTCATACAGCTTCCATGTTCTGAGTGTGCCACTCTGCTCTAACTTCCACATGTTCAACTACCTGGAAGCTCTACAAAGCCCATTTTGGGGTTATTTTTTTTTAAAGATTTTATTTATTCATTTGAAACACAGAGATACAGAGAGAGAGAGAGAGCACGAGCAGGGGGAGAGGCAGAGGGAGAAGCAGGCTCCCCGCTGAGCCAGGAGCCAGACGTGGGGCTCGATCCCAGGACCCTGGAATCATGACCCAAGTCGAAGGCAGATGATTAACCATCTGAGCCACACAGGTGCCCCCCAATTTTGGGGGTTTTTATAGAGGCTTCATTACATTGGCATGATTGATTAAATCATTGCCCATTGGTGACTGAACTCAATCTCTAGCCTCTCTTCTCTCCTTGAAGGAGGTTCCCCCGGCAACCAGCCCTCATCCCCAGGGGCTATCCAAAAGTTAATGCATAACATAAACTCAGGTGTGGTTGAAACGTGTTTTTTATAGATATCAAGACACCTTTATCACTCTTATTACTTAGGAAATTTTAAGGGTTTTAGCAGCTCCCTGCCAGAAATGGGACTTAGAGCAAATACATATTTCTTATTATAAATCACACTATCACATCCCAACCCCAAACACAAATCCCTAATAGCAAAATAATCATAAAAGTCAAAAGATATTGGCACATTACTAGAATCTCATTCAGTCATTAATAACTATCCAGGCCATTGTCATCACATGGTATGACAATGTCTCCTAAGCTAAGGCTACTCAGGTGTTCAGGGTTCCATTCCATCTTGTCAGGTTCCAAAAGCAATAGCAGTGCCAGCAATATATGGCTTCACCATAGTAAGAGACATATCATTTCCTGCTCTGAGCCTTTTCTGAGGTGTTAATGTACTATTGGATTTCCCTCATTACATAACTCATTTATTCATTCCTTTACCCACAGCTATTATTTTTCCTTCTCTCCATTTATACACAAACTTCTGAAGGGACATTAGATTTGGTCACTAGGCTGGTCTAGATTGCAGGCAGCAGTACTGGTCTAGTAAGTGCCTGCCCCGACATCCACACTCATTCAGACAGGGCAAGGTTACACAAATGCTGAACTAGTGGGTTTTCTTTACCACCAGGCAATTCACTTTTAATCCCAATTTTGCCAGATGCGGTAAAGGCCCACCCCACCCCACCAGGCCCTTAGGAATTCTGACATAAATATTAAATTTATAAATATATATTGTATATGTGTAATAAATATATAATATATATTATATAAATGCATAATATTTATACAAATATTAAATAATATATTAAAATAAATATTAAAAACATAGTTACAGTTTCTTGCTTAGAAATCATCCCTGGTTCCAGCCCCTGTAGTTGCAGCCCTATGACCACTGCAACAAGTAACTCTACTTCCTGTTTTTCTCAAACCAGAATGTGCATTATTATCACTTGGATGCTTTAAACAGACAAACATACCTGAGGCCACACCTTCAGAGAAAGGGGGCCTGGAGAGCATTCCTGGATCTATTTTTAATACAATAACCCTAGATAATTGTTTCATAATAAACTTCCCTCTATCCCTTGGGTGGACCAGTATTTGGGAATTACCTTCTAAAGAAATGACTCTCAAGTTTTGATATATTTAAGAATAAGTGGGGCTGGGGCACCTAGGTGGCTCAGTTGGTTAAGCGACTGACTTCTGCTCAGGTCATGATCTTAGGGTCCTGGGACTGAGCCCCACGTCTGTCTCCCAATCAGCAGGGAGTCTGCTTGTCCCTCTGCCCCTCCCCCTGCTCATGCTTGCTCTCTCTCTCAAATAAATAAATAAAATCTTTAAAAAAATAAGTGGGGTCTCTGGTTTTTGTGTTTGGAGCCATTTTTCTATGAGATTCTAATGCCTACTTAATGTAAGAAACCCTGGTCAAGACAAAATGTGATTGGTTTGAGTTTGGTTTCTTTAGGTACCATGCATATGCTATATAAGAAACTGGACTTTTTAGACAAAATACTGATATTAATGAAGCACTCCCATATTTGGTGAAAGTTTTAACACATAGCAGACATTGATCAGTGCCCACCCTTACTCCTTGGGCCTCTTCCAGGTGCCAATATTTACATCTCTGGCCTGAGATGTAAATCCCAAAACTGAGGGCCAAAGGGCCTACATAACTAACAAAACAGCAAGAGCCAGGATGAGCAAGCTCAGAAGCAGCCCTCAACCAACAGCTCTCAGGGAGTCATGTATAAATGTCTCAGCTCCCTGTCTCTTTGGCAGGGTGATTCTGAGGCCTGTGTTTACCTCTGGGAGTAAGCTCTTGTCACTCATTGTGGCTGGCTTAATAATGCACCTTTTATGGGCTGCCTTCCCTTCCCTGTATTCTTTCCCTGCTCCCCTATTGGTGTTCCCTGCACCTCTAAATTGCACTCAAATCTTTATCTCAGCATCGGTCTGCTTCCAAGTAAGGACAGGTCCGTCCGTCATCATTCTAGGTACAAGGCCAAAGAATGGTAGAGATGGCAAGGGAGGTGTCAGGTGGAAACCTGAAGAGAGGTATCAGTTTTTTATAAGTATGTAAAGGTAAGCATACATATTGAAAAATCCTGGGAGACTGCAAACCCACTGCTTCCCCAGCTGACTCTGATCAGAACAGTGTAATTAATAAATCATGACACACTGATGTACTGAAGCTGGCTCAGACCAGCTCATGAGAGCCTGAGAGCTGATTGTTAATTTCAGGAATTTTGCAAGCCAGATTACTTCATATTGTAGCTTGAAATAGGCTATAGTGGGAGTATTTATACCACAGAAATGGGCAATTCCCCAAGGGCCAGTTGTTAAACATTTACCATCATACTCCTGAATCATGATGTTGTCATTATTCACCTGTTCTATTAATTAGTCAATCTTACTGCAACAAGTAAACCAAGGACTGGCAGTAGATCAAGGTTCACTTCAAGGTATGCCTTGTAAAATTCTACTCGACTGTAGGAAATCAAGAAAGATATTGCCTAGTTAGGTTGGTCTTTACATTGAGCTTTGCTTGGGGGTTTACATATACAAATAGTTTTAGGGGACTAAATTTTCAAATCTTCAACTTTCATATATGCTCTTTCCAAAAAATTATTTGCCTGAGAATGAGGCTACTTCTCCATGGTTCTTCTCCCATTTGATAGAAAAAGGACATACCTTCACACACACACACACACACACACACACACACACACACACCCCAAATCTCACTACTGGGCATTTCTCTGGGGTATAAAAGTCTCCAAGGCCCCAAACAAAGGCATACAAAGAAAGACTGGTTTGGAAGAAGAAGACTCCTTCCATGATTAATCAAGGCATCTTAAATACAGAGAATCACCTGTCTTCCCCTGTTTTATAACATATAAAACACCTGTCCTCCCCTGTAATATATAACATTTTAAAGTTTCATATTATTTTATATATTTTATAATATATAATATATAAATATTACAAATGAACATAAATATATATAAATATATCTGTTAAGATGAAGTTTGCATTAAAAAGGAAAATTTTTTAACTCATTTTTAAATTTTTCTGAATTCAGAACAATTGAGGAAATATAGATCAATAATACTGATTGTTTTTGTTGTAACTGGAGTTCTTTACAGGACTATCTAAAAACTTAAGATACTTTGAAAACCACATAGCTATAAATTTCACATGCCTTCTTTGCTATTCAGGGTGCTTTATCCAGTCAGGCAATTAAAATGCACTTAATCAAATCATATCGTGAAACATTTATCCAATTACAGTCATGTAATTTTACAAGATATTCAATATTTTCTACTTTCTAGTTACAAAAACATGAATTTACTTAAACTTACAATTAAAGCAAATTTAGATGTCAAGTTAAAAATGACTGAAAGGGTGCACAGCTTTTAGGAAAATTCCTTTACTGGTCACAGGAGCAAAGAGGTTTGGCATTTCGAGCTGAGGTTACTTTCACTGCCCTTACTATTAGCCTGGGAAGTCCAGTCTCTCCAGAGGTGGACTGGATGGGGGCAAATAAATACCCTTCCAGAATACCCAAAAGAAAGAAGAGAGGTGGTACCTGGGTGGCTCAGTCGTTAAGCGTCTGCCTTCGGCTCAGGTCATGGTCCCAGGGTCCTGGGATCGAGCCCCACATCGGGCTCCCTGCTCGGCGGGAAGCCCGCTTCTCCCTCTCCCACTCCCTCTACTTGTGTTCCTGCTCTCACTATCTCTTTCTCTGTCAAATAAATAAAATCTTATAAAATAAATAAATAAATAAAATTTAAAAAAAAAGAAAGAAGAGAAAAAAATTCCTTTGAAGAATTTACTCACTGCAAGTGTTCATTATAGGTGTTATTTAACAGAGAAAGTACCATCATTGATATGTGGGTAAAAAAAGTTTCTGAAAAGGATCTAGAAGACAATACTTTTAAAGCATTGTGATCTTTGAAAAAAATTAAATATGGGGCGCCTGGGTGGCTCAGTTGGTTAAGCGACTGCCTTCGGCTCAGGTCATGATCCTGGAGTCCCTGGATCGAGTCCCGCATCAGGCTCCCTGCTCGGCGGGGTGCCTGCTTCTCCCTCTGACCCTCCCCCCTCTCATGTGCTCTCTCTCTCTCATTCTCTCTGTCTCAAATAAATAAATAAAATCTTTAAAAAAAAAAAAAAGAAAAAAATTAAATATGTGGGTTTATTCAAATATATACAGGTGTCGTGCTCTCTTCAGCAGCACATATACTCAAATATACACATGTGAACACTGACTTTTGTCATTTCATTTAAGTAGAGTGGTGAGAAGAAAAAAGGAAAACCTCTGATTTCTATGAATAGTCACTAATCCACAGCCAAGAGTATATCTCATTGCTTTATTTTTTCAAGTGTACCAAAAAGTTAGCTTTCTTTAGATACTGTAATCTAAGTGTGCCTGATGTAAGTTCTACTAGGGAGTCATACCAGATAGTAAATGTCTATATTATTCATAGTATGAAAGCAGTAAATGTGTTCCTGATATAGGCTAAGCCTGGGTATTTATGAGGCACCTGCACTTTTAAGAGTTCATATTGGCAGAACACATTGAATCGTTTCTTCTAAAACCATCTACTAAAAACAACCCTCTTTTCCTTCTTTATTAGGAATTCCAGAAGTTATGGTCTCCCATAAAATTGAAATCATGTGGGAGTAAAATTTATATTCTTCCAGAAAGTTCCTCCTAGCATTACAGATGATGTATTCGTGGCCCTTCAAACTGTGTGGCAGCCATCTATGGTGACTGTTCCAATAAAATTCTCAATTTAAGGGTAACTTGTTTTGGCAACTTGACAATTACATTTAGCCAGGTTGGAAGTGTGGAGGCAGATAAAAATTTTCTTGATCAAGAAAAGAGAATATCTGTGTATGCATATTTAATCAAACAATCTTGGCTTGCTTGGGTGGCTCAGCCGGTTGAGCCTTCAGCTCTTGGTTTCTGCTCAGGTCAGTATCTCAGGGTTGTGAATCAAGTCCCCATGGGCCCTCTTTCAGCTCAGAGTCGACCTGAGATTCTCTCCATCTCCCTCTGCTACTCCCCTGCCTCTCGTATGCATGCATACGCATATGCACTCTCTCTAAATCAATCACTCAAATCTTAAAAAAAAAAAAAGCAATCTCAGTGGCCACTCACTCTTTGTTCAACTAACTACAGGCATTGCCTTACTTTTTTGGCATAAACAGTGTGAAGAATGGCAAGAAATAAACTCTGTTTTAATGGAAAGAATCTATACCTATTTTGTTTTCTAGAAATGGGACAAATAATCTATCCTGGCAGTTTATCTATTTGTGTGTATTGGGAAACTTACTTAAAAACTCTTTTCTTTTGCAAATATGTTCAGTAGTATTGATTTAGCTTCCGTTTCTCACATTCAAGGCACAAAATCAAATGATTACTTATGTTCATGAAGGGAAATGAAAGACTCAAAATGATTGCTGTTTATATATATATTATATTATTAATATAAATATATTATAACATGTTATAATATATTATATTAAAGAATTAATATAATATAAATATATATATATCTTTTTTAAGCCAAAGGTACCACATTTTAGAGAGCAAGAGAAAGAATAAAAATAATGAAAGATTTCAATGATGAAAAGAACTATGCATGTTCAAGCTAGAGGAAGGCACATATGTTTAAATGACAATTATGAAAGGGAGTGGCCATTGGTTTTACTTATTGTTGAACAATCAGATGAAGTACAACAGACTTAAGAATTACCCTGTGGACTCAGGGTCCATCAAAGGTGGTTCCTCAGGCCCATTTTGGAAGCTTCCACAGCCCTCAATTTGGTAGAAACAGATAAAGGGCTCTACTCCCTGCTTCCCTCCTCCCACCCATTTCCTTTTCTTCTCTTTTTCTTGTCTCTCTCCTTTCTTGGTAGCACCCAGCTTAGCTGGTGCAGTGTTTTTTTACCACCTTGAGTCTGCCCAGTTATATTTACCCAGTTTATTCAGGAGACTCGATTTGTTCTATGTGTAAACAAAAACATCTTATTTCTTCCAATAAATAACTGCCTCCAAATATTTCTGTCAATGCTCCCCTTTTCCTCTTGCTGATTAATGCCCTTAAAAATATTTTCAGCCACTTATTAGAATAGTCTAATTCCAGTGTTTAACACACAGTACTATTTGTTTCGAAACTTTAAGTTGCTTGATTGAAATATTTTTCCTTTTCTCTCTTTAGCTCAGTCTAAGGAGAGTGTGTTCAGTGTGTGTGGTGGGGACAAGGGATGGCTCTTAGGGACAGGTTTCTGATCTGCCCTAGCAGGCCTCATCCCTTCCTCTTCTAGGCGCTGACTCCTCCAGTGTTAGAGTGGTGAGAAATGAAGGAATAGGGCCAATGCCTCCTTACTTGACAGAGCAAGGTTGCAGTTCTGACTGCTGTCAATTCTGTTTCTCCAACCTATAACAACTGGCTTTGTTCTTGTTTGTGTGTCTCAGGGTCAAACACTGGTCTGAAAAACATGGGGTTCTTTGTGGGACCAGCCTTCCTCCTGCAAGGTTTCCAGATTTGGGAGGGGGCTCTGGCCAAACTACTCATCCACTCTTAGTTCCCACCCCTGGCCATCAGCCCCACAGCCTCTTGCTTCAGAGAACTCCTCTTCCAGAAAATAGCCCAGCCCCATCCCCCATCCCACTCAACTTTCATGTCCTTGTCAGCCTAAATGAATGAAGTACCACTGTGTCTGTGCAACCTGCTCTCCCACCCTGTTTCTTTGCCAACCCTTCTCTACTTGTCCCAGGAGCAATCAGCACTCAGCAATTCCAATGAGTCTCAAATTTCAATGAAGAGATCCCTAGTTTCTGACTCTATGAAGGTGGGGAGGGCAGAAGAGTTCAGGCACCTGTCCCCTACCATCCCTCATCTACTCACTCCCACCCTCGACCCACCCCACACACCCCAGCCCCACAAACTGTCTTGGGCAATTATCTTGAGGTCTCCCTTCCTTGGTCTTGGGAGGTGATAATGTATATATATGGAAAGAATAACTTCTCCCCACAAAGATAGCACCTTTTTAGAGGCAGCATTTTCTCTCCAACCACTCCCACCCTCCCACCACCAGCCCCCCCCCACACACATACATGCAGTTTACTTGGGGACCTTATCTGGGAAGGAAAGGCAGGGAAGGTGGTTGGTTATAGGGCTGGTTCTCAGTACCAGCACCTCTCACTATACCCTGGCATCACTCTAAATGTAGAATGTGAGGTACCTGGTGCCTTTAATCCCTCAGTAATACAAAAGGAACAACCGCATTTCACATCCCACTACGCATGGACTGATCTAGATAAGTCACTGAGGCAACTTCCTCACCTTAGGTCCACTTGAGAGAGAGTCCTGGACTCCTGCTCCTGCCTTGTTGGATGCTCAATCTTTCTGACTGATATTTGGCACTGGTCAGGCAAATATCTCACCGGTCCTCATCAGCCCCAGAATCATACCTGGTATATGCGACATTTTTTCTTCTAATTACAAGATACAGACCAAAACTTCTCATTAACTCAAGTACCCTAATAACATAAAAATATACAACAACCTAAGTGAGGGCTAAGACCTAGGATCAGAATGTCTACTGACAGCTAAGCTCTTCCTATCATTTTCCCAAGGACCTGTGCATATATCCTAGCTCACCTCTGCCAGCAACAGCCTTCCCTGTGTACCCAGTTTTATACTACCAATCAAAATATTCTTGAATTACTTCCCATCCTTCCCCAACCCTGAGGAAAAGAACATACTGCATTCCCTTGGGTTATGGTTATTTCCATGCTTATCTAAAAGATGTATGCTTTTCCCCAGGTGATACATTCCTTTTGATTTCATTGACTGTGCCATACTATCCAAATCCCACACTTCAAGGCAAAAGTCCACTGGCAAAGTTTTAGCAGCATCATTCTAAGTTGTACCAGAGTTAAATGTGTAGAACTATCATTTTTACAGAAATCAAAATGTATGTGTTAATGCAAGGTCAACCTAAGGCAAATTGCAAGGCAACTGCCCAAGGCCCTGTGCTTTGGGAACCACAGAAAACAGATGCCTGTGTAGCAACTGAGATGGTATCTATTGGAGGAAAAGCAATAGCTGAGTAGTTGGTGAAAGGAAAAAAATCACAAATGTCTTGAACACATAACTAATCTATAATTTCTAACAGTATCACCAAAGAAAAGGGATAAGATCGCCCCTTCCCAAAGGCACACTTTCCAAGAAGTCCCTAAGACTTCTTTTCCCTACAATGGTTATAATAGCATTGCCCTTAGAGGTTTTATTACCAAGATTCCACCAGTTTCCAAGTGTGGATGGAGGAAGGAAAACAGATGAGGGATATATTTGTATGGAAGCGACTTCAAAACTCTGAAATTATGGAGCTGTTATAAATGAGCTTCTAAGTGGATATGACTCCAGAATTATTTTCCAGCTCTTGAAGCATGAAATTTATTTTTCCATGGCCACAGATAAACAACTGGAAATGAAAGTGAACTTCAAAACATGTCTCTTTTCTCTAGAGATTTATGTCATGAATGAGTAAGGGAGAAATGGAACTATCTAGGAAACCCATTGCATGGTTCCACCTTCTTTCTAAATATCACAAATACATTACCCCTTTATTCAATTATATCCTTATGTCCAAAACACAAAGAAGATTTATAACTGATTTCTTAATTTACCTGTCTTGATAACAAATTTAGATTGTTATGACTCATTGTATTATACAGTGATAATCTCTAATTTGGTTTCCTGGTAGAATACAATAATTAATCTGTCCTTCCCCAGTTGAATGTGTCAGTAACTCCTTAGAAGTAAATTGCTCTTCATAGGAATATTTAGAGAGAAAACGAACAATCTTATTCCCTAGGGATTTTCTTTCTCTCTTCCTTTCTTCCTTCTTTTCTCTTTCTTCCTTTCTCTCTCTTTCTTCCTTTCTTCCTATCTTTATTTCTTTCTTTTTTTCTTTCTTTTGCTCTCTCTCTCTCTCTTTCCTAATCTCTAGGAATTTAAAGTACAAGTTCAAGCAAGTCACTTTGTCTTTCTGAATCTTAATGTCATCATTCATTTAATGAGGATAACAATAATAATGATGATGATGATGATAATGTATTATAACCCAAAAGGTCTGTTATAATAATTGCTGTGGAAGACTTTGTAAACTATGAAATGTGATGTAGACATTAGTTACCTACAAAATCCCTTTATAGGGCTCTGTACTTCTCCACATCACCTGTATTATAATCAAGAATAACTGTCATCTGGATATGTATTTCAAATATATAATTATGTAAGCAGATTGTCATAAGTTTATCAGGATCATTTCTAAATACTGCCCTTAAAGTAGTGCGTGAAAGTGTGTGGCACATTTTAACTAAGTTAACAACCCTCCCGCTTCACCGGGTCCTACAACTCTTGCATTGTTCAGCCATTGCTAACTGCAAACTATAAGATCTGAATCTTACACTGCAAAAGCCATATTAGGAATTAACCAGCGAGTTCCAAGCACACACCCTGTGTCTTCTCCAGAGAAATGGGAAGTTAAAATAACATCAATAAGCTGCTCCCCAGAGCCCTTACAATGCCAGATACAATGCTGAAGGCTTTCTATACCCTTCCCACTTAATTCTCATGAAAACCCTTTGAGGTAAGTATTATTTTCCCCATTTTAGAGATGTGAAAATTCTTATTTTCTAATGAGAAGAGTGCAGGGACTGGGACTCATGATTGCTTCAACTTGGCTCACCCAGTAAATGGGTGCTGTTGGGCCCTTAGAAGCAGAGGTAGGGGTAACATCAACCTATTAGTTTATCAGGCCCCAAGATAAAGATTTTCCTTGGGCTTTTGCCTCTTCTCACATGTATGACTAGGAAAGAAAGAAAATAAAACATAAGGCAGGTCCCTAGAAAGCTTTTCTAAAAGGTTTTTAAAAGGTTTGATCAGGGGGTCCTTCATAGTCTCAGTTCTAAAGGGAAAATGGGACAACCTTCTAGATTAGATTGCTTTGACTCTCCTTCACACTAGGATGTATGCAAATGAAAGATCCCTCATGAATATGTAAACAGCATATATTCTCCCGAACACAAGTGTCCAAGTGCATTAACAGTTAATGCTGCAATCCCCAGGAATCTTTTGAAAATCTATCTGATGTCAGAGTGAAGGGTTTTTTTTCCTTCTGCAACACCCAATTTTAACAGCCTGTGATGTATTTTTGTTTTTACATTTTCTCTCATAAATGAGAAGAATTTCAGGGAGTGAGTGACAGGAAAATCTCAACTTGTCAGGGGTGATTTCCCTGCACAGGGCAGCTGGTGAACCTGACTTCTGCATTCATGGAGCTAAATCCTGCACCAGCTGATACACAATTAAGTGTAACATCATTCACTCCAGGCTGTCAAAGAGGAACACACAGAGGCCTCATCATACTCCTGTGCCTGACAAAGTAGAATGTACGCTAATGAACAAATGTGATATAAGATGAAGCCACAGGATCACGGAAATTTAGAATGAGTGTATTGACGAGGTTTATTCCATCACTCAGGCAGGAGTCCCATTTGCCTAGACATAACAGCTAACATTTATCTATTGCTGTGTGACAAACTGCCACAAACTAGCAACTTAAAACAGTGCCCATTTATTATTTCACAGTTCTGTAGGTCGAAAAGTCTTGTGGTCTTGGCTGGATCCTACAAGGCCAAAGTCAGAGTGTCAGCTGGGCTGAGCTCTCCTCTAGATACTCTGGAGAGGAATCTATTCCCAAGTGCATTCAAACTGTTGGCAGAACACAGCTCCTTGTTACCATAGGACAGGGGCTCCATCTCCTTGATGGCTGTCAGCCCAAGACTGCTCTCAGTTTTTCAGGTTCTTTGAGCCAGCCATAGCACATGAAATCCTTCTTGTGTCTTGAATCTCTGATTGTCCTCCTCTTCTGCCACTAGCAGGAGAAAGCCTGCTGCTTTTAAGGGTTCATGCAATTAGATTAGATGTACTTGGATAATCTCTCTTTGAAAAGGTTAACTCTGCCATATAATACACCACTTTCAGAGGTTCTGTGGATCCTTGGGGGGCCATTTTAGAATTCTGCCTACCACACCTAGCAAGCAGAACTAATAAAAATATTGTCAGGCTTGTCCTATCCTCAAAAGATCAAGACATTCTAAGTATAGGTGAAGCTGTTAGAAATAACATTGAGAATCATGTTTAAATTTCTGAACATGGATACCCATCAGTGATATTAAAGAGGGCACATACTGAATGGAGCACTGGGTTTTATATGCAAACAATGAATCATGGAACACTACATCAAAAACTAATGATGTAATGTATGGTGATTAACATAACATAATAAAATTTTTAAAAATGTAAAAATAAGTAAAATAAATTTCTGAACATGGAAATTTAAAGTTTAAAAGTTAGACTGAAATGGTAAAGAGCCAATGTCCTTTGAAGAAAGTTGCAACATTACTTTAGCAACCAATCTTCCTTAATACATAATTTTAGAAGACACTGAACTATCTGAACTTGCCTTACAAAAAATAAACCATAGCTGTCCTGCTGACCCTATACCTTTAATTCAGCTATCCCTTGATATCCTCTCCTTCATTCACAGCTGATGTCTTTAAATTAGCCTTGAATCATATTGCACTCTATCTCCTGACCTGTTCCCCTCAGTTCCTGAGCCCTTAGCACAGCCCTTAGTTTCTGTGCACTGACTTCTATCACCCATCAGGCTCCATTGGAGCTAAGTGTTGTAGCTCTTGCCCAGTCTGCATTGCTTCTGGCCATTCTATAAGCAACTTGTCAGGAGCCATCTCTCTCTGCCAAGCCAAAGGGCCCCTGTGATTGACTTCCCTCAGCATCACATCACCTGCCAAGGAAACCTGCCCTATCCTCAAAAAATAACTGGTTCTTCCCTGGCTAAACTTGTAACTCTTGAATTCCTTTTGTTTGTCATCCTGTTTTTATGCACTTTGTTCTTCCATTTACACATGATAAAAATATATCACCTATTATTTATTTTACTCAATTGCTAATTTAGAATGACTTGTGTCTCCCTTACATTTAGGTAAATATTCGTTCTTGGATTAGGCATGCTTGCAGATGGGCAAGGTACGAGCAAGTGTTAAAATGCTTTGTGATGTATTTGCCCAGGTATGATTATGTTCATGACATTGAGATGTTCTGGGTAGACATCCCCAATTTAATGCCTACATATCACTCAAATGCCAAAACGTAAAAGGTTAAGATGAGCCCAGGTTTATAAATGGTAAATTGCCAGCCACACTGTTGGAAGTTGAGAGGTTAATAGAAGTTAAGAATTTTGAAATGCCTTTTCCTATTTAACTGGAACAAAATTTGCTCCTAACCAGTTTCCTGGTAAGTACATTCCCTGGTCCCTGCAAACTCAGAGGCCAATGTCAGAAATTTTTTTGCTGGCTATTAAACATGTATTTTTTACCTTGATTTTGATTAATAATTGGTATATTCATGCAAGTAAAATAAAGTGTTTTTCCTTAGTCACTGCATTCAATTTAAACAAAGTGTTGACCTATTATGGTTTCCTAAGCTAAAATGCAAGCCTTGTGAAATTCCTATTTTTTTTTAATGAGTAAATTTTATCAAAGCAGAAAACTTTGCTTTGAAAATAAATTTTGGGAATCTAAATGTAAGCATAATTTTATTAATTTCTAAAAATAAAAAATATTCTAAGTATTCTTGGTCACAGGTTAAAAATTGTTTTTAACATCATTTAAAGTATTTTATTTCTTTTCCCTCTATGTCATTAGGTAAGTCGTCCCTGATTCCAGATAACAAAAATGAAGCAGTATGACAACTGGGGGAATCAGTTCCTGATAGTATTTCCCAGATCATCACAATCAAATTGGGTAGCAGGCATGTGCAAGCCCTTGGGGGTAGGAGGAAGGGTTTTCATTCACCAGCAATGTCATTACCAGACCTTTGCCCTGGACTTCACCCTG
Source organism: Neomonachus schauinslandi (assembly GCF_002201575.2). Lineage (NCBI taxonomy): Eukaryota > Metazoa > Chordata > Mammalia > Carnivora > Phocidae > Neomonachus > Neomonachus schauinslandi. The sequence continues at coordinate 80,225,624 of NC_058407.1, read as the reverse complement.
CAGAATCCCTATCAGGTCTTTTTCCTGCCTACTGGATCCAAAATAAAGCTTTGCAGCCAAAATATTCAGTGACAGATGGCTCATTTCATTGCTGTAATGTCACCCTTTGGGTCTCTGAGGGGATGATTCCAGGAATAGAAGGCAGGGCAAATACAGGAATGGACTTAGAATCTAACACAATGAGGGTTTCTCCAGTTACTGATGGAATAAAGAACTTCTAAATTCTTTTCATCTAGCAACATGAGTGGCCCCTCTTCTCTCTATGTATGGTAATTAGTGCATAGACTGTAGTATGGGTCCAATCCCTCCTCTGACCCTGACAAGTTCAATGATTTTGAGCCTGCTACTCAATTTCCTCATAAGTAAAATGAGCATCATAATAGTATTTAGCAAAGGCAACAAAAGCATAAAAAAAACATGTGAGACTACATCAAATTAAAAGGCTTCTGCACAGCAAAAAAAGCCATCAACAAAATGAAAAGGCCACCTATTGAATGAGGAAATATTTGCAAATCATATATCCAATAAGGGGTTAATATTGAAGGTACATAAAAAACTCATACAACTCAACAGAAAAAAAAATAATCTTAGCCTTAGCTAAAAACCCAATAAATAGTAACTAACATTTTCTTCCCTCTCTTTGATTAATTTGGTTTTGTATAAACGAACAATACATAATAGAATATAAAACAAGAGGCACAACATAGGAAACCTATTAATAGAAATGATATTTTGTTAATGTTCTTAATTCAGAATGGACTTAGACTAAATAAGACCAAAGTCAGCATTTTATTGTGTTATTCTAAAATGGGGACGGGGAGGTTGCTCCCACTGAAATAGGCCGTAAGAGACAATTAGTTATTCTTTCCATTGTCGAGATCTCTAAGGCTATGGGAGATTGTGATTTTTTTCTAGTCACATCTAAGCTCCCTTGATAAAATTTCTTACAGTGCTCATTAGAATTGGTTCTAAATTTCATTTTTTAATTGCTTCCCTTTTTAAGAAAAGGTATGAACTTTTCCCACCATATGCATTTACAAAATTATAATTCACGAAGATTCTGGGTTTTTTGTTTTGTTTTGTTTTTCATTTTTTCCCCTAACTTGGCACATCCTAATCTTTTCCTTAAGGTCTGTATCTATATTGCTATTTTCCAGGTTGTCTTGGTATCCTTGCTTCACCATTTGGCACCTGAGTCAACATAGTTTTACCACCATTATCTACACAACAGCACCCCATCGGAATGGGACTCACAACTGCCCTCCTCTATTGCATGCCTTTGCCTGGGTCTGCTTTACCATTATGTTACCCATCTGTCTGCTCCTAAAGAATGCCGTGAGGGAGTGATGGTGCTTCACACAGTTTTAAACCTTGACCTTCATTTGAATTTAGTCACTGTGTATCACTGAATTCCTAACTTCCTTTCTTCAAGACTTTTTCCAAACTGAAAGTGACACCAAGTTAATCAGATTCATGTTTTTTAAAGCTCACAAGCTTTTTCTCTAACTATGATTAATTTGTTCTTGATGGCATTTATAGTTAATCATTAGGTACTGAATCTTTACATATTTTATTTTTAATTATTACACTAACCTCATGTGTTAATAAGTGCTATTATCCCCATTTTATAGGTGTGAAAACCAAGAATCAGGGAGTTTAAGTAACTTCCCCAAAAGCCTACAGTATGCGTCTGCCTTTCCCACTAACCCAAGATCCAAAAGAGTCCTTTGGAGGACATAACAATTGTTCTCAAATGTACATATGTATAAAAGCTATCAGCCATGTTTATTAAAAGTGTATCCTATAGTCCATCCTCCACATTCCAGGCTCCATCCTCCAGATTCTACTTTGGTGGATGGACCCAGGCTTTGCCTTTCAACAAACTCTCTGGAAGATTTTGATGCAGACCATCTGTGCAGCACACACAGCTCAGGAGAGACCCAGACTGACTCTGCATTCCCAGCTATGTACCAGCTCCTAATGAAGCACCACATTTCCTGCTTTTCTTCTCCTTAAAGCCATAAATTAACCAAGTGCTGAGATTTACTTTTATAACAAAACTTAAGCTGAATGGGGTTTTCCAGAATTCAGGTTTTGTTAGGAAGCAGAATTATAGCCTGGGGATCAATAAAACTGGTTTCTTTGTCTCTTTCCTTTACTGACGTCTTGCATGTCATTTGACAAAATAACCTTACTGTGTCTCATTCTTCTCCTCTATAAATGGAATGTGAAAATTCATGCCACTACTCACTGAAAAGACCTCTAAAGAGGAAGATGACCATGGGCGGAGCAAGAAAAGCTCCAGGCAAAGAACACGGTGTGAGTCCTCAAGACTCAATTACTCTCTTAGCTAAGTAGGGCATACTGATTTTATTATGGCTGCCATTTATTGCACAAAACACGAGGAATAACATATTCGGTTGGCATTGGTGCAATGCGCAGGTTTCATGTTCTTGGAAAAGTTATTTTAAGTCTATACACCTCCTTTTCTTCATGTGAAATGGGAAGTCATAATAATATTATCAGCTTCATGGGATGTTGAGTTGTCACTTCATGATTTGCATAAATGAGCTTTGATAAATTACTCAGTCCAAATATTTTCATTCTCAATAGCCTCGCTTCAAGCTATTGATAATATCAGTATATTCACTCTTATGTCTCTGTCTGTTACAGAAAACAAATACGACACTGTTCCTGCTCTTAGGAAACTTACTTTCAAAAAGATGAGACAATCTAATGTGATACCTAAAACAAGAGATTTGGCAGGATTTTCATAATAGGGGAGGAGAAAAGGAGGAAAGCAAGAAAAGTGTATATAAGTGTATATTAATGACCCTAGATTTTAAAAATAATTTTAAAACAATTACCAATTCCTCCATAGTTTTGTATATATCCATAAACATACACATATAAAATTTGTGTATGTATATTTATATAATATGTAATTTACTAAATATAAGATATATATATATATCATTAATATAAGATGTTTTGGACAGTGAATAAATAAAAGGAATAAAGAAAAGGAAGGAAACAAAAAAGAAACATAAGTAAATAATAAAACAGTTTAAAAAAATACATAGATGTCTATGATAAAAAGAGCATATGTGATATGACCCCATCTAAGTAAATGTGCATTTGTGGGTGTGCATGTGTCTGAGATACATGAAAACATAGACAAAACACTAACAGGTTAGTTCAAGGTAGTGAGATTTAAGTGATCTTTACTCTTTTTCTGTATTGTTAGACTATTTTTTATAATGACATGTTATTTATAACTGGAAACATTTTACAAAGGATAGACTGGGTCAAAATATTTATTATTGTACATGATGTATAGTTTTACTTTGTCTTTTCAAGTGGTCTCTAAAAGGTATGAATTATTTTGAAATGAGAAAAATGATATTCTTTAAAGAGGTATTCTCAGTAGTAACAAAATGCAGTGGAACAAAGATATTCTTAATAGAAGGCCAAGGCTGCTTTAGGGACCCAAATAAAGCAAAGTGCACAATGAGCTGGTTTTGCCAGAACAAACTCAGTCACTGAACTCTTCTTTTTCTTCTTTCCTTTCCTTCTGTAGATGTTTTGAATTATGTAAATATTGGATTTGTTGAAAAAATCTATTTTTTTTAAATCTTTACAGTATGGTTTTACTTATGTTTTTCCAATTCATTATCATTTTCTACAACTCAACATGTCCCGAGCTGAATTTAGGATTTCCTTTCTGCCTCAACTTACTTCTCTTACTGTCTCCTTTTTTAAGAGGTTTGTCACCACCTTCATCCAAGTCACCCAAACTGGATATCTGGGATCCACCCTGGATTCCTCCCTCTGTACCCAATGAGTCAATCATTTCTATAGATACTACATCCATCAGATCTCTCCTTATCACATCTCTTCTCCATAGCTATTGTCCTCATTGGTCCTACTCAGATTGCAGCAATTATCTTTAGATTGGTCCCCTTATCTCCACTTCGAAAATTTGATCAAGCAGGAGAATATCTAAACTTCTTTACATGTTATGCAAACAGATGTGAGTTGCTTGCCTATCTTCATCTCCTTCAACGAACAGTCTCTCCCAAAACATGCTGTCTTGGGGACTGTCAGTCACAATATTCTCACCCTCCATGATATTATAAGCCAGGCAGTGAGAGCTTCATCCCCCGAGGCTAAATGAGTGGTTTAGGGGTGGGCTTATGATAAGTAGGGGCAAACATTCTGTCCCAGGACTTCTCTGCTAGAGATAGAAGAAAAACTCTCTTTTGCTTTTTGGCAAGTCACAGATTAATTAAGCAAACTCTTCCGTAAGACTTACTTCCTTAAAACTTTCTAGGAGGCCATGTTCAAATAGTATAGACAAAGAGCAAGTGAATTCTTTTAGTTGTCCTATAAGCAGGCAAAGATATTCATCTGGTTTTGGAACCAACTCCAATTCTAAAAAGGTAACCAAATTAGTGGTGATTTATGATGATTTCTACTTTATTATCAGTGTGGTGGTTCCAAAAATTAATTAATTCCAATTTCTAATTCCAATCAGGCTATAAATGTCTTTATTTTTTATCATCCCACATTAGGGGATTGTCATAGCAATTGTCTATTTCTTGTTCTAGCTTTTTATTGATTAATAATATGTATAAAAGTACACAAAGAATATAGCTTAGTAAATTTTCACAATTGAATACAACTTTGCTACGGCATATTTTTATGCACATAAATAAATTTTAAGATGTCTAAGGTCAGGACCATGTTTTCATTTTTCTCAACACCTGGTTCAATCCCAGGCCTAATGGTAATGCCCACTATTGATATCACTGTATTCTACCTGCCAGACATTTTATACTCGAAAGTCATCAGGTAAAAGGGTAGGAAGGCTACTGCAGAACATTCATTTAACAATAATTCTGCCAATAGCTAACACTTATCAAGTGCTTATAGGTACTATTATTATCTCAGTTTTACAGATTAGGAAACTGTGGTAGATGGAGATTTAAAAAGTGACTGAGATCAAATAGCCAGTAAGTTAAAGAGTAAGACCCCAAGAAAAAATTCAATTCCCAAAATATAATTTAAGCAATTGAGTCCTTCCACTATGATAATTACCTTTTTCACTGAGATGAGAAAAACTTATCAATCTTTCTAAAGACCAAGAGACAATGCACTTTTCTTTAGTAAACATTAGCAATGATTCAGTCTTGGAGGAAGAAAGCAGTTGAGTGAATTCTAATAGCATTTAAAATTCTGCAAAAAAGACAAGCAAGAGCACATTTTATAATTAAAGACTTACTTTTTTATTATAGGCATCTTCCATTTCTTCCTGGATCCAGATCACCTCTGCCACACTAGGGTTCTTTTTCACATTGTTGCTTGTTTGGAATTTCTGGAATCCTTAATTTGGGTTCTCTTCCTACTGGGTGGGATGATGCTTCTGAGTGGGCAGCCTGTCTCTCATCTCTTGAAATGCCTGTACATTTTATTATAAGAGAATAAATGAGAAGGTCAGATTGTCCTTGAGGCCATTGAAAAAATCCCAACCAAAAAACCCACAAAATCACATTTACTCAAATTGGTTAAGGTGAAGAAATTCTTCAGATTTCTTAAGATATGTTGGAAATAGAGAGGGTGGTCCAAGATGGTAGCATAAAAAGACCCTGAACTTACTTCCTCCAAATCCACAATGACATATGGATTAATTCCCACTTAAAAAAAAAACATGAAAACTAGCTGACCAGTTTTCTCCACAAGGGATAAAAGGGCTGGAGAGGGGTAGGGAGGAAGAGGGGTAGGAGAGGAAGAAGTCTTACCAAAATCTACACATGGCAGCACAAACTAAAGAGTGATCTTACAGAACAGAACCTCTCCTTGAAAAGTGAAAGGTTTATACCCCACATTGGGCATCCTAACCCTTAGGACGTACACCAGCGAGGAGGCACAAAAAATGTCTGGCTTTCGAAATCAATGGGGCTTACATCCAAGGGACCCAAAGAACTGTGGGAATCTGAGATACTCTTTTTGAGGGGCTCCTGTGTAAACTCACTCATTCCAAAAAGCAGGGCAAAGGCAGTAGTTTGAGAGGGGACTGGATTATTTGTGAGGGTGATTCGGTTGCTAATTTTAAAGCATCTGCCAGAGGTGCATTAATTAGTTGGGATTTTCCTTGGGGGCAAAGGCACTGGAGAGTGACATTTTTTGCACTCCCTCGCTGCCTTGCTAACACAAGTAGGCACTCATGGACACAACCTTAATAAAGCCACAGGCTTGCCTTGCCCCCAGAGTGCATCCCAGTCCTCACTAAAGCCATAGGCATGCTGTACTCCTAGCGCTCTTTTCTGGCATCACTAAAACTGCAGGCATGCCTGCCCCCAACACTCTTTCCTGAACTCAGTAAAGCCACAGGCAACCACAGCCTCACTAAAGCCAGTGGGGAGTGCAGTCTACACAGAGAAGGCCTCTTGGTTGTCTGGCTCTGGTGGTCAAAGGGGCTGTGTTCCGGGACCCCAGGGGTCTGTAGCAATCAGAAAGATAATTCTTGGCAGCAGACAGCACACTGAAACAACAACCCCAGTCTGCACATGAAAAAAGCTCACTATTGTCCTGGAGTTTCAACCTGAGGGACAGGATTCAGGTTTGCCACACATTTAAGGCTACAGAGCTGTTCTTAGGGAATATAGATAGGGACATATCATGTGTGCACCCTCCCTTGGCCTCACCAGAGCTCACTGGTACCTCCCAAAAAGGTGCTTAAACACTTGTTTGAAGCCCCAATTCTTGCAAATGTTTCTCAGAGGACACCTCCAGATCTTCTGTTTAGGGGTCAGCAAGATCTATGATTGTGATCCCATAGGACTGTATATATTTGCACACTTTAAAAGTTGTTGCCTGAGGATCTGGCTTTCAATTAGCCTGCATCTAGGTGCTGACTGAAATCATTCTCTTTGGAACCCTGACAGGTTCTAGCACACCCTCAACAACTGGTACCTATAAAGAATAAATTAGTCTACTCAGACAATCACAAAGGTTTGACAGACAACCAAGAGCTAGGGGAAGGTTAAGAGATAAGGTTCATCTACTACACAAGGACACTCCTTCAAAGAGAAGAGATAGCTGTTTCACCTAGTATATAGAAACAAACATAGAGAGTCAAGCAAAATGAAAAACTCAGGAATATGTTCCAAATGAAAGAGCAAGATAACCTTGGAAAAAGACCTTAATGAAACAAGGATAAATAATCTACTTTAGGGGCGCCTGGGTGGCTCAGTTGGTTAAGCAACTGCCTTCGGCTCAGGTCATGATCCTGGAGTCCCGGGATCGAGTCCCGCATCGGGATCCCTGCTCGGCGGGGAGTCTGCTTCTCCCTCTGACCTTCCTCCCTCTCCTGCTCTCTGTCTCTCATTCTCTCGCTCTCAAATAAATAAATAAAATCTTAAAAAAAAAAATAATAATAATCTACTTTATAAAGACTCTAAAGTAATGCTCATAAAAATGCTGACCAAATTCAAGAGAAAAATGAATGAACATAGTAAGAACTTCAACAAGAGATAGAAAATATGAGAAAGTACCAAACAGAAGTCACAGAACTGAAGAATACAATAACTGAACTGAAAAATACATTAGAGGGGTTCAACAGCAGACTAGATGACAAAGAAGAAAGGATCAGTGACCTAGAAGATAGCACTGTGAAACTTAGCCAAATAGAGTAACAGCAACAACAAAAAGGAATTTAAAAAGTAAGATAGCTTAAGAGACCTATGAAACAATATTAAGCAGAATAACATTTGCATCATAGGGATCCCAGAAGGAAAAAAGAGAAAGAAAAGGGAAGAAAACTTACTTGACGATATAAAGCCTGAAAATTTCCCTTAGCCAGGGAAGGAAACAGGCATACAGGTCCAGGAAGCCCAGAGAGTTCTAAAAAAGATAAACCTAAAGAGATCCATACCAAGACACATTACATTAAAATATCAAAAGTTAAAGATGAAGAAAGAATCTTAAAAGGAGCAAGAGAAAAACAACTTGTTACATATGAGAGAACCCCCATAAGACTACTCACTGAGGGGAACCTGGGTGGCTCAGGTGGTTGGGCATCTGCCTTTGGCTCAGGTCATGATCTCCAGGTCCTAAGATCAAGCGCCACATCAGACTCCCGACTGGCTCAGCGGGGAGCCTGCTTCTCCCTCTCCCTCTCCCCTCTGCTTGTGTGCTCTCTCTGTCTCAAATGAATAAATAAAATCTTTTTTAAAAATTTAAAAAATAAAAAATAAAAAAGACTACCCACTGATTTTTCAGGCAGAAACTCTGCAGGCCAGAAGAGAGTGGCATCATATATTTAAAGTGCTCTACCTGGCAAGGCTATCATTCAGAACTGAAGGAAAGATTAAGTTTTCCAGGCAGGCAAGAGGTAAGGGAGTTCATCAACACTAAACCAGCCTTATGAAAAATGTTAAAGGGTCTTCTTTAAGCTTTTCTTTAAGAAAAGGCACTAACTAATAACAAGAAAATCTATGAAAGTAAAGATCCCTTATAATGCTCGTATGAAGGTTAAAAAACAAAAGTAGTAAAATCAATTGTAACTACATAATCAGTTAAGGGATACACAAAATAAAAAATGTAAACTATGACATTGAAGACTTAAAACATTCAGGGGTAGGCAGTAAAAAAGTAGATTTTTAAAAGAATGCATTTATATTTAAGTTGCTACCAACTTAAAATAGACTGTTCTATATGTGGACTGTTATATATGAACCTCACAATAACCACAAAGCAAAAACCTACAGTAGATACACAAAAGATAATGAGATAGGAATCTAAAATAACACCAAAATTCATAAAACCACAAAGGAAGCAGAAAGAGAAGAAGAAAGGAATAGAGAGGAACTACAAAACCTCTAGAAAACAATGAACAAAATGGCAAAAGTACATACCTATCAATAATTACTTAAAATGTAAATGGACTAAATTCTCTAATCAAAGATATAGAGTAATTGAATGGATAACAAAAACAAAAACGAGACTCATTATGTTCCCACAACAGACTCACATCAGATCTAAAAACACACATAGAATGAAAGTGAAGGGATGGAAGAAGAATTTCCATGCAGATGGAAATAAAAAGAAAGCTATACTTATATCAGACAAAATGCTTTAAAAGAAAGACTGTAGTAAAAGACAAAGGAAGGCATTACTTAATGACAAAGGGGTAAATCCAATAAAAGAATACAACATTTGTAGATATTTACATACCAAACCTAGGAGCACCTAAATACATAAAGCAAATATCAACAGATCTAAAGGGGAAAATTGGCAGCAATATAATAATAGTATGGGACTTTAATACCCCACTTATATTGAGGGATAAATCATCAGGACAATAATTAATAAGGAAATATCAGCCTTAAAAACATTAGATCAGATGGACTTAATAAATATATGCAGATCATTCCCTCCAAAAGCAGCAAAATACATATTCTTTGCAAGCGCACATGGAACATTCTCCAGGATAGATCGCATGTTAGATCATAAAACAAATCTCAATAAATTTAAGAAGACTGAACTCTTTCTCAAACTTCTTTTTTTGATCACATGGTACAAAACTAGAAATCAGGGCGCCTGGGTGGCTCAGTTGGTTAAGCGACTGCCTTCGGCTCAGGTCATGATCCCAGAGTCCCTGGATCAAGTCCCACATCGGGCTCCCTGCTCGGCAGGGAGTCTGCTTCTCCCTCTGACCCTCCCCCCTCTCATGTGCTCTCTCTCTCTCATTCTCTCTCTCTCAAATAAATAAATAAAAAATCTTAAAAAAAAAAAACAACTAGAAATCAATTACAATAAGAAAACTGAAAAAGTCACCAGTATATGAAGGTTAAACAATACGGTACTGAACAACCAATGGGTCAATGAAGAAATCAAAGGGGAAATTTTAAAAATACCTTGAGACAAAAGAAAATGTAAATACAACAACCCAAAATCTATGGATACATCAAAAATAGTTCTAAGAGGGAAGTTCAGAGCAATACAGGCCTACCTCAAGAGACAAGAAAACACTCAAACAATCTAATTCTATACCTAAAGCAATTAGACAAGGAAGAACAAGCAAAGGCCAAGGGTAGTAGAAGAAAGGACATAATGAAGATTAGAGTGGACATAAATGAAATAGAATAAAAAAACAATAGAAAAGATCAATAAAACTAACAGCTGATTCTTTGAAAGTATTAACAAAATTGACAAACCTTTAGCGAGATTCACCAAGAGAAAAAGAGAGAAGGCTCAAATAAATAAAATTAGAAATGAAAGAGAAGTTACAAAGATACTACAGAAATACAAAAGATCATAAGAGACTTACTATGAATAATTATATGCCAGCAACTGTACAACATAGAAAAAATTAATAAATTCCTAGAAATGTATGATTTTCCAAAAAATAAATAAATTCCTAGAAATATATAATCTTTACGATTCTTTATGAATAATGAAGAAATAGAAAGTCTGAATAGACTGATTACTAGTAAGACAATTGAATCAATAATAAAAAACCTCCCAAAAAAACAAAAGTCCAGGACCAGACAGTTTCACTGGTGAATTCCAGGAAAATTCCAAAGATTTAATACCTATCCTTCTCAAACTCTTCCAAAAAATTGAAAAGGAGGGAATGCTTCCAAACTCATGTTACGAGGCCGGCATTACTCTGATACCAAAACCAGACAAGGACACTACAAAAAAAGAAAACTACAGGTCAATATCCCTGATGAACATAGATGCAAACAAAAATCCTCAACAAAATATTAGCAAACTGAATTCAACAATGCATTAAAGGGATCACACATCATGATCAAGGGGGATTTATTCCACAATGCAAGGATGATTCAACATCTATAAATCAATCACATTACATCATAATAACAAAATGAAGGGTAAAAATTATATCATCTCAATAGAGGGAGAAAAAGCATCTGACAAAATTTATGATAAAAACTTCCAACAAAGTGAGGCTAGAGGGTATCTACCTCAACATAATAAAGGTGATATATGAAAAACCCACAGCAAATATCATACTTAACAGTGGGAAGCTGAAAGCTTTGGTCTAAAATCAGAAACAAGAAAGGATGCCCACTTTCACCACTTTCATTCAACATCATATTGGAAGCTCTTGCCATAGCAATCAGGTAAGAAAAAGAAATAAAAATCATCCAAATAGGAAAGAAAGAAGTAAAACTGTCACTATTTGCAGATGACATAATTCTATATATAAAAAACCCTAAGGAATCCACCAAATAACTCTTAGAACTAATAAGTGAATTCAGTAAAGTTGCACGGCACAAAATTAGTATATTAAAATTGGTTGTATTTCTATATACTAATAACAGAAATTTATTTATCAGGAAGAGAAACTTTAAAAACCATTCCATTTTGAATGGCATCAAAAAGAATACAATACCAGGGTGCCTGGGTGGCTCAGTTGGTTAAGCGACTGCCTTCGGCTCAGGTCATGATCCTGGAGTCCCGGGATCGAGTCCCACATCGGGCTCCCTGCTCAGCAGGGAGTCTGCTTCTCCCTCTGACCCTCCCCCTCTCCTGCTCTCTCTCTCTCTCATTCTCTCTCTCAAATAAATAAATAAAATCTTAAAAAAAAAAAAGAATACAATACCTAGGAATAAATTTTACCAAGGAGGTGAAATACCTGTATACTGAAAATTATAAGACAATAATAAAAGAAGTTGAAGATACAAATAAATGCAAATATATTTCATGCTCATAAATTGGAAGAATTAATATTGTTAAAATGTCTGTATTACAAAGCAATCTACAAATTTAATGCAATCTCTATCAAAATTCCAATGGCATTTTTTCACAGTAGTAGAACAAATAATTCTGAAATTTGTATGGAAACAAAAAAGACCCCAAATAGCCAAAGCAATCTTGAGAAAGAAGTATAAAACTGGAGGTATCATGCTCCCAGATTTAAAACTATACTACAAAGCTATAATAATCAAAACAATATGGTATTGGCAAAAAACCAATGCATAGATCAATGGAATGGAAAAGAAAATTCAGAAACAAACCCACACATATGTAGTCAATGAATCTATGACAAAGGAGGCAAAAATATACAGTGGGGAAGGGACAGTCTTTTCAATAAATGGTGTTGGGAAAACTGGACAGCCACATGCAAAAAAAAAAATGAAAGTGGACTGCTATCTTATATCATACACAAAATAAACTCAAAATGTATTAAAGACTTAAATGTAAAACCTGAAACCATAAAAGAAGAAAACATATGCAGTAAACTCTTTGATATTAGTCTTAACAATATTTTTTTTTTATTTGGCTTCTCAGGCAAAGATAACAAAAGCAAACAAAACAAAAGGGACTACATCAAACTAAGAGGCTTCTGTACAGTGAAGGAAACCATCAATAAAATAGAAAGGCAAAATTCTGAATGGGAGAAGATATTTGCAAATCATATATCAGGTAAGGGTGTAATACCCAAAAATATATAAAGAGCTCATTAACAAAAAACCAAACAGTCTGATTTAAAAATAGGCAAATAACTTGAATAGACATTTTTCCAAAGACATACACAGATGGCCAATAGGCACATGAAAAGATGTTCAATATCACTAATAACCAGGGAAATGCCAATCAAAATCACAATGAGATATCACTTCAAACCTGTTAGAATGGCTATTATCAAAAACACAAGAAATAACAAGTGTTGGCAAGGATGTGGAGAAAAGAGATCCCTTCTTTACTCTTGGTGGGAATGTAAAATGGTGCCACCACTATGGAAAAAGTATGAAGTTTGCTCAAAAAAATTAAAAATGTAACTACCATATGATCAATACCACTTCTGAGTACTTACCCAAAGAAAATAAAAACACTAGATTTTATCAGCCAAAGCTGAATTTAAACACACAATCTTGTCTCCAGTATAGGTTATAGTATGTGACTCTCCCCAAGGGGCAAGGCTATGACATTTAATTCATAGATTGTAAGGAGAAATAAATATTCTAAAGTGTTTTTCATCTAGGGCAGACTCTTATTCCAGCAATGTTCTTGCTTAATTATTTTCTCTAATAAGAAACTGAAAAGCTACTGGAAGTCCAAGATGGCACAGAAGAAGGAGACCTTAGTTATGTCTGGTCCCAGGAATTCAGCTAGATAGCTATGAAATCATTCTGAACACCTGTGAACTCAACCAGAGATCTAAGAAAAGAATAGTTGCAACTTTACAAATAGAAAAGCGATCACTTTCTGCAAGAATGAAAAGATGGAAAAACTCACCTCAAAAAAAGAGAACAAGAGGCAGTACCGACTGCCAGGGACCTAATCAGTATGGACATAAGTAAGATGTCAGAACTAGAGCTCAGAATAATGATTACAAAGATTCTAGCTGGGCTTGAGAAAAGCACAGAAGACACTAGAGAATTCCTTTCTGGAGAAATAAAAGAACTAAAATCTAACCAAGTCAAAATCAAAAAGGCTACTAATGAGATGCAATAAAAAATGGAGACTTTAACTGCTAGGATAAATAAGGCAGAAGAGAGAATTAGTGATACAGAAGACAAAATGATAGAGAATAAAGAAGCTGGGGGAAAAAGAGATAAACAACTACTGGATCATGATGGGGAGAATTCAAGACATAAGTGACACCATAAAGCAAAACATTAGACTAATTGGGATCCCAGAAGAAGAGAAAAGGGAGGAGGTGCAGAAGGTATACTGGAGCAAATTATAGCTAAGAACTTTCCTAATCTTGGGAAGGAAACAGGCATTCAAGTCCAGGAGGCACAGAGAATCACCCTCAAAATCAATAAAAATAGGTCAATACCCCGACATATGCTAGTGACAATTGCAAATGTCAGGGACAAAGAGAAAATTCAAAAAGCAGCTCAAGACAAGAGGTCTGTTACCTACAAGGGTGGAAACATTAGATTGGCAGCAGACCTATCCACAGAGACCTGGCAGGCCAGGGAGGACTGGCATGATACTGGCATGATATAGTCAGGGTGCTAAATGAGAAAAATATGCAGCCAAGAATACTTTATCCAGCTAGGATGTCATTCAAAATAGAAGGAGAGATAAAAGGCTTCCAGGACAAACAGAATCTAAAAGAATTTGTGATCACTAAACCAGCCCTGCAAGAATTATTAAAAGGGATCCTTTAAGTGAAGAGCCCAAAAGTAATATAGACAAGAAAGGAACAGAGACAATATGCAGAAACAGTGACTTTACAGGTAATACAATTGCACCAAATTTATATCTTTCAATAATTACTCTGAATGTAAATGGGCTAAATGCCTCAATCAAAAGACACAGGGTATCAGATTAGATTTTAAAAAAAAAGATGCATTGATATGCTGCCTGCAAGAGACTCATTTTAGACCCAAAGACACCTCTAGATTGAATGTGAGGGCGTGGAAAACCATTTATCATGCTAATGGGCATCAAAAGAAAACTGAGGTGGCAATCCTTATATTAGACAAATTAGATTTTAAACCATAGACTGTAATAAGAGATGAGGGAGGACATTATATTATAATTAAAGGGTCTTTCCAACAAGAAGATCTAACAATTTTAAATATTTATGTCCTAACTTGGGAGCAGCCAATTATATAAACCAATTAATAACAAATCAAAGAAACACATTGATAATAATACAATAATAGTGGGGGACTTTAACATCCCATTCACTGCAATGGACAGATCAGCTAAGCAGAGGATCAACAAGGAAACAAGGGCTTTGAATGACACACTGGACCAGATGGACTTCACAAATATAGTCAGAGCATTCCATCCTAAAGCAACAGAATACACATTCTTCTCAAGTGCACATGGAAAAGTGTCCAGAATACATCACACACTGGGTCACAAATCAGATCTCAACCAGTACCAAAAGATTGGAATCATTCCCTGCATATTTTCAGACCACAGTGTTTTGAAATTTGAACTTAATCACAAGAGGAAATTTGGAAGGAACTCAAACACTTGCAGGGTAAAGGGCATCCTGCTTAAGAATGAATGGGTCAACCAGGAAATTAAAAAATTCATGGAAACAAGTGAAAATGAAAACACAACTATTCAAAACCTTTGAGATGCAGCAAAGGAGGTCCTAAAAGGGAAGTATATAGCAATACAAGCTTTTCTCAAGAAACAAGAAAGGTCTCAAATACACAACCTAACCTTACACTGAAAGGAGCTGGAGAAGGAACAGCAAATAAAGCCTAATCCTGGCAGGAGGAGAGAATTAATAGATTAGAGCAGAAATCAATGAAATAAAAACTAAAAGAACAGTAGAACAGATCAAAGAAACTAGGAGCTGGTTCTTTGAAAGAATTAATAAGATCGATAAACCCCTGGCCAGACTTATCAAAAAGAAAAGAGAAAGGACCCAAATAAATGAAATCATGAATAAAAGAGGAGAGATCACAACCAACACCAAAGAAATACAAACAATTATAAGAACATATTATGAGCAACTATATGCCAACAAATTAGGCAATCTGGAAGGATTGGATGCATTCCTAGAGACATATAAACTACCAAAACTGAACCAGGAAGAAATAGAAAACCTGAACAGACCCATAACCAGTAAGGAAATTGAAGCAGTAATCAAAAATCTTCCAATAAACAAGAGTCCAGAACCGGATGGCTTCCCTAGGGAATTCTACCCAACATTTAATGAAGAATTAATACCTATTCTTCTGAAGCTGTTTCAAAAAATAGAAATGAAGGAAATTTTACAAATTTATTCTATGAGGCTGTCATTACCTTGATCCACAAACCAGACAAAGGCCCCACCAAAAAGGAGAATTACACACCAATATCCCTGATGAACATGGATGCAAAAATTCTCACCAAAATACTAGCCAATAGGACCCAAGAGTACATTAAAAGGATTATTCACCACAACCAAGTGGGATTTATTCCTGGGATGCAAGAGTGGTTCAACATACATGAATCAATGTGAAACACAACATAAATAAAAGACAAGAATTATATGATCCTCTCAATAGATGCAAAAAAGCATTTGACAATGTGCAGCATCCTTTCTTGATTAAAACTCTTCAGAGTGTAGGGCTAGAGGGTACATACCTCAATATCATAAAAAGCCATCTACGAAAAGCTCACAGTGAACATCATTTTCAATGGGCAAAAAACTGAGAGCTTTGCCCCTTAGGTCAGGAACACAGCAGGGATGTCTGCTATCACCACTACTGTTCTACATAGTACTATATGTCCTAGCCTCAGCAATCAGACAACAAAAAGGAATAAAGCGCATCCAAATTGGCAAAGAAGTCAAACTCATGCTTCACAGATGACATGATACTCTATGTGGAAAATCCAAAAGACTATACCCTCAAATTGCTAGAACTCATACAGGAATTCAGTAAAGTGGCAGGATATAAAATCAATGTACAGAAATCAGTTGCATTTCCATACACTAACAATGAGACAGAAGAAAGAGAAATTAAGGAGTCGATCCCATTTATCCAGCTAGGATTGCACCAAAAACCATAAGATACATAGGAATAAATGTCCAAAGAGGCAAAGGATCTGTACTTGGAAAACTATAGAACACTAATGAAAAAATTAAGGAAGACACACAGAAATGGAAAAACGTTCCACGCTCATGGATTGGAAGTACAAATATTATGAAGATGTCAATGCTACCTAGAGCAATCTACACATTCAAAGCAATCCCTATCAAAATACCATCAACTTTCTTCTCAGAGCTTGAACAAATAATCCTAAAATTTGCATGGAACCAGAAAAGACCAGAATAGCCAAAAGAATGTTGAAAAAGAAAACCAAAACTGGTGTCATCACAATTCCTGACTTCAAGCTGTAATCATCAAGACAATATGGTACTGGCACAAAAACAGACACATAGATCAAAGGAAAAGAATAGAGAAACCAGAAATGGACCCTCAACTCTATGGTCAACTAATCTTCCACAAAGCAGGAAAGAATATCCAATGGAAAAAAGACGTCTCTTCAACAAATGGTGTTGGGAAAATTGGACAGCCACATGCAGGAGAATGAAACTGGACCATTTCCTTACACCATACACAAAAATAGACTCAAGATGGATGAAAGACCTAAATGTGAGACAGGAATCCACAAAATCCTAGCGGAGAACATAGGCAGCATGACATGATACTCTATGTGGAAAATCCAAAAGACTATACCCTCAAATTGCTAGAACTCATACAGGAATTCAGCAAAGTGACAGGATATAAAATCAATGTACAGAAATCCGTTGCATTTCCATACACTAACGAGACAGAAGAAAGAGAAATTAAGGAGTCGGCTCTATGACCTCGGCTGCAGCAACTTCCTGCTAAAGGCAAGAGAAATAAAGGCAAAAATGAGCTATTGGGACTTCATCAAGATAAAAAAGCTTTTGCACAGCAAAGGAAACAGTGGACAAAATCAAAAGACAACTGACAGAATGGGAGAAGATATTTGCAAATGTCTTATCAGATAAAGGGCTAATATCCAAAATCTATAAAGAACTTACCAAATTCAACACCCAAAGAACAAATAATCCAATCAAGAAATGGGCAGAAGACATGGACAGACATTTCTCCAAAGACATACAAATAGCCAACAGACACATGAAAAAGTGCTCAGCATCACTCAGCATCAGGGAAATACAAATCAAAACCACAATGTGGTCTCACCTCACACCAGTCAGAATGGCTGAAATTAACAAGTCAGGAAAGGACAGATGTTGGTGAGGATACAGAGAAAGGGAAATCCTCTTACATTATTGGTGGGAATGCAAGCTGGTGCAGCCACTCTGGAAAACGGTATGGCGGTTCCTCAAAAAGTTAAAAACAGAGCTACCCTATGACCCAGCAATTGCACTACTAGGGATTTACCCCAAATATACAAATGTAGTGATCCAAAGGGGTCCTACACCCCAATGTTTATAGCAGCAATGTCCACAATAGCCAAACTATGGAAAGAGCCCAGATGTTGTCTATCAACAGATGAATGGATAAAGAAGATGTGAGGTATGTGAGTCATAACATTCAATGGAATGTTATGCAGCCATGAAAAAATGAAATTTTGCCATGTTACAAGAACATGGATGGAACTAGAGGGTAATATGCTAAGCAAAATATGTCAGTCAGAGAAAGACAATTATCATATGATCTCAGTCATGTCTGGAAGTTCAAGAAACAAAACAGAGGATCATAGGGGAAGAGAAACAAGATAAAATCAGAGATGGAAACAAACCATAAGAGACTCTTAGGCTTAGGAAACAAACTGAGGGTTGCTGGGGGGGGGAGATGAGGGGATGGGGTAACTGGGTGATGAACATTAAAGAGGGCATGTGATGTAATGAGCACTGGGTATTATATAAGACTAATGAATCACTGAACTCTACCTCTGTAAATAATAATACATAATATGTTAATTAATTGAATTTAAATTTAAAAATACTCTCCCTCCCTCTCCCTCTGCCCCTCCCCCACTAAAATAAATAAATCTTTTAAAAAACACTAATTTGAAAAGATTACCCCTATGTTTACTGAAGCATTATTTACAATAGCTAAGATATGGAAACAACCTAAGTGGCCATTGATGGATGAATGAATAAAAAAGATGTGCTATATATACACAATGGAATACTACTCAGCCATGAAAACGAAGGAAATCTCACCATTTGCAACAATATGGATGGACCTTGAGAGTATTATGCAAAGTGAAGTAAATCAGATGGAGAAAGACAAATACTATATGATTTCATTTATATGTGGAGCCTAAGAAACAAAACCAAACCCATATATCTAGAGAACAGATTGATGGTTATCAGAGGGGAAGGTATTTAGAGAGTGAAAAGGTTGAAAGGTCAATTGTATGTTGATGTATAGTAACTAGACTTATTTTGTGGTGATCACTTTGCAATATATGCAAACAAATTATAAAATATGCAAATTATTATGTTATACACCTGAAATTAATATAATGTTATATACCAATTTCCCTCAGTAAAAAAGGTGTGTTAAAAAGAAATCCAAGACTGTTTACTTTGACACACAGCTTGAAAAGCTACAGATATCGCTGAGACATTTCCAAGTGATAAATCTATGTTCTGATTCTTATTTTATTGTAAATATTTCTGCTAAAAAATAAAAAATAAACAGTAGGCATTAGTGATTTCATTGCTGCCTTTCTTTGGTTGTTTTTATTTAATATATCTAAGATGAAAAGAGAAAATTTGGTGAGACAAATATATATATACTATTTTTTTTTAAGATTTTATTTATTCATTTGAGACACAGAGATACAGAGAGAGAGAGAGCATGAGCAGGGGGAGAGGCAGAGGGAGAAGCAGGCTCCCCGCTGAGCCAGGAGATGGATGTGGGGCTCGATCCCAGGACACTGGGATCATGACCCGAGCCGAAGGCAGCAGCTTAACCATCTGAGCCACCCAGGTGCCCCTATATATATACTATTTTGATGTCCATGCCATGAAATATTCAAAAGAATAAGTGGAATTAATATATGTTGATTCTGGACTAGAAGAGACCACACATGAAGGTTTTATACATTATGGATCTGTAGTCAAGAGGAGATAAAATAGATTAAAAGCATGAGTTTCAAGTTCCCTTATAATTAAATTCAATGAATGAGTGTAACTTTAAAAGCAAAAGCAAAGCAAAGCAAATCAATTTTTTAAGTAAGAGTTTCATTTTTTCATTGAGTAAAAAAACTATTGTAGTTGTAAAAGACTGTGATACACAATCCATATTAGGGAGAAACATGGTCCTAACCTTTAAGAAATATCTCTTGCTCCTTCTTTCCCAAAACAACTATCTTAATAAATATCTTTCAAATCAAGGGGTAACAACCACAGAAGTCATGTCAGTCTACATTTGCTTTATTTAACTGATGATCTGAAGAATGATGAAGGGATGATGATTCCATGAAGCTGTCAGCCCAAGTCACTGTGCACACAGAATTGTAAATTACCCATTTCTTCATTGTGCTCCCCTTATTTCCAAATATTAGAGTAGGATCCAGTTAGGCTCAGAAGGGTCCCAGAGGAATATTTTCTGCCCTTGCCTACCCTGCCTCCCTGCATCCTGCATCCTCACAATGATATAACACTTCAAATCTCATCTTGTGGGAGTCACAAGGTCAAACTGGTTGGTTCTAAGCATTTTATTTATTTTTGAAGATTTTATTTATTTATTTGACAGAGAGAGACAGCGAGAGAGGGAACACAAGCAGAGGGAGTGGGAGAGGGAGAAGCAGGCTTCCCGCAGGGCAGGAAGCCTGATGCGGGGCTCGATCCCAGGACCCTGGGATCATGACCTGAGCTGAAGGCAGATGCTTAACGACTGAGCCACCCAGGTGCCCCATCAAACTGGTTGGTTCTATGTAGTTCCAAACAATAGGTGCCTTTTAATATGTAGTTTTTCCTGATTCATAGGAACTTTAATATTATCACAAATATGCATGAACATTATTTCTTTCTAAACCAGTAAACCAGGCAGATACCCCTGTCATGGCCAGAAAAAAAAAACATTTGGTTAGGCAGAGTGATCTTTCCCATCAGTACGATACTCAGCCATTAAACAAAGCAGCAGGTAGATAATGACTGAGTTAACGGCTATTAGATGGTTCGTATTAAAGAAATAATAACAACTGCTGAATATTTGCTATGTTCCATTCACAATGCTTATCTCCTATCTTACAGCCTTTGAATTAGGTGTAATTGTTTTCCCAATTTTATAGATGAAGAAACAAAAGCTTATAGAACCTGTGACACGGCTAGCAGCTGAACCAGGATTTGAACCCTGCTTCAAATTTTAACTCTAGAGTTAATTTTAGACTTCACAGAGGAAGCTGTGCATGACAATAGTCCAAACACACAGAGAAACCAAGCTTGGTCCACCATGAAGCTATGACATAGAGAAGAAAATATTATTTTTTCCAAAAATTTGATATGTCTATGAGGGTATTACACAGGCAATTTACCTAAATCCCATTATGAAACAAAAGAAAAATTAAAGAGCATGGAAAGTTGGTACTCTTTCAGGAATAATAATAATAAGGTAACACCCTTAGAGCTCCCACTAAAGGCCCTGATTTTTTTTTTAAGTTTCCCATCTGTGCTCCTATAAGCATGAAATTGAAAGAAGACACCGCCATGCCAAACAAACCCAAATTTCCTATCTGAATTCTCTAGAATGTCTCCTTTTTCAACCTACTTATTTTTATTTTATTCTTTATTTTGTTCCAGTGCATTCTACATCAAAGCAATAGTTCCAGCCTCCCTTTCAAGTCTCTAAATCTCATTGCCTTTATTCAATTTCTTCTCACTCTATTCTACTACTTTCATTTTTTGGCCCATCTTACTCTTTCTATTTTCTTGTGTGGTTGTGAACATTATGAATACCCCTGCTCCTGTCCCTGTGAATGTTATAAATCCTCTGACATCATCCTCTTTATTTTTCTCACTTTCTGTCTGGGATAGCTAAAATAAACCCCATATTTACATAATAGATAACATCTATATAATCTCTTATGTATATATTTGCCAAAGAGAGGCAAGAATATATTTGTTAACTCATGAATTTATTTGCAATTGAGTTTATAGTGTTTATTCCAGAGTATATATTAATTATATAGATTCTTTGACATTTAATTACACATCTAGCAATGATTTTTTAAAAAAGAATCATTAAAAATGAATTATATTAAATGGCAAATATACAAAAACCTCACATAACAGTGATAATTATGACTAATTTATCACCTTGATAATGATAATAAAGATCGCAATGATGATGATGATAAATCTATGAACTAAATATTATTATACTTGTATACACACAAAAAAAAACCTATCCTTCTTAAGTGATGGTAAATAAGCCTAAAACGAATAAGCCTACAATCATGGTTGACTGTAATCATGCCACTAATATTGTCTTTCGCACAACTCCTACTTAGTGATTTTGAATTTTATGTATTTCCAAAGGCATTGCCAGATGCCAGTGAATACATAAAGAATATAAAAGAGAAAAAAAATAGAACAAGTGCCTTAAAACATTATCAAGTATCAATAGTTTTCTTTTAACAACTTCTGGAAAGCTGAAAAGTAATTCCTATTGTACTCTACATAGTAGATAATCCAGGTTCACATTTACTTACATAACTGCTGTTGTCAGGAGGCTCTGTTATTACCATTTATTATTTATGGAGTGCCAACAGGATTTTAAGACATTGTCCCTTTATGTTGAGTCACACTCAGTCTAGATAGAACAAATGAGTGAGGCATAAAAACCCAGGAGTAGGTGGGAGTATTAAGTTCTTGCTTGTTTTGTTTGTTTCTATGCTACTCTCCTGGATGACAGAGAACAGAAGCATCACTGTTCTTGATCAAAGAAGGAACATAGGAAAAAGAAGAAAATGTGGCTAAAGTCAGGACATGTCAAAGAAATGGCAAAAAAAATGCCTTAATTCATCTATTATAATTCTAGCTTCAGGAAGAATAAGAAAAGGATATTGTTCTTTTGAGTCCCAGAAAGAAAAAAGAAATCCAAGAAATGAATTTGTGAAGTCAAACTTTAAGAAAATAAATTGAGTAAGAAAAGCTAGGATTTGCTTTGATGCTTAATCAATTGAATTTTATTGGTGCTCTTTTTACTGTGAATTACAGAACACATTACAATACTTAATTCATATTCATTTCCCATTAATTTAGTTAAATGGCTCTGTTGGCCACTCTTACAATAAAGACAACTAATAATAATGATGGAATTGAGAAGGATATATGGTGGCCCATGCATCATTTTTCAATACTAGAAGTAAAATAGAATCCAGGATTCTGGAGCCAAACTGTATGGGTTCAAATCCTGACTCTGTCACTTAGTAACTGTGTAACCATAGGCAATTTACCTACCTAACCTCTCTGTGTTTCAATTTCCTCATCTTTAAATATGGATAATAATAATATCTACCCCATAGTTGTTACAAAAATTAAATTAGTTAATAAATGTAAAAATTTAGAATAAGTGCCTTCCATATATTAAGCACTATTTAAGTATCAGCTGTTATTTGAAAGTTATTTTTGAAAAAATATGTGACTAATTATGACATTCACTTCTGGTTTTAATAATACTCATAAAACCAGAAATAGAAAAAAAATTCTTAATTTGAGGTATCAGTTAAGAATGCTTCTGGTGGAAAATAACAGAAAACTCCATGAATGGTGGTTTAAGCTACAAAAACATTTTGTGTTTATTTTAAAATAATTTCAGAAGCAGACAGTCTCAAAACTGGGTCAGTGAGCCAAAAATATAACCCAGGATTCGCTCATTCCAGCTTTGCGTTCTGACCACGCTTAGTTAGCTGTCAGCTCTTCATTCTCATGCTGGTTGCTTATGATTAGAAGGGCTGCCACAGCTCCACACAGCAAGACTAGATGTAGAGAAAGGTGAACTTTCAACAAGTTCTCCACTCACATATGAACTGATACCTATCCCCTAAGACGATTCAAGTTATCTCTCTCTTAAAACACTAGCAGACTTCCTATAACAGGCTCTCCAGCATCTATAATGAGAGGCCACAGAATGGCTTTTGGGTCAGCCCACTAGCAAGTTCTGTTACTTTGATAAAGACAGTCTATCAGAAACCAAAAACAAATGTCACACATATGGTGAGACACTCAAAGTATTCTGATTGAAGCTCAGAATAAAAAAAAAAATCTGCTTATTTACAGGTATTATTCAATATTTTTATGGAGGCCCTAGCCAATGACCGTAAGCAATGAAAATCAAAGATAATCAACTGAAAAATTTAGATTTGAAATGAAATAAAATTAAAATTCAATTCCTTTGTCTCACTAGCAACAGTTCAAGTGTTCAGTGGCCTTATGGGGTAGTGGTTACCATACTGGACAACACCAATAGAGAACACTTCCATCATCTCAGAAAGGTTGATTTGACATTGCCGTAGTTTAGAGGTAAAGTTGTCAGTATCTATCAACCTTTAAAATGTGAATATTTGTTGAATGTACAACACTATTGACAATAATCTACTGAAACACACAAGTACACAAAGATTTATGTATAAAATGCAGTATTATTAGCAGTACTCAAAAACTGGAAATGATATAAGTACCCATCACCAGAGGGGGATTTAATAAATTATAGTCCATTTGTATTGTAACATATCATGCAGATATTTGAAAGAATGACATATAACTATATATAATAATAAAGAAAATTACTTGCCATATATTGTTGAGTGAATCAAGCATGTTACACATGTAGAGGATGATCTCATTTTGATTTTAAATTATATGTAAATTTGTATAAATTGTATACATACATTTGCATAAGTTTCAGGACCAGGACTAGGGGGATGTAAGTGAGGCGCTTAGAACACAAAATGTAAGGTGCTCACTCTCAAAGCCTCTTTAATTTTACACACTTGATCCCTCACTCTCCATACCAGAGTCCTGGCCTTGATGTGGGCCTTGAAAAATCCTTGAGAAGAACAATACATGAGTAAAGGAGTATTTTCATTTTTTTTTTCAATATTTTATTTATTTGACAGAGAGAGAGAGACAGCGAGAGAGGGGATACAAGCAGGGGGAGTGGGAGAGAGAGAAGCAGGCCTCCTGCTGAGCAGGGAGCCCGATGCAGGGCTCGATCCCAGAACCCTGGGATCATGACCTGAGCTGAAGGCAGACGCTTAACCGACTGAGCCACCCAGGTGCCCCAAGGAGTATTTTCATTTTAACCCTTTTTACTTATATGTTATTTGAATTTTTTTTTTTAAGAAAAGATTGGAACAAGTTGTTTAATGAGGCCTGTATCCAAGGGACCAATGTCTACCATACAGCAGTGAAAGACCTTCTTTAGCCTGGGGACCTTTACAGTGCAGCAACACGTTAGTATTTGAGCAGACTTTCACGTTCACTTCCACATAATTTCTCAGAATTTTCATTTATTTTATTAATTCTCCAACCCTTTGACAGAGGAAATACTATCAACACTGATTGTATGAATGATCATATTTGATTCTAAGTGTATTTTTTAATGTTCTCAATGCTTATTAGTAATAGCTCTTCTAGGGTCAGTTTCTGTATAGTTACCATGTAATCGACTGAGCAAAATTTTAATGACTTTAACAGCACAGAAAGTGGTTAGTCATTTGCCAAATATCTGCATTAGCTGAAGTCACTGGTCTATGTACCAATAGATACTCTGCTAACCATGGAATCTCTAACATGAATATGAGTGACTTCAGTCTTTTTCATTCAGTCTATTTATCTTACTTTCTGATCAATATTCATTCCCTTTATTGTTTTGCTTTTCCAAGTTTTGAGCTTACATGATTATTTAAATGCAATTTAATAGCCTTATTTTTTCAGGAGAGCATATTTGTTGTATCCTACTAACCTTTAGTAATTAAAACTAACAACTGGCTTCGCTTTATTTTATTAGGCATACTTTTCACAAAAGATAAAGTGTAGGAATGTGCCCTGTTTTATACTGATAATAAATTGACACAATCTTCTTGCTATTTTTATATTGCCTCCATATGGTGTGAAATGTTTCCATTGTGTTTTGTTGTTTTTCAAAGACAGGACTAATAGTTTCCTTTTCTGTTTTAAAACCTTCCAAACCCATCCATAAAAAATCCTACCCATAATTCCACCATCCAGATTCACAGTTATAAATTAGTAAATGGCTGAAATAAACAACAAAACATATTTCAAAACACAGATAACCTGGTTTTTATTTTCCCCAAGTGTAATTTTAAAAACAAATACAGTGTCCCCCAGTCTTCTGTGGTGATGCCAGTATGTCACAAGTCAGTTAACGGAAGAATGAAACCTTTATCTAAGTCAGCCAGCTGTTTGGGCTGCGTTATGCCAAACAATGGATTTGATCATTTTTCCTAATGACTTGATTAACTTTGGTAACATGAAAATACTGATAGTTGCTTAGAAATTAAGGTGATGTCAATTTATAATTTTAACCAAAGTTCCATTTCAATAGGATAGGTGCTTATTTATTCCTTTAGAGAGTAAACAAACTAAATTAATATTTTAATATGGAATAAACCGATTCATGTTTTTGGATTCACGTCTGTTTGTAAATTTTATCTACATTTCCTAGTTGAACAAAGAGTGAAATCACTTTTAAGGAAAAGAAATTAACTATTTTTAAATTAGTGGACCCATCCTATTTCAGTCATGTGGTTCTTTTTTGGCTAGATTAAGTTGCATGAAAAATAACATTAATTTGGTTCCTAATACAGTTAGTTAGCCTTGAGAAATTTAAATCTCAAAATCCTTCAGCAGTCCACTGTTTATTTCCATTATTATAATTACATGGAAGCATTTGTCTATAATCTCTACTGACTATTTTAGATGCTTCTTTCCAGGCCTCAGTTTACCCTTAGAAAGTTAAAAGAAAAAATCTCTATCATTCTAAAATTCTATAATTCTATCTGAATTTTCAAATGGTCTAATAAAAATATATTCTTGCTTCATGTTATTTGGTGTGCATAATTTTTTTCTTTTAAAATTTCTGCCTAATTACCACATTTCTCTGCCACTGTTACAAATTATTTATTACTACCACTATTTGAATTAGATGTGTTAATAAGATACCTTATTTGCAAGGGATGGAAACATAGTATCATGTTAGTTTAAGCAAAAACAAAAATGATGGTTCATATATCTGGGAGATTCAAGGGCTTACTAGCTTTGGGTGGAGCAAACAGAATCCAAGTGGTCAAATGTTGTCAGGCATTTGTCTGTCTCCATGTCTACTTTGGTTTGGGTTTATTTCCAGGCATATTTTTTATGTGTAGCATAAAAAATGACTGCCATTAGCTTCATTTGTCTTTACATCCAATGAACTCAGTCAACGAAATTGTTGTAAAAGTACACATTTTTCCTGATAGCTCTAAAGTCCTGGGATGAACTCTATTTGGCCTAATATGGGTCATGGAGCCAAATCTGAACTAATTCCAGGGGCCAAGAGGATATGTATTCTCATTGGCCCAGACCTGTGTCACCCATCCCTGACATCAACTATTTTAATCACTAAAGTTACTCTGATTGGATCTATGTGGACTCAGAGAGGAGGAATGATTCCCTCCCACCCCAAAATTAGGTGTGCCACATTTAAGGAGAAGGAACATAGGGCAGGTAAAACCACAAGATGCCCACCTTGCCAACTTGCAACAGCATTCCATCAACTTGAGTCCCTAAATACATACTCTACCATCCAATTTATTTGTGCAGCTATTGTTAATGTAGTTGAGTCCAAATGTTTATTTTATGACATCGACTTGACATTTTCCAGAATCTAGTATCTTACATGCAGCGATGAAACATTTTTAAAAACAAGTATAAAATACATTCTATTATAGAAATGTCTTTTTTAAGTATTTTTTCAATAGTTTTTTTACAGAATTTGTCAACTTTTCTCTGTATTATCTAATTTATAATTTAATATGATAATGAATAGATTAGTAAATACTATTCACTTGTTCACTTTCCAAACTTGAAAGATCTGAGGCCTTGTAAATTTTCTATTAATCCTCAAATTATTTTATTACTAAGATCGTCATGGAAAAAAAAACAATTGTTCAGTATACTTGCTTTATGAAATCCACTTACAGTATACATCTACTTATAGTAAAATCCTTATATTATCAATTAAGACCCTGATATAAGATCCAAGACAGACATACAAGAATCAGCAACTAGATTCTAACATGCTTATCACTTCTAAAAAAATTAATTTTAGGCAATTGAACCTTTCAAATAAGTTTAATAAATATTTAAAATTGTCAAATAATACAAACAAATTTAGCACCCTGATTCAAAGTCTTACTTGTACTTCCCTCAGCATTGTAATTGTATATAATTGATCATCTTCATGATTTATCCAAAATATATTTACTATCAGGTAGTAAGTTCTTTAGAGAATTCTTCACATAAGTGAGCCTCCTCAGGCAAGGTTTACTGTGCTTGAAGTGAATAGTATCATTTCAGATGCAAATTGAGAATAGATTGGAGTATAATGATACTCACAGAGCGAGATATTCTGTACCTCCAAATAGTCTTAGTTGTAATTAAGCACCACCGGCTACCTTTAGGCTATTAGGGAACCAATTTACCAGGTTAGTCAGCATAAAAAACAAGTAACACTTTTTCTTCCCTTCCTTCCTTTCCCTCCTTCCTTCCTCCCTTCCTTCCTTCCTTCCTTCTTTCCTTCCTTCTCTTTCTTTCTCTCTCTCTCTTTCTTTCTCTTTCTTTCTTCCTTTCTCTTTCTTTAAGGAACATACATTTATTTCTCCTGGCAGTTTAGCAAGGTTCAGAGTAGATGACTTTTTTCTTCTTCAGATACATTATGTAAAGACATTCAATAAATCAATGGCTCTAATTTGAAATATTTGTAGCGCTGGATAAAAGCCAGCTGCCTCCTTTTCAAGGAACTGTAACACTTTTACAGAAGTAACAGCCATCTCTTGCCTTTAAATATATATGTATAATACATAAATATATATAAATATATTTAATATTTGGTTATAAAAATTGTAGGAAGACCTGATTTACTGATTATAGAGAAGGCTCTTGGGGCATTCTTATGGGAAAAATCCTTATTTTATTTTATTTTTTTATTATTTATTTCAGGGGTACAGGTCTGTGATTCATCAGTCTTATATAATATGGGAAAAATCTTAACACAAGTATTCAGCTCCACTGCATGAAGGAAAGCCTAATGAGAATCAGAAGGTGACCCTACCCTCCTTTCCAAGCAATAAGTAGAAATTATTGCTGAGAGAGACCAATGTACCATTGGAAAGGCCCTTAGGATGTGAGTACCAGGCCATGCTTTGATTTTTACACCTACCTCATTTTCCCCTTTGGTGAAATTTCCCTAGATGCCACATATCCTGGGTGTAGTATCCATGATCATGAGAACTGATCCAGGTAGTGAGGCGTTAGAAAGCGCAGAAATGTTACATTTTTGAGACCGGGTAAACAGGATCTGACTCTAGTGGGCAGCAGCCCAAAGTATCACCTGGGAATCCATCCACAGTAAAAAGATGAAGGAGCAACAATAGTGCTTAAGAGCTTGGACTTCTGAATTAAATTGACCTAAGATCCAAGAGTGCCTTTACCACTCACGAGCTGAGAGTCTGGGGAAAACTGTCTTACATTTCCATCCCCCTCTTTCCTTATCCAGAAAGTGAACATAATAATAGTGTCTATAGTGTAGGGGTATTGTGAGTTCCTGGCACAAAATTAAGTATCCACTCTAAAGTAGGGGTAGAACAGTGGCCCAGAGACTAGTAATGGTGTTGTGAAAGCTGACTGACGGGAGAAGAGTTGAATAAGGAAACAGAGTGTCCCTTTACTAAAGTCAGCCACACTGTCACAGCAGGCAGGGAATGAGCATCTGTCCACACCCACACTGGGCACCTTATAGCCAGTTGGCCATCTTTCTAAAAATGGAATGTGTGGTTGCAGTGCAAGACACCATCAAACTGACTTCAAGAGTCCTTCAGCAAAGCTTAATCATAGATTAAAAAGTAAAATAAATGAACCCTCTGGTTTGAAAATAATTTCTCTAAATCCTCTGGTCTGTTTCCCTTTCCCTAGGCAGAACTCCATTTAAACGTCTCAAAAAATGTAACATGACTTTAATTTCAAATATCTGTAGAGAAGTAATTTTCACAGCCTCACCTGACAAACTATTTCAGCAGCTCACAATCTTTACTTCAGAAAGATAAAAAAAAAATTTTTTTAGTAGGTATACAACGATCATTTCTAATGCATAATGATATTCTGTCTCTAATGGCCAATTCTTATTCTTTCTGAACAGTTTATTTCCTTTAACCAACTTCCAGATCAGTACTTTGAATCCTTAATGAAAAATATGTATAATATTTCAAGTTAGGGTTCCACATACAATGTCATATTTAGAGCATTCAGATTTGAAACCATGGGCGTGAATTTCAGTTGCAGCTTCTCACTACAGTTCAGTTTGACTCTCATAAAAGGTGACTAGTCTCCTATTCCCCCCTCCAAAATATCCCTTGGTTTCATTGTCCTCAGCTGTCCCACCCATTAGACTCAACTGTGGAGCATTTAAAACCTGATGCTAGGGCCCCATTCCCAGAGATTCTGAGTTAATTGGCCTGGGGTGTGGCTTGTCATTGGTTTGTTCCTTAAAATTCTCAAGCTCCATGGAATTATGTATGCAAAGGCATCAAATACCTATTTCTCTTTCTTTTGTCCCTTAGTTTCACAATTTAGCCATTTTAAGGAAGATTATAATATGAACATGATCTCTTTAAGAATACTTAGATGATTGCATAATGATTCTTTTTGTTTGAAGAGCAAGGATACAGTAACTCCTACAGTTACTATAAAATGGTCTCATAAATTGTATTTTTAAATTATTGAAACTATGTTCACCAGCTAATGAACTTTTTTTTCTATAAACCAAGTCAGACACAAATTTCTATAAAAGTAAGTAATGACCATTTTTCACCTTCCATACAGAGAGGTATTCTGTTTCTAATAACGTCACTACTAGTCTCCCAGGCATGCAGACCTGATTCTTCCTTCTCCACCACAGTACCTTGTAGTGGGTTAAATAGAGGTCATTTTATTTTCAATTTAAAAATAAAAACACCCTATTTGGTGGTGGGGGTTTGGGTAATCGATGCCTCCTCCTGTTTTACAGTGATTTTTTTATCTGTGATCTGTTTGTGAACTCTGCCCCTGCTGTTTCTGGAGCTGTTGGGTTCCTGCCTCTCCACATTGTTCACCAGACCTTCATTTAATAAATATTTCTGAAGCACCTAATATGTGCCACATTCTATTTAAAACTGTGGACCTAGCAGCTAGCAAGACAGGCCAGAAGAGCGAATTCTATCATGGAGATTGCTCTTCAGAAGGGGAGACAGAATAAAGGAAAAATAAATAAATATGAAAATGTGTAGTACAGAGAATGTAATGGTCACAATCTCGTATTCCATATAACACACTTTGGGAACTTCCGGTCTCTATGTGTATCTAAAATAACTTTCTCCCTCCCTGGTTATCACAAACTCTAAAATGACTTAGTTATTTAGTCCCAAGAAATCTTTCACTTCCCCCTTACCAACAAATTCGTATAGAATTAGGTCTAGCTTAAGTTTCCAGAATTTCATCTGTTGAAAGCTCACTCTATTTTATCTTGAAGTTCAGGAGAGAAATGTTGAAAGGGGCACACTGTAATATTTCAAATGAACTCTTGCTTGGAACTCCTAACATGTTGATTATTTTCCTCTTGTTTGTTATTTTCTGCTGGCTTTGACTCTAAATTTTCTTCATATTCTAGTTCTTACACTGACCAAAGATGAGTTTTTCCATCTCCTTCTATTAACCTGGATATTCTTTCTCTTCACCCAGCACCTGAATTTAGTTTGGCCAGTACCATTTTTACTCTACCCTTCTCAAGTTTTATTGACAAGCCTGGAGGCTCCACATTATCAGGACTCAGCAAATACATATGCTACTTCCAACTCTGTTGGTATACTAGTTATTCAACAAATATTTACTGACTATCTTCTATGTTCTAAGATCCATATGATGCACAGGGGTTACAAAGATGAACAAGATATGGCCCATCTTCTATGGAACTTTACAGATGCTTAAAGCAACACAGGATAAGGTCAGTTAGTTAAACACACACACAAAAAAAACTATTAAAGTGGATAATCATAACATAAATAACTGAAGTGTGTAATTTTCACTTTAAACCCTTAAATATATACTGACTCACCAAACTTTAGATATAGGGTCAAGGTCTTTTCTTCCATTGCTTATTGGAATTTTGCATGCTCTTTCTTGCATAGCCATAACACATCATCTATAATTTCTAGGTTCAGTTTGCTTAAACAGAGTAAGAATGTTACAACACTATAGAAGTATCTGTACCAAAACCATTTAGATTTTTGTGATTTTTTTCCCAGTCTTTTACACTTTTCTTGCTCATACCTATTCTGATAGCACTTGTTTTAGCACTTCATTTTTATAGTCTTTCCAAAGTACTCAGATACATTTTCAAGAAATAACTCTCTTTCATTCCACACTTAATATTTCATCAGGTTAATGTCTAATTAAATTACATGTTTTAAAATATCAAGTATAATTAACATAATCAGGTTTGAGTAAAAACATGACTGACTCTTGCTAAGTGCACACCCCAGGGGAGGGAGGCAAAGACATGCAAACAAGAGAGGGAGACCTTCCAGCTGGGAGCATTCAGTGCACCTTGGGTATCTATCGCTACATTTCAGAGACAGCAGGGAATGCTCTGGTTAATCTGGCAGCTTGCTTAAGAGATCTACTCCATATTATATTATTGCAATACCATATAAATGGTTTAATAAAAGCTTATGCAAAATATTGTTATATCTTAAAAGGATCCTTCTCTGTTACCCAGCCTTATTTCTTCTTCTCCCTCTTCCTCTTCCTCCTCCCCTCTCTGTCTTCCTCCTCCTCCTCCTCCTTTTCCTCTTCCTCTCCTCCTACCACTCCTCCTCCTCCTCCTCCTCTTTCTTCTACCTTTGATTATTTCAATTTAT
This sequence comes from Neomonachus schauinslandi, assembly GCF_002201575.2. Classification (NCBI taxonomy): domain Eukaryota; kingdom Metazoa; phylum Chordata; class Mammalia; order Carnivora; family Phocidae; genus Neomonachus; species Neomonachus schauinslandi. The sequence goes on along the minus strand of NC_058407.1, from coordinate 80,192,996 downwards.
CTTTTGGAACAAGTAATATAAGTCTATAGTACAAAATTTTTAAAGTAAAACACTGAAAAGTATCTCTGCTACCCCTGCTCCCTAGCCGCCGGCCCTTTTTTCCAGAGACCAACCACCAATGTTACCAATTCCTTCTGTGTCCTTGAAGAGTTTTTTTAAATGAATATAAAAACACATCAAACACATAATCACATATTCTTTTTTTTTTCCTTTTATAAAAATACAAAATGTTAGCATACTAGTTCTGCCATTTCTAGGATGAGTTTTGAAATTTTCCTTCACCCTCATGGGAGACAGAATTTTCATCAAGCAGGTCAAGAACTTGTCAAATGCCCTGTGTTTAGCTGACTAAGGCTTCCAGCAGATAGCCAGATTATGTCCCCATTACTACTATATCTTGATTCTGTGCCAGTTTTGTAAAATATATCAAGAAGACATCATCTGTTTCCTCTCTGAGGTAGGTTCAACATCATTTCTTTCTCATTTATTCATTTCTAAGGTATATATTTGGTGGATTTCCTTAGAGGTGTATCTTCTTGACATACAATACTGTTATACCTTCCCTCCTATCAGATTTTCAGTTATTACTTATTTATTTGGTGTATGAGATAAGCTTTTTCATGAAAATACTTCTAACATGTCTTGGTATTTCCCTTTTAGCTTATATGTGTGTATACATGTTGTAATGTTTGTTCATTTTATTTACAAGCCATGTGCTTTACATTTGTTGTGGTATTTGAATTTTTAAGCAATACTTCTGGTGTCTTTCTCATGTGAGTCACTGAGAAGTTCCTTCAGTCTTATTTTTCTTTCCATGTCCTATCTGTTTTTCTCCAATGAAATCAGCATCATGGCTTTATCTTGGAGTTTGCTTTGCTTTCTTTATATTTTCAGTGTAGAGCCCACTTGAACAGGTCAGCTAAACTCTGGGAAAACACATTTGTTCTTCCCCATTTGGAATATGCAAGTCACCCAAGAGCCTATCATTCCAGGATATTAAGTCATGGTCCAGGTATCTAAGCCCATTTCACTAACACTAACTGCATTGTCAGTAGTTCCCTTCCCAGAGATTCCCCTATCTTCCAAATGTTCTACTCCAATGAAAAAGAAACAATGGAAACATGACCTATAGTCCACTAGTTTCCTGCCTAAAAATTCACAGTCCCTAAAGATATTTTCCTAATCTTTTGTAAGTGTCTTTTTTCTGTTCAAGAATGAACAATTTGTTAATTTGCCAGCTTTGTTAATTAATTCATTACTTTATCCAACAAATATTTATTTAGTGCCCAGGGGCTGGAGTTATTAAAGATGATTAAATTTTACAGTAATTTATTATTGTATAACTATAGTGTCTATAATTTAAACTGGTAAGTATTACATAAAAGTATGTTACAAAAGATATAGGATAAGTGAGGAAGAAGTAACTAAATCTGGTGGGTAGCCAAGTAGTGGAAGCAAGTAAGAAGGCTTTGCAGAAGAGAAAATCTGGGATTTTAAAAATAAGTAGGAATCTATCAGGCAGGTAATGCAGAAAAGTGCATACAGGCAGGCAGAGGATTTTGTGCAAAAGCACAGAGGTATGAATACACATGTAAAACCTAAACTAAGGAAACATCAGTAGTAATGAACAGGTGAATACAGAGTTGAGAGACAATTTAGAGTTAGAATTTATAAGGTTTACTGACTATTAGGATATGGAAAATGAGAGAAAGGTAGGATTCCAGAATGACTAAGTTTGATAAGGGGTAGACTGATAGATGGTGAAGTCTGAGATGAGGGAGTCATGAATGGGAACAGGTTTGGGTATTAGACTGATGATAATGAACTCAATTCTGCACATATAGATTTTGAGGTAGCTATAAGCTATTCAAGCAGAGGAGCCCTTTAAGCTATGAGAACTGTCAGTCTGAGCCCAAGAGTCAAGACTTAATAAAACATAAGCATGGGCAATTGTTAAAGCAAAGTTTGATATGGATTGAAAAGTTAATTAGAAGTAAACAAGTAACATAACATAATAAAAAAATTAATTATAAAAAAAGAAGTAAATAAGTGGGGCATCTTGTCTTAAACACTCTTTCAAATAAGAGGTGAAATTTGGGACATTTTAATCCATTTATCTGTCTTAACAGGTTAGTAATGGAAAAATATATAGTAATGGAAAACATTAGTAATAGAAATATAATAGTAATAAAAAACCCATAGAACTTCCAGGGAAGATGATGGAGTAGGAGGACCCTAAACTCACCTCATCCCACAGATACAACTATATAACACTCACACCAGAGCAAACAATACAGAATAGGACCAAAGACTGGCCAAACAACTCCACAACTAAATACAGAGAAGAGGCCACATAGAAGAGGGTAGAAAGGGCAAAGACTCCGTGGGAACCTAAACCCTGTGGGTCTGAACACTGGAGGGAGGGAGCTGTGGACACAGAGAGGGGCCAGAAACAGACTATCACGTCGGGGAGCGTGCAAAGGGAAGCAAAATTCCCCAAGCATTTGGCTTTGAAAATCAGAGGGTCTGAATTTTGTGAGTGCTTACAACCAGTGGGACTTAAAGCCTGGAACTCTCAAAATTAGCAGGCTCTGCTCTGCAAGGGCCCAAAGGGCAATAGAAAGCTGAGTCCCTGCCCTTAAAGAAACAACACAGCAAAGAGCCCTCAGAGATACAGCTAAGAAGCAGCAGTTTGAAAGGCCAGAGGCTTACAGGAGCAAGAGTTAACTACTAATCTCAGGGTTCGCTGAGGGGCTTCTCCAGAAACAAAGCTGGCAGGCACCATTTCCCTCCCCTGCCCCTCATTATAAACACAGGGCCACCTGCAGGAACCAGTGCAAAGCTTTCACTCACAACCTAACTTGCTTACACCAGTCCCTGCCCCCACCCCCAGCCAATCTTGCCTCAGTCCCAGTGTTGTGGATCCTCTCCATCAGAAGACCCATGCAAACATTGCCATCTGTCTCTTGCCTCCCTCAGAGCATGCACAACAGCATGCTAAAACTGTACATCTTGCCACAAGCTCTGTGGAATAGCCCCTTGCCTGCCTGGTCTTTGCAGGAGCTGCCTGTCCCAGTGGAGCAGGACCAATGACGCCTAGTTAAAAATGCACCTCCTACCCACTACTTTCAAGAGGAAGAGATATAACTGACTTTCCTAAAACAGAGAAACAGACACAGAGAGTTTGGCAAAATGAGGAGACAAAAGAATATGTCACAAATGAAAGAACAGGACAAAACCAGAGCAAGAGACCTAAGCAAAATGGATATAAATAGCATGCCTGATAGAAAATTTAAAATAATGATCATAAAGATATGCACTGGACTTGAGAAAAGAGTGGAGGACATCAGGGAGACCCTTAAAACAGAGATAAAAAGAACCAATCAGTTATGAAGAACACAATAAATGAAATTTAGAATACACTTGATGGAATAAATAGCAGGCTGGGAAAAATCAGAGGAATTAAATAATGAACTAGAAGACATAGTATGGAAAATAATTAAGCTGAGAAAATGAAAAAAAAAAACAATTATGCAAAACAAGAATACACTTAGGAAACTCTGTGATACCATCAAGAGTAATAATATTCTCATTATAAGGATCCCAGAAGGAGAAGAGAGAGAAAAGGGGACAGAAAATTTATTTGAAGAAATAAAAGCTGAAAACTTCCCTACCTGGGGAAGGAAATAGATATCCAGATCCAGGAGGCACAGAGATCCCCCAACAAAATCAACCAAAGGAGGTCCATACCAAGACACATAGTAATCAAAAATGGCAAAAAAAAAAAAAAATAGTGATAAAGAAAAAAATAGAAAAGCATCAAGAGGAAAGAAGACAGATTCCCAAGGGAAACCCCATAAGGCTATCAGCAGGTTTTTCGGCAGAAACTTTGCAGGCTAGAACAGAGGGGCATGATATATTCAAACTGCTGAAAGGGAAAAATTTGCAGCTAAGAATATTCTACACAGCAAGGCTATCATTCAGAATAGAAGGAGAGATAAAGGATTTCTCAGACAAAAACTAAAGGAGTTCATGACCAGTAAACCAACCCTTCAAGAAATATTAAAGGGGACTCTGAGTAGAAAGGAAAGACCAAAAGTGACAATATAAAAAGCATGTAACATAAAAGCAGTAAACATAACTATTTATGTATATGCCTAAAACATGGGTGGGAGAGGAGTAAAGAATGGGTTAAAACCCAAGCAATCATCAACTTAATATAGGCAGAAGATGTTATATACAAACCTAATGGTAGCCACAAATCAAAAACCACTAATAAATATGCAAAAAATAAAGAGAAAGGAATCCAAGTATATCACTAAAGAAAAAGAGCAAACCATGAAAGAAAGATAAGAAAGATCAGAGAAAAACTACAGAAACAATTACAAAACAAATAACAAAATGGCAATAAATACATAGCTATCAATAATTATTCTGAATGTAAATGGACTGGATGTTCCAATCAAAAGACATAGGGTGACGGAATGGATAAGAAAAACAAGACTCATCTATATACTGCCTACAAGAGACTCATTGTAGACCAAAAGACACCTGCAGATTGAAAGTGAGGGGATAGAGAAACACTTATCATACAAATGGATGTCAAAAGAAAGCCAGAGTAGCAATACTTATATTGGGCAAAATAAGCTTTAAAGCAAAGACTGTAACAAGAGACAAAGAAGGACACTATATAGTCATAAAAGGGAAAATCCAACAAGAAAGTATAACAATTGTAAATATTTATGCACCCAACATGGGAGCATCTAAATACATAAAACAATAACAAACATAAAGGAACTAATCGATAATAATACAATAATAGTAGGGGACTTTAACACCCCACGTATATCAATGGTTAAATCATCCAAACAGAAAACCAACAAGGAAACAGTGGCTTTGAATGACACACTAGACCAGATAGATTTAACAGATATATTCAGAACATTCTACCCTAAAACAGCAGAATACATATTCTTTTCAAGCGCACATAAAACATTCTCCGGAATAGATCACATATTAGTCCACAAAACAAGCCTCAACAAATTCAAGAAGACCAAAGTCATACCATGCATCTTTTCTCACCAAAACTCTACAAAACTAGAAGTCAACCACAAGAAAAAATCTGGAAGGGCCATAAATACATAGAGGTTAAATAACATGCTACTAAACAATGAATAGGCCAACCAAGAAATCAAAGATGAAGTAAAAAATTATATGGAAACAGGGATGCCTGGGTGGCTCAGTCCATTAAGCATCTGCCTTTGGCTCAGGTCATGAACCCAGGGGCCTGAGATTGAGTCCTGCATTGGGCTCCTTGCTCAGTGGGGAGTCCGCTTCTTCCTCTGCCTGCTGCTCCCCCAGCTTGTGCACGTGCGCACACACTCTCTCTGTCTCTCTCTGATAAATATAAATAAATAAAATCTCTAAAAAAAATTTTAAAGTATATGGAAACAAATGAAAATGAAAACACAACAGTCCAAAATCTTTGGGATGTAGCAAAAGCAGTTCTACAAGGGAAGTTTATATACAGCAATACAGGCCTACCTCAACAAGCAAAAAAAATCTCATATAAACAACTTAACCTTACTTGTAAATGAGCTAGAAAAAAAACAACCAAAAAAATCCAAAACCAGTAAAGAAAGGAAATAATAAAGATTAGAACAGAAATAAATGATATAGAAACTAAAAAAAAAAGTAAATAAAAAAATAAAAAACAGATCAATGAAATCAGGAGCTGGTTCTCTGAAAAGATCAACAAAACTGATAAAACTCTAGCAAGACTCATCAAAAAGAGAGAGAGAGGACACTCAAATAAAATCACAAATGAAAGAGGACAAATAACAACCAACACCACAGAAATACAAACAATTATAAGAACATATTATGAAAAACTATATGCCAACAAATTGAACAACCTAGAAGAAATGGATAAATTCCTAGAAACATAACTTACCAATACTGAAGCAGGAAGGAACAGAAATTTTGAACAGACTGATTACCAGCAAGGAGATTGAATCAGTAACCAAAAAATGCCCTACAAACAAAAGTCCAGGACCAAATGGCTTCACAGGCAAGTTCTTCCAGACATTTAAAGAAGAGTTAATACCTATTCTTCTCAAACTATTCCATAAAATAGAAGAAGGAAAACTTCCAGATTCATTCTATTAGGCCAGTATCACCCTATACCAAAACCAGATAAAGACACCATAAAAAAGAGGGCCATAGGCCAGTATTTCTGATGAACATAGATGCAAAAATCCTCAACAAAATACTAGCAAATTGAATCCAAAATACATTAAAAAAATCTTTCACCACAATCAATTTGACTTGCAAATCAATGTGATATATCATATCAATAAGAGAAAAGATAAAAAAAAAATATAATCATTTCAATAGATGCAGAAAAAGCATTTGACAAAATACAGTATCTCTTTATGACAAAAGCCCTCAACAAAGTAGGTTTAGAGGGAACATACTTTAACATAAGAAAGGCCGTATATAAAAAACCCACAGTGATCATCATACTCAATGGGAAAAAACTGAGAGCTTTCCCCCTAAGATCCAAAACAAGACAAGAATGTCCACTCTCATCACTTTTATTCAACATAGTACTGGAAGTCCTAGCCACAGCATTCAGACAATAAAAAGAAATAAAAGGCATCCAAATTGGCAAGGAAGAAGTCAAACTTTCACTATTTGCAGATATACTCTATATAGAAAACCTGAAAGACTCCACCAAAAAACTGCTAGAACTGATAAAGGAATTCAGTGACATCACAGGATACAAAAATCAATGTGCAGAAATCTGTCACATTTCTATACACTAATACTGAAGAAGCAGACAGAGAAATTAAGAAAATGATCCCATTTACAATTGCACCAAAAAGAATAAAATACCTGGGAATGGAGGTGAAACACCTGTACTCTAGAAACTATAAAACACTGATGAATATAAAAAAAAACTGATGAAAGAAATTGAAGACAACATTAAAAATTGAAAGACATCCCATGCTCATGTATTGGAATAACAAATATTATTAAAATGTCTATACTACCCAAAGCAATCTACACATTTAATGCAATCCTTATCAAAATACCAACAGCATTTTTCACAGAACTAGAACAAACAATCTTAAAATTTATATGGAACCAAAAAAGACCCAAAATAGCCAAGGCAATCTTGAAGAAGAAAAGCAAAGCTGGACGCACCACAATTCCACATGTCAAGTTATATTACAAAGCTGTAGTAATCAAAACAGTATGGTACTGGCACAAAAACAGACTCATAGATCAAGAGAACAGAATAGAAAATCCAGAAATAAACTCACAGTTATATGGTCAATTTTCAACAAAGCAGAAAAAAAAGAGTCTCTTCAACAAGTGGCTTTGGGAAAATTGGACAGCTACATGCAGAAGAATGAAACTGGACCACCTTCTTACACCATACACAAAAACAAACTCAAAATGGATTAAAGACCTAAATGTGAGACCTGAAACCATAAAAATTCTAGAAGGGAACACAGGCAGTAATGTCTCTGACATCAGCCATAGCAACATTTTTCTAGATATGTCTCCTGAGGCAAGGGAAATAAAGGAAAAATAAATCATTAAGACTACATCAAAATAAAAAGCTTCTGAACAGTGAAGGAAACAATCAACAAAACTAAAAGGCAACCTATGGAATGGGAGAAGAATCTGCAAATGACATATCCAATAAAGGGTTAGTATCCGAAATATATGAAGAACTTATAAAACTCAACACCAAAAAAAAAATAATCCAACTAAAAAATGTGCAGAAGACATGAACAGACATTTCTCCATAGAAGACATATAGATGGCCAACAGACACAAGAAAAGATGCTCAACATCACTCATCATCAGGGAATGTAAATCAAAACTACGATATATCACCTCACACCTGTCAGATGGCTAAAATCAAAAACACAAGAAACAAGTGTTGATATGATGTGGAAAAGAGGAGCACTCATGCACTCTTGGTGGGAATGCAAACTGGTGCAGCCTCTGTGGAAAATGGTATGAAGATTTCTCAAAACATTAAAAATAGAACTACTCTACAATTCAGTAACCACACTACTGGGTATTTACCCAAAGAATACAAAAACACTAATTCAAAGAGATACATGCATCCCTATGTTTATAGCAGCATTATTTACAGTAGCCAAGATATGGAAGCAGCCTAAGTGTCCATTTATAGATGAATGGTTAAAGAAAAGGTAAATATATACACACACACACACACACACACACATATATATGTATATATATATATATTTGCAATATATTATTCAGCCATAAAAACAAATGAAATCTTGCCATTTGTAAGGACATGGATTGAGCTGGAGAGTATAATGCTAAGGAAAATTAGAAAAAGACAAATAAATACCATATGATTTCACTCATACATGGAATTTAAGAAACAAAACGAATAAGCAAGGAAAAAAAGAGAGAGAAAGAAACAAACCAAGAAACATACTCTTTAGAGAACGAACTGAGGGTTACTAGAGGGGAGGTGGGTGGGGGGATGGGTGAAATAGTTGATGGGGATTAAGGAGTGCACTTGTCATGGTAAACACTGGGTGATGTATGGAATTGTTGAATCACTATATTGTACACCTGAAACTAATATAACACTGTATATTAACTATATTGGAATTAAAATTTTAAAAATAAAATAATAGGAAGAGTAAGAGAAAACCGTAGTAGAAAAAAACATGTCATAATACAATATAATGTTGTCCTTAGGGCCAAGAACACCAGCTCCAGCACACTTTGCCAGTTATGACCCTGGCTCTGAATCATTCTTTTCAACCTTTTTTGGTAATATCACACCAGACCCTCCCTAAAAATTAGACAAAGACTAAAATCAATAAGTCACTTCAGATACCTCCAACTGAATTGACCAAATCTTTGTAATTTACTAATTTAACACTTGGTCTGCACAGTTACTGCTACGGTGATGACCTAGCAACTGGCTACTTTTGGATATTTATGAATGCCAAAGGAATAATGGGCCAAATGTGACAAACAATTCCTTATTGCTATTAACAGACAATTCAATTAACCCTTTGATTTGGTTACAAAAGTTATTGGTTATTTAGCATTTTAAGTTTCTCAATGAATTCAATATAAATGAAGGAAGTTTAATATGTCCTCAATATGTTACTCTACGGACTGGGAGTAGTTTCATTTTTTCAAATATTTTATCACAACCATAAAGTGGCCCAATTCATAAAGATGAAAAAAAAAAGCAAGACTTTCTGAAAATTCCAACACACAGACACCAATACCATCTATGAGAGAAGGAATTCAGGCAAAGCAGAAATGCAAAATGTTATGTCAAAAGTAAATAGGTCTCTGTTTCATGAGGGAAGCACACCCATAGGGGAGAAACTGGGTTGAATGAATTTTCCTTTCATGCAGTTCAGACTGTACAGGAAAACTGCCAGGGATGTGACAGAAAGCTAAGCTAAACCAAATCTGTTGAATCTTTTTGGTTCAACATCATTTCTACCCCCATGCTCCTTTATAGAATGGAAACTGAAGACATTCTAACTCAAGTTACATGATTAGTTAGATGATCAATTCTTCCTCTAATCTAACCTATGAATAGGCCACCACGATGCCTTTATATTCTTTGGAATTTTAAGGGAAAAAAACACATAAAAATGAAGATCTAACAGATTTGTGTATGTGTTGTAGAAATCTTTATTTAAAACACTAGTGACAATGATAGTAAAAGCAACCATAACTTTCAAGTTCTGCTTCAGTATACTCATTTTAAGTAACTAATAAACTCTGGGCAAGGGAGAATGCTGACCCGGTTTCTTTTGCCTCACATAATCTCAGTCAATTATTGGCATCTCTATTCCATTTCTCTTTAAGGTCCAGGACAGAAATCATGTTTATATTACATACCAATCTTCTCTCCTTACTTTGTTCTTCATCGTACTCTCCTTATCTCAAGAGATCAATTATTTATCACCTGCTATATGTTAAGTATTGGAAACACAAAGGCAAATAATACTTAGAGTCTACTCTCAAATAGTTTATAAACCTATAGAGTAAATCAACAGTCACAATAATTATGGAAAAGGCAGATAATTCTGACTTCCCAAAAGAGGTAGCACATGGACTGAATCTTCAATGACAAGTAGAAGTGAAGCAAGAAGGTAGCATGTGCAAAGTAGCATGGAATCAAGGGAAACCACAGCACATTCAAGAAGTAAGTCGTTCTTTAAAGATGAACATAGGTATTATAAGATGAGGTCAGCAGACTAGATAGAAGTGACAGAAGTAGGCAGGACTAGATAAGATCATTAAGCCTCTATGCCATCCTAGGAGTTTGACTTTAACCTGAACCTTCTACATAGCCACTGAAACATTTAGTTAGAATAGAATTTCCATAATAGAAAAAGGTTCTCTGATAACACAACTGAAAATATACTGAAGGCAGAACAAGAATACAGGCAGAAACACAGTTTAGGGGAAGCTGTTGTACTTTAGAAAAGAGATGACATCTGAACTATGGTATTGACAAAAGGGAAGTTTAGCTCAAAGCACTCTAACCAGTTGGGAGGAGATTACCACAATATTCCAGGAAAGAAATGATGTTGTCCTAAAACAAGGCTGGGGCAGTAGAGATGAAAAAAAAAAAAAAAGGAGATGAATTTGAGATTTTCTTTCTCTCAATTTCTATACAACATGCCTATTGTTTTGAATTTCTTCTTAGAATCTAAGTATACGTGAGTGAAACCTGTTGACTTTCTTGCTCCATGGACTGGATAAAAATTGTCTAATGTTATTTGAGATTAAGGTATTTGAGATTAAGATCTAAATATAAATACATTTATAACACACTTTTTACCAACTCGTACCTGTAAGTACATGCTATAAAAGAATTTAATAATCAGCCAGAACCCTAGTGAGCCAGCTTCCTAAATGAATGAAAGCATTTGGTAGAAAAAAGAGCTTGAAGAATGATCCTGTTAAAATATAAGTTAAATCATCTCACTCCTACTCAAAATCCTTCAATATCTTTCCATCTTGCTCTCAGTAAAAGTCAGTCCTTTACTGACTTTTTACTAATTTTTACTAACTCACAAGGCCCTACAAGAGCAGGAACATGACTCTCTGACTTCAGTTCTTCAAGTCCTACTACTCTTTCCCCACCCTCATTATGTGGCCATGTTGGACTCCTTGCTGTTCCTCAAAGTCTGCAGGCATGCTTGGGCATTGAGCACTTGCTCCTCTTGTTTCCCAATTATCCTCCCAGCTTGCTCCCTCACCTCCTTTGGGTTTTTTCCTTACCTTATCACTTTATTTAAAAATAAAATATCTCTCTCACTCATTCTTTGGTCAATTTTTATTTTTCCATAACACTCATCACAATCTAATAAACTTTATACTTTACTTATCTTGTGTAACGTCTATCTCCTACTTTCCACAACTAGAAAGTAAGTTCCATGAGGGCAGGAATGTTTAATGTTTTTCTTCATCTCTAGTGCCTAGAACAATGCCAGAAGCATTGTAGAAACAAATAAATAAACTGCTGATTCAGCATGACTGTCAATCATGGTGTTTGTTCCAAAGACCTAATGGACTGACCTGCAAAACCTTGACCATAGAAAGAACCCTGCACTTAGTTATTGTCTTTTCCATCAGGAAACCACTAGCAAAGTCAGATATAGTCTGAACTGTTTCCATGAACACAGAATAAGGCACCAGAATTAGAATTTGGTTCATAATAATTTATAACCAGTCTTTGCCTGACAATTAATGACTATAAAGCTGTGTTAAATTCTTTAGCATAGTATAAAAGCTGTGCTTATTCATAACTGCAGCTTTCGACTCTATCTGGTAACAACAAAATGCTCATTGTTCATTACCACTGAGACAGCTTTTTGTTGAGAGTAATTCCATTGCCTTCAGCTTTGTGGTTAGACATTTTAGGGTCCTCACTTGAAGGTGACCATAGCAGCTGAAGCAATCATCACAATTAACAAAACTAAATTATTGGGTGATGCATCCAAAGACCCTTTTTTAATGGTCTTATTTTTTTGAAGGTTTTTATTGCTATTTGATTTTGTAATACATGAAAGATTGCTCATCGTAAAAAAAAAAATCAACTAATGTAGACATAGAATTTAGAAGAATAAGTTTACCTTCATTCTTCTCCCCAATTCTATCCTCCTCCCCAGAAGTAACAAATATTAGTAGTTTAGTACATATTTTTCTATGTTTTTCCTATGCATTTACACAAATATGGACACCCAGAGTTTTATTTTTGGAAGATAAATATACATACACACACACACACATATACACACATATTTTTTTGGAAAGTGCTTTCTTTACAGTGTTTTGAACTTTCTTCCACATTAGTACATACTGAGTTCAGCAATTATATGCCTAGATTTATCATATTTTCTTGGATTAATTATTGAAAGTATCCTCTTTCACTATCAAAAGTAGCCTAGTTTGAACAGCAAATTATGTAGTCCCCTAATATAAAGCTACCTGATTAATGAATTCATAGTGGTATATCAAACCATAATTTTTGTCATCATTACCCTATAAATGAACATTTAGATATCACCTTTTTTGGTTTTATGAATAAGGCTGCAGTGAACATCCATATACATATGTCTTTGTGCATGCGTATGTATATTTGGATAAATTCTGTAAGTCCTATATGCTGTCAAATTGTTTTCTAAAAAGCTATGCCATTTTCTGCTTCCATCAACAGCACCTATGTTCTTCCCATACCCTTATCAACCACCTCTGGATATTATACAATTTTTTGGCCAATTCAATGGGCAAAATATCATATCTCATTCTTATTCAAATTTATGTTTCACTGATTACAATTGAGGTTAAATTGTTTTTTCATATTACTTCATATCTTTTCCCCATTTTTCAATAAGATTGTTTTTCCCTTATAAATTTGTACATGTTTTTAAATGTAATATATAAGTTGTAAATATTTTTTCTAAGTATTTCACCTATTTTTTCAATAGCATAAAAAACAATGTGCCAATTTCACAACTATACCCACTAATATTTTTATTCTCCAAAAGTGGTTAAAATACATGTAACTCAAAGCCTACTGTCAATATGCTATGAATTCTTTTAATTGTATATACCAGTTCTCCAAATTTTATATTAATTCCTTATTTTTTCAATAATAAATATTTTATTTACAATTTTGAGTGCAACAACAAATAAATATGTATTGAATATAAATCACTCTAGCTCTTACACATAAAATCTCATCTCTTTAGAGGAAGCAAAACTTAATCAGATTCTTTTGCATTTTTCATACTTTGACTACATCTAATTTGATCTTCAACAAATTTCATCAAGGTTGAGTTAACTTTCACCCCAAGGTCAACATGTATTGCAGTGTCTGTCATCCAAGCATGCAACTGACACCTGAAATGTTACTCATATAATTTTTTTCAATAATTTATGAAGAAAGAGAAATAATAGGCTTGCTCACTGGAGAAAACGTTTAATGATTTCCAGAGGGACAGAGAAAAAGCAATTTTTATATATATGTATATTATATTTATATATAAATATGTATATTATATACATATATACAAACACTCGATTCAATATTCTGTAGGCAAAATATTTCCCTGAAACACTCTCTCACATGAATATATGCTATTTGCCAGTTGGTTATCAAATAATCTCTTTTGTTTGTATGAAAAAGCCATTTAGTGAGGTATTATCTTTTCTCTGAATACACTGTTCATTAATTAACAAAAATTAAACATAAAAATAGAATAACAGCAGCAGGAATTCTGATTAATAACATGATATTCATCCTTTAGATATAATAGTCTTTGTGTTTTATCAAAATCCCATTACAACTAACAACAGGCATTAAAATTGGATTTCAGCATTTTTATTATAACCCGATTTATATCTAACAAGTCCTCATCAGTTCCACACCTTTTAACAGGTGACAAAAAGGCAAAATCTGGGCTGTTCAAATAATACCACTGAACAGCAACTGGAAATAATTGATCTCCCCCTAATTAGGATCAACTTAATAAACTGTGGTAAATTAGCTGATCTGAAACTTTCAGGCTTGGCCAATTTATCTTTATATATGTACCGACACATTCTCAAACAAGACTTCCAAATATTAGATAAATATTCCTTTTATAGTAATTCCACACTTCTGTCCACTTTGCATAAAGATCACCTGCACTAATTTATGACATTCTTCATACGCTTGAGACTCTCCACAGGTGTTCACTAATGACAGTCTAGGTGTGAGGAATAAAACTTGGTTTTCCTGCTGTTTGACTCTATGCAATTGTTATAATTCCCTCAGCTCAGATTCAAGTTGTAATTGTTATGTAAGATGAGATTGGAAAGGCAATTTTTTGCTGTCTCATTCCTCTGAGTATTTCAAAGCATTGTCATCATAGCAGGAGCTCTAATGGTAATCATAGTCCATCTTTAAAAGACTTGAGTGAAAAATTTTAAAAAGCAAAAGATCTTTTTTTTTAATCCCTAGAGTAATAAAGCATTAGTCAGTCACAGCCAATCCCACCCAAACCCCAGTCTGATAGAACTCAGTTTGTTCTCTGCCAGATTTGATCATTATTTCTAGAATGCAGTTCTTAGGAAAGAAATCATTCACCTATTTTAAAACTAGATATTGATTTGAAAGTTTTTTTTTAAAGATTTATTTATTTATGTATGTATTTATTTGTTTGTTTATTCGAGAGACAGAGACAGCACAAGCCGGGGGAGGGGCAGAGGGAGAAGGAGAGAAGCAGACTCCCCCCACCGCACCCCAGCACAGAGTCTGATGCAGGGCTTGGTCTCAGGACCCATGATATCATGACCTGAGCTGAAACCAAGTCAGACGCTTCGACTGAGCCACCCAGGCGCCCCTGATTTGAAAGTTGTTTTTGTTTTTTTTTTTCCAATTTTATTATGTTATGTTAATCACCATACATTACATCATTAGTTTTTGATGTAGTGTTCCATGATTCATTGTTTGCGTATAACACCCAGTGCTCCATTCAATACGTGCCCTCTTTAATACCCATCACCAGGCTAACCCACCCCCCCACCCCCCTCCCCTCTAGAACCTTCAGTTTGTTTCCCAGAGTCCATAGTCTCTCATGGTTTGTCTCCCCCTCTGACTCCCCCCCTTCATTTTTCCCTTTCTACTATCTTCTTTAATAGTCTGCAATTAAGGTGAAAATTTGACATCTTTGAATGCTTTTCTCCAATACCAATTATTAATAGCTGTATATTAAAATAGGAATCACTAGATTGAATGGTATTTCCTATGTGCCATCTGCTGATATTGATAAAGGAAATGTTCTAATTCTGTCCTTCATTTATGACAGTAAGGAGCCTGTTAATCATTTAAGTAAATCAGCTCACTATTGCTGCCCACAATGAATCCAAGCAAGGGATTTGGAGCTAAAGAAAACTGGAAAACTGGAAAACTGGATTACATTTCAATTTCTACCATTTATTAATTATGTGACCTAGACAAATTACCTCCACTTTCCAAGTCTCATAAAAATGGAGATAATAATACTCACCTCATAAGTTATTATGAAAATAAAATGTTAAATGTTCAGCAGAGTGCCTGGCACTTCTAAGCATTCAAAAGGCAATGTTATTATCATTACATCTTTTTTTTTGGTGAATTATTTTACAATAAATGATGGTAATCCTTCGTATCTTTCAAAACCATGGTAAAAATTTAGCTCTCATACCAACATGCACTTATGAAACTGGGGGAAAATATAAAGTCCAATTGGCTAGGGTACCTTTTGAATTGAGTACTTTCACACACTGCTGGTGAAAGTACACGTGGGTACATTATTTCTGAAAAGCAATTTGGCAAAATATGTCAAAATCTTAAAAATATACACATTCTTCAGGTCAGTGTTTCCTTCTTAATTATTTATCCTAAGGTTTTAGTCATAAAGATGTTCACTGAAGAATTACATATAATACCAAAAGTCAGAATCAACTTATACATTCACTAGTTATGAATTATGGCTCAAAGATAGACACAAATGAAGTACAACTAAAACTCTAGACATTATATCTAAAACAAACATAAGAAGACTTTAAAAAGTAGAGAAAAGAAAAAAAAAGTAGAGAAAAGGTAAACTGGCTCAGGACCTGAAGAAAGACATGGCAGTGAGTTCCCTGGGTTTTCTTTTTGCTGGAGAAATAGTAACTTATAAGTGCCAATAGGCACAAGCAAACAAAAAGTCCTAAGGAAGAGCCACTTCTCTCTAAACAAAGGACTAGGAAAGGAATAGCCTAGTAAGAGAAAACTTTTAGACAATAACCACTCCTACCCAAACCAATGGGTCCTGAGGGAGAGGGGTGGTTCATTACTGCTTCCTACCTGGCCTCCACCAATACCACTAAGTGGGGGTGGCAGTCCACATGGCCTCTACTGACACCACCCCAATGGTGGTAGAAAAACGTGCACCCCCACTCCCAATGCCATCAGCAAAGGTTGAGTGGGGATTATGGATCTTGCTGGTCTGTAACAAGGAACATCCTTTTCCCTAGTAGAGCCAGTACTTTCATCCTTGCCTAACAGTTACAAGCCCCTCTCCCTTACAGTGTCCGTAAAGATCACAGGGGGAGCTTAGACTTCAATCCCCACCTGGTGGTAACAAGGCATCCCTTCACCCTCCCATTAGAATGGTATCAGTGGAGGCCATGTGGACTGTTACTCCTAGTTAGTGGTAACAAGGAACTCCTCCCCACAGCAGTGTTGGTGGAGACCAAGTAGGGACCAGGAATGAGGCACTTTTTCCCTCAGGCCAGGATGATGTCACTGGTGGCCCAGTGGGGAGGTTGACTCTTTTGCCCACCCATAGGTGGGCAAAATGCCTAAGATACAATCATAAGTCACTTGTCATATCAAGAAGCAGGAAAATCTCAACTTGAATGAGAAAAAAACAACAGATGCCAACATTGAGATAACACAGATGTTGGAATTATCTGACAAGGATTTTTATGGCATTCACCATAAAAATACTTCAACAATCTGAACATGCATGAAACAAATGAAAACAATAGAAAAAACTGATGATATAAATTAGAACCAAATGGAAATTTTAGAATTGAAAAATAAAAACACTAAAGAAAAACTCAATAGATAAGCTCAATAGAAGAATGGAGGACAGAGAAAATAAACAGTAAACTTGAAGACAGAACAAAAGAAATAAACCAATTTGAACAGAGAGAAAATAGACTGAAAAGAAAATGAACAGAGCCTCAGGGAACTGTGGGACTATAACAAAGGATCTAACACTTATGTCATTAAAGTCCCAGAAGGAGAAGAAAAAGAGGGAGGGCAGAAAAAAGCATTTTTAGACAATTGCTGAAAATTTCCCCAATTTGGAAAACACAGACATTTTCAAGAAACTGAGCAAACTCCAAATAGAAACTCAAAGAATTCCACAATAAGACAGGTCATAGTCAAACTTTTGAAAACCAAAGGCAAAGAAAAATTCTTAACAGCAGCAAGAGACAAATGGCATCTTACCTATAGGGGAAAAACAATCCAAATGACAGGGAATTTCTTATCCAAAACCACAAGGGCCTGTAGAAAGTGGCATAACATTTTTCAAGTACTGAAAGTAAAGAACTGCTGGTCTAGAACTTTTTATCCAGCAAAAATATTCAGAAATGAAGAAGAAATCAAGACATTTTAAGAGGAGGCAAAACAAAAAGAATTTGTTACCAACAGACTTACTCTAAAAAAATGACTAAAGGAAGTTCCTGAAACAGAGGGTAAATAACGAAAGAAGGAATCTTGGAACATCAAGAAGTAAGGAAGAGTAACAAAAGAGTAAAATTTTGAGTAAATATAATAGACCTTTTTTTCTTGATTTTTCTAAATTGTGGTTGATTATTGAAGCAAAAATGATGACAATGATTTGTAAAACAAAAAATGTAAAATGCATGTATATAAAGGAATAGGCAGAACTCATTCTATGAGGCCAATATTACCCTGTTACCAGAACTAGACAAAGGCATTACAAGAAAACCGGAAACCAGTATCTTTTATGAATATAGACACAAAATCCTCAGCAAAATACTAGTAAGCCAAATCTAGCAACATATCAACATATTAAAAGAATAAAGAACAAAAACCATGTTATTATCTCAATAGATGCATAAAAGCACCTGACAAAACCCTAACACCCTTTTTTGATTAAAAGAAACAAAGTAGGAATAGAAGGGAACTTACTCAAACTAATCTACGAAAAACCCACAACCAACATTTTACTTAAAAGTGTATGACAACACTTCCCCCTAACTTCAGGAACAAGACAAGAATATTCACTCTCGTCAATTCTATTTAAAATTGTACCAGAAATTCTAGACAGGGCACTCAGTTAAAGGAATCTAGACTGAAGAGGAAGAAGTAAAAGTATTTACAGATCTCTAAATTCAATGCATTTCCCATTAAAATCCTAGGTGAAATTTTTTTTTTGCAGAAATTAAAAAACTGATCTTAAAGTTCATATGGAAATGTGAGGAACCCAGAACTGCAAAAAAAATTTTGAAAAAGAAAAAAGTTCTTGGAGAATTCATTCTTCCTCATTTCAAAACTTACTACAAAGCTACATTAAACAAGAAAGTGTGGTACTGACAAAAGTAAACAGATAGATCAATGAAATAGAAATGATAGAGTGGAAATAATATAGTCAATTGCTTTTTGACAAGCTAGCCAAGATAATTCAATGGGGGAAAGAGTAGTCTTTTCAACAAATGGTACTAAACAAGCAGATGTCCACATGCAAAAAATGGAAGTTGCACCTTTTCTTACACTATACACAGAAATTACCCCAAATGGATCATAGACCTGAATGTAAGAACTAAAACTATAAAACTCTTAGAAGAAAACATAAGAGTAAATATTTATGACCTTTGATTAGGCAAGCGCTTTTAAGATATGACACCAAAAGCATAATAAAATAAAATAAAATAAATAAATTGGAATTAATCAAAATCAAAAACTTTTGTGCTATGAAAAATACCATCAAGAAAGTGAAAACATAATCTATAGATTGGGGAAAGTATTAGCAAATCACATATCTGATAAAGAACTTGTACCCAGAATACATATATGTATATGTAAATGTATATATATACATGTGCATATATGTATATATGTATCTCTCTTACAACTCAATAATAAAAAGATAAATAATAAAATTAAAAAATAAGTGAAGGTTATTAGGTGGCTCAGTCAGTTAAATGTCCAACTCCTGGTTTTGGCTCAGGTCATGATCTCATGGGTCTTGAGATTGAGCCCCACATCTAGTTCTGTACTCAGCAGGGAGTCTGCTTGAAGATTCTCTCCCTCTGCCCCTTCCCCCAAAATTAAATAAATCTTTAAAAAAAATGTTCGGGTTGCCTGGATAACTCAGTCAGTTAAGTGGAGACTCTTGGTTTCAGCTCAGGGCATGATCTCAGGGTTGCGAGGTCAGGCTCCACACCAAGTGTGGATTCTCTCTTCTTCTGCCCCTCCAACCACCTCTTGCTCTCAAAAAAAAAAAAAAAAAGTTCAATATCACTAGTATTTAGGGACATGCAAATCAAAACCACGTTACTAGAATGATTTTAATTTTTTAAAGAATAAAAAATAACAAATACTGGCAAGGATAGAGAAATTGGAAGCCTCATACATTGTTGGGGAGTATGAAAAAGGGGGTACAGTCAGTTAGGAAAAGAGTTAGGCAGTTTCTCAAAATGTTAAACATAGAATTACCATATGATCCAGAAGTTTTACTCCAAGGTATATACCCAAGAGAAATGAAAACATACATCTCCATAAAAACTTATATACAAATGTTCATAGCAGCAATATTCATAATAGACAAAAAGTGCAAATAATCCAAATACCCCTCAACTGATCTATGGATAAATAAAGTACGGTATTTCCCTACAATAGAATATTATTTGACAATTAAAAGGAATGAAGTATGGATTCATGCCACACATAAATGAGCTTTGAAAACATGCAAGTAAAAGAAACCTGTCATGTGGCACCTGGGTGGCTCATGATCCCAGGGTACTGGGATTGAGTCTGACATAGGGCTCCCTGCTCTGCAGGGAGTCTGCTTCTCCCTCTGCCCCTCACCCAACTCGTTCTCTCTCTCTCTCAAATAAATAAATAAATCTTGAATAAAAGAAGCCAGTCATTAAAGACCAAATATTTTATAATTCCATTTATATTAAATGTCCAAAAGAGGTGAATCCATAGACAGTAAGTAGATTAATGGTTGTCCAGGGCTGGAAAGCTGAGGAAGGGTTGGGGAGAGATAGGAGGAATGGACTGGTTATTCATAGGTATGAGGTTTCTTTTTGGAGTGATGAAAATGTTCTAAAATTGATTGTGGTGGTGGTTTTTCAATTGTGAATATACTAAAAACCACTGAATTGTCTACTTCCAATGGGCAAATTGTATGGTGTGGCAACTCTATCACAACAAAGTTGTTAAAAATGTCAATAGAAACTAAGAACAAAAATTTTTAATGATATAGGTAAATTATTATAACATTAGGGGGAAAAAGCTGAAAGCAAAATTATCTATCCACATATGTTCAACTCCATGTAAAGTATACAGCACTTATTTTCTAATTTTCTTATTTTCACTTATTTGTCTATTAAAGTATTCATTTGCACATTTTCTTCTCATTTCCTGTGTATTTATATTCTATCTCCTTAACTTGGCAATAGGAGCCCTGTGACCAAAATTCAATAGTGCATTTCTCCCTCATTTCTCACACAGAACCTGCTAAGGTCATTTATACCTAGTTAATAATAAAAAGCATTGCTAACTTATTAGACAGCTCACTCCAGTATATTAAAATTTTAGAGCTAGGACTCAATAGATACATTTAAGAATAGCATTTCCATCTCCATGACATGGAGTCTGGAAATAGTCCAAAAATATTTGCTCTACTGTACTTAATTCCAAATGTTTTCATTTGTACAATTCGCACCCAGTGTTAGATTGAAAGAAAAGAAATTATTTGAAATCAACTTCGTTCTTTATATTAAAGATATAGTTGAGGTAATTAGATATCAAAGTAATCTGAGAAAAGGAAAAATTAGATTGAAAATAATCATAATGGTAACAATAACATTATTGAGCATATTTACTCTCTGCCTCACATTCCACATGATTTATTATTTCATTAAATTATCCCCCAAATCCTAAGAGATAAGTATTATGCTTATCCCCTTTTTAGAGATAATGAAATAGAGGTTTGCAGAGTTTAAGGAACTTGCCCAAGTTAGCATAGCTTATAAATAACAAAGATTCAAACCGAGGTTTGGTTGATTCCAGAGACTGAACTTTAAACCACAAAGCTATATATCTTTAATTTGCCAAGAACATGTTGTCTTTGAAAATCATACATTTCAATCACTTTTCTTCTTTCTGGAATTAAGTTGATTAAGATTTAAATAAGTTGATGGGTTACACAGAGTATAAAACAAGGAGTATTGTCTCTCCCTTTTTTGCAAATAAAAAATGAGGAATTTGGAGAGATGTTTTTCCTAAACTTCTTAACTTTGGTGATTTGGGATTGGAAAAGGTAATTCCACCCCATTTCAATCCCTTAAGTAAACTTAGCCACCTTGCCGAGTCACAGGAGTCCCTCCTGAAGAGTGACTTCAGTACCTGCATTACCGTTTCAGAAATTCCCAAGCTCTGCTTTTCTGATACCACCTCCCCCCTTTATTTTTTTTGGTTCTTATCAAACTCTCTCTTTATGAGAAGGAAGGAAGGAGGAAGGAAGGAAGGAAGGAAGGAAGGAAGGAAGGAAGGAAGGAAGGAAGGAAGGAAGGAAGGAAGGAAGGAAGAAATGGAGGGAGGGGAAGAAAGAAGGGGAAGGGAAAGAAAGAAATGGGGAGGGAAAGAAGGAAGGTGGAGAGGGGAGGGAAAAATGAAATATTCAGTTTGGTGAGAAAGAAAGACATGAACTTTTTTTTTTTTTTAAGATTTTATTTATTTATTTTGAGAGAGAGAGCGTGAGTGGGTGGAGGGGCAGACGGAGAGGGAGAGAGAGAATCTCAAGCAGACTCCACACTGTCCGTGGAGACTGACATGGGGCTTGATCTCAGGATCCTGAGATCATGACCTGAGCCAGAATCAAAAGTCGGATGCTTAACTGACTGAGCCACCCAGGCACCCCAAGACATGAACTTTTTATCAAAAAATATTTCAGTAACTGAAATTCCATTAATGTTTCTAGCAAACTAGAATGTTCTGTCTTTCTCTTTTTGCTCAATTATTTTCTCCCCACTCTGAATCTAACCTCTTCCTTCAGACTTCATTGATTAGTGCTTTCCTTCACTGTGGTATTTGTCATCTGTACTTATGTCTTTTGATTCTTCTTGCCTAAACTTAAGCAGTTGTGTACGGCCTGGTCCATCTCCCTAAGTTCCACTACCCGCTCTCTACCTCCCAAGTCCTTGGGCTTCCTCTAGCACAGCTACTATCACACCTTCTGCTCTCAAAAATCATAAAGTCCAAATCTGTCTGGCAGATAAGGCCAAACATGATTTGGCTCCAACCCATGCTTTCAACTAATCTTATATCTCAGCTCTTGGCTTCTTATTAATAAACCTTAAGGTTTTGATGGCAAACAAGCAGTAATGCCCACTGAATCCCAGTCATGGGCATCTGTCTTGCTACCAGGAGAGTTGTAAAGGAAACAGCAGAAGCAGCTCCTCCCAGAGAAACTCACAGCCTAATGAAGGCAAAATTAACTTCAGCAATGAATTTAGTTATACTGAAGATGCACTTGTACTTAATCAGACACTTTCTACAGAAGATCTGAAGAAGGGCAGAAACTATAACATATAAAGCACTTATGAGGCAACATTACAATCCTATATACGTGAGGACTGAATATAGGTAATACTGTTCATTAAGTTTTGTACCAAAACTGATGGGACAATCTTCCAAATACATCTTTATTCATTTACAACCCTCTTTTATTCTGATCCACTCAAGGTGAGACAAATTCACCCTCTTCTTTAAGGAGTAGATGTGAGTAAACAAGAAATATGAGATTCTGATCATGCTGGACCAGGTTATTGCTGCTATGAAGTTAGCCTACAATTTCCAAATAGGCTTTCAAAATAATGGAGGGGGGTGGCGGTGAGTGGTCCATCAAGCCAACATCTCTTGATCCTTGAAAGAACTCACTCATCAAAGGCCTTGTCAGATCTGTTATCCAACTAGTGGGTCAAGGAAATTTACTTTGATGAACACAAACAGGCATTTTTCACAATCACCATTATTTACAGATGCAAATGCTGTGTAAAATATAGTGCCAAAACTCAGCTGTGATTTAACACTACCTATTTCCATAATGAATGTTAGAAAGGATGAATTAATAGACCTTCTAACTGAACATGTAATAGCTTTTAATAATCTAGGGGCTCCTTTAATTATTTGAATTAAAATAAATTGAGGATTAAAAATTTTAGGGCTTTCCACAGAATTAACAGTAAACCACCAAAGAATGTACTCATAGCAAACAAATTTTCATTGATTTCTATAAACAAGACATTATATCAGACCCAAAAAGTAATAACTCAAGAAAATATATCAATTCATTCAGCATTCAAATGTAGAAATATGCTTGTGACATGAAATTGATTATTGGTTTGACTTGTTTTGCACTGATAATGAAATAGGAAACCCCTGTGCCAATATAACTTACCCTATCCCCTAAATATTAGATTTTTCCATTTTGGAGCTAAAGCAAGCAAGAAAAATGTTTGCTTTTTGTTTGTTTGCATTTTACATAACTTTAAATCACTTCAAAAGACTTTAATTTTAAAAATATGTTTAAAGATTTTAAATTGTCATATAGATTAAAAAATAGTTGTTTGAACTAAAGTCAAACTCATTTGTGTGTGTAAATATAATCATTATCTCACTGCATGATTTTTAATTTCTTTTTTAAAAGCAGGCATTTTCTACCCTTGTAATCTGAGTATATTTAACAAGCTACTAAATAAAGCTTACAGCTCAAATAGATGGCAATAGTACTGACTGAATTTCATCCCTCTAAATTCTTCTGACAGAGAATGTGCAAGCATGTGGTTTTAATTAGTTTCCCCTTCCTTATTTACAGTTTCCCCATACATCATTTATGACTTAAAAATATGGATTCATGTTTTTTCTGGGAGTTTCTAAGCATTATCACAAAGAATAGCAGAGAAAACACACCAGTAACAGTAGTATGGTTTTAGTGACCATTCTTGAGCCAATGATCACATTCTGCTTGATGTTCATTATATTGTGTTTAAACCCAGGCAGGTTGTATCTTGTTCATCTTTCTTTCTTTTTTAAGATTTTATTTATCTGTTTGAGAGAGAGAGAGCGAGAGAAAGAGATTGAGAGAACGAGTGGGGGGAGGGGCAGAGGGAGAAGCAGACTCCCTGTGGAGCAGGGAGCCTGATGCGGGGCTCGATCCCAGGACCCTGGGATCATGACCTGAGCCAAAGGCAGACGCTTAACCGACTGAGCCACCCAGGCGCCCTCTTGTTCATTTTCTATCCTCCACATTGCCTAGCTGTGCACATTGTAGATGCTCATTATTTGTTAAGTGACTGACCAAATAAATGAAGAACTAATAACTGCAGTCATACTTCTATTCAGAAGAGAAGAGTGGAACAAAC
Source organism: Neomonachus schauinslandi (assembly GCF_002201575.2). Lineage (NCBI taxonomy): Eukaryota > Metazoa > Chordata > Mammalia > Carnivora > Phocidae > Neomonachus > Neomonachus schauinslandi. The sequence goes on along the minus strand of NC_058407.1, from coordinate 80,168,243 downwards.
CTACCTATATGCCTTTCCCGGATGAAATGAAAACCTGGATTCTAATGGAAGTAGTTTGGATTTCAGTATGACTAATCAAGTCCTTCTCAGCTAACTTTACTCAAAATCACAAATTGAAAAGAGAGAAAAGAATGAGTGTGCCTCTTAAATTTCTTAGGAACTTTTTATTATTCTGATGAAGAATAAATGACTTATACAGTTTCAGGGGGTTTTCAGAGTTGACGGTCTTAGGGAGGATTGTTTTATCATTGAAGTACATTCTCTAATCCCTTCTTTACACACACACACACACACACACACAAGTACACACAAATAAGATGTTACATCTGAAGAAATTTTGGAGTACCTCCTAATGTAAGCCTGACCCTTAAAAATTGGTGCTTCCTAGGATTTTGTCTTTGGCCCACCTCTCTACTTATTCGTTATGTTCTCATTGAATGATGATACTCACTTCCATGGTTTTAACTTCCATCTATATGCTTCGAATTTCTAAATCATTACCTCTAACACTGACCTTGTCTTAAGCCTCAAATGCATATATCCATCTGCCTAATAACGTCCATACCTGGATATTTCTCACTTTCTTAAATTCAAAACTTCAAAAACTCATCTCACTCTCTAACACATACCAACAAAACTGGCTAAATCTTTTCTCTCAATTATTATCATTTCCATCTATCTAGTCATAAAAGACAAAAACCTAGGGTTTATTCTAGACCTGATATTGGGAAGCTATAGTCCATGGATCTGTTTCCATAACTAAAGCTTTACTGGAGCACAGCAACACCTATTCATCTATGTATTGTCGATGGCTGCTCTTCTACTACAATGGCAGAGTTGAACGCATTAGAGGCCATATGGCCCACAAAACCTAAAATATTTGCTATCTGGCCCTTGGTTTAAAAACGTTTGCTGGACCCTATTTTAGATCATTCCCTCTTTCTCAGAAGGCAGAAACTACCTATTTTTCCTCCTATATATTTCTCAAATTCATTCCTACCACCTCTCAAACTTAGGCTCTCTCTTACCTGGACTATTGCAACACCCTCCCAACCCCATCCCTCACCTCCCACTGGAGTGATACACCTAAAACACGCATCTGGTTGTTATACTGTTGTGGAAAATTCTTCACATATCTCCAACATTTCTGTGCATCTTGTGAGGAGAGGCACTGACAGCTTTTATTCCAGACTGTCCTTTCAAGAATATTTGTATAGCAAATATACTTAGAAAATACAGTGTCTCCCTCAGGACAGAGAATAGTTGTTTGCCATACAGTAAAACAAAGATAACATCTTCCTTCAGGGCAAACATTGGGCAGGTTTGTATGCATTGCCCTTATAAAATATCGGGGAATTCTGAGCTTGGGGTTTCTTGGCTGTGATGGAAACTCACCGTGTGTACAACATCCACCTGGGCCCACCTTCCTGTTGCCCCCATGGAAGTAAAACCAATATGAATTTGAACCCCGTACTGCCTATTGTGCCATGAGTAACAAAATCCTTTGTCTCTGACCCAGGAGTATTGTGTTCAAGCATTTATGAAACACTAGCAGCCTAACTTGTTAGCTTGCAAAGTGACTAAAATCTCAGACCCTTCACAGTCTGTGTCACTCAGCCCTTTCCTATTTCTCTCCATCACGAACACACTGAAGTCCAAGAGCCATAGCACTCAGTGATCTGAGTGGGCCTGGTTCTCTAGCCCCATTATCCACCATTCCCCTCCTCATAATAGTTACTCATGGTCCACAGCTGATTGTAGCTCTTCAATTAGCACATCCAATTCTGTGTCTTCCCATCTTTCTCACCTTGTCTCTTCTGCCTTCTAGTCTAACTAGAATTGCCTTCTAATCTCCCCAACCACACTTCTTCTTTTCCCTTTTCCCACCTCAGACTTTCTTAGCCTGCAACCTTCTTTTCAAACCATAAACACAGTTCAGGTACTATTCCCATCCAAGAGCATCCACCCATCCATCCCTATGCTAAATTCAGATCCCTCCTTGTGGGTTCCCAGAGTACTGGAGAACAACTCAATCATAGTCCTTGCCATATTTTTGAAAGTGTCCATTTGCCTGCCTGTCTCATGCATCAGGCCCTGAGTTACATGAATAAAGAGACAGTATCTTCTTCATCGTGGCATCCTCAGCACCTCATTTGATGCTGGCACCTATGGATGCTCAGTAAATACTTGCTGAACTGAGAAGAACTGAAACAAACTAAACTGATTTTATTAACTCTAATGCCCTTAATTCTCACTTGGAGAAAAAAAATAATCCTTTTCATTTGTATTCTTAAACTGGGAAAATTGCTTTCCTGCTTCCTTTTTAAATGCTATTTTCCCTTTCAGAATACGACTCATTAAGACTTAAGTCCTTCCAGAGGAGGTAAGAATTTAATAAAATGTTCTATAGAGGTTTGATATTTCTCCAAATCTAGTTTTATTCTCCAAACCATATTGGATTACTCATGTGATTCCTGATATAAATAACTGAAAAGAAAGCCCAATTCTTTAACACTAAATACTTAAGGATTGTACTGAATAATGCCAGAGAATATGGGCAATATGGGCCATGTGAATAGACTCAACACTGCCTGAGTACTCTGACTCCTGGGGAAACCCCCTGATTAGGGCATTGAATTATCAGCTCTAGAGGAAATATTTTCTAGTCTTTAGTTAACTGGGTGGGACAATGTGTCACACTGATGCAGGAGGTGGGGAGAATGTCACCATTAGATTTTTCAGGATCATCTCATATAAAATGTGCGGTAAGAAATCCATCTTTAGACTCATTGATCTGTTCTACTGTTCTTTTGGTTTCTATTTCATTGATATCTGCTCTGATCTGTATTATTTCTCTTCTCCTGCTGGGTTTAGGCTTTATTTGCTGTTCTTTCTCCAGCTCCTTTAGGTGTAGGGTTAGGTTGTGTATTTGAGACCTTTCTTGTTTCTTGAGAAAGGCTTCTATTGCTATATACTTTCCTCTTAGGACCGCCTTTGCTGCATCCCAAAGATTTTGAACAGTTGTGTTTTCATTTTCATTTGTTTCCATGAATTTTTTTAATTCTTCTTTAATTTCCTGGTTGACCCATTCATTCTTTAGTAGGATGCTCTTTAGCCTCCATGTATTGAGTTCTTTCTTACTTTCCTCTTGTGATTGTGTTCTAGTTTCAAAGCATTGTGGTCTGAAAATATGCAGGGAATGATCCCAAACTTTTGGTACCAGTTGAGACCTGATTTGTGACCTAGGATGTGATCCATTCTGGAGAATGTTCCATGGGCACTAGAGAAGAATGTGTATTCTGTTGCTTTGGGATGGAATGTTCTGAATATATCTGTGAAGTCCATTTGGTCCAAAATTAATAGGATTGATAAACCCCTGGCCAGACTTATCAAAAAGAAAAGAGACAGGACTCAAATAAATAAAATCATGAATGAAAGAGGAGAGATCACAACCAACACCAAAGAAATACAAACAATTATAAGAACATATTATGAGCAACTACATGCCAGCAAATTAGATAATCTGGAAGAAATGGATGCATTTCGAGAGATGTATCAACTACCAAAACTGAACCAGGAAGGAATAGAAAACCTGAACAGACCTATAACCACTAAGGAAACTGAAGCAGTTACCAAAAATCTCCCAAGAAACAAGAGCCCAGGGGCAGATGGCTTCCCAGGGGAATTCTACAAAACATTTAAAGAAGAATTAATACCTATTCTTCTGAAACTGTTCCAAAAAATAGAAATGGAAGGAAAACTTCCAAACTCATTCTATGAGGCCAGCATTACCTTGATCCCAAAATCAGACAAAGACCCCATCAAAAAGAATAATTACAGACCAATATCCCTGATGAACATGGATGCAAAAATTCTCACCAAAATACTAGCCAATAGGATCCAACAGTACATTAAAAGGATTATTCACCACGACCAAGTGGGATTTATCCCTGGGCTGCAAGGTTGGTTCAACATCCGCAAATCAAAGAATGTGATACAATACATCAATAAAAGAAAGAACAAGAACCATATGATCCTCTCAGTAGATGCAGAAAAAGCATTTGACAAAGTACAGCATTCTTTCTTGATCAAAACTCTTCAGAGTGTAGGGATAGAGGGTACATACCTCAATATCATAAAAGCCATCTATGTAAAACCCACAGCAAATATAATTCTCAATGGGGAAAAACTAAGAGCTTTCCCCCTAAGGTCAGGAACACGGCAGGGATGTCCACTATCACCACTGCTTTTCAACATAGTACTAGAGGTCCTAGCCACAGCAATCAGACAACAAAAAGAAATAAAAGGCATTCGAATCGGCAAAGAAGAAGTCAAACTGTCACTGTTTGCAGATGATAGGATACTTTATGTGGAAAACCCAAAAGACTCCACCCCAAAACTGCTAGAACTCATACAGGAATTCAGTAAAGTGGCAGGATATAAAATCAATGCACAGAAATCAGTGGCATTCCTATACACCAACAACAAGATGGAAGAAAGAGAAATTAAGGAGTTGATCCCATTTACAATTGCACCCAAAACCATAAGATACCTAGGAATAAATCTAACCAAAGAGGCAAAGGATCTGTACTCAGAAAACTATAAAATACTCATGAAAGAAATTGAGGAAGACATGGAAAAACAAGAAATGGAAGAACATTCCATGCTCATGGATTGGAATAACAAATATTGTGAAGATGTCAACGCTACCTAGAGCACTCTACACATTCAATGCAATCCCTATCAAAATACCATCCACTTTTTTCAAAGAAATGGAACAAATAATCCTAAAATTTGTATGGAACCAGAAAAGACCCCAAATAGCCAGAGGAATGTTAAAAATGAAAAGCAAAGCTGGTGTCATCACAATTCCAGACTTCAAGCTCAATTACAAAGCTGTCATCATCAAGACAGTATGGTACTGGCACAAAAACAGACACATAGATCAATGGAACAGAATAGAGAGCCCAGAAATGGACCCTCAACTCTATGGTCACCTAATCTTCGACAAAGCAGGAAAGAATGTCCAGTGGAAAAAAAGACAGTCTCTTCAAAAAATGGTGTTGGGAAAATTGGACAGCCACATGCAGAAGAATGAAACTGGACCATTTCCTTACACAACACACAAAAATAGACTCCAAATGGTTGAAAGACCTAAATGTGATACAGGAGTCCATCAAAATCCTAGAGGAGAGGGGCGCCTGGGTGGCTCAGTCATTAAGCATCTGCCTTTGGTTCAGGTCATGATCCCAGGGTCCTGGGATGGAGCTCTGCATCGAGAAGCCTGCTTCTCCCTCTCCCACTCCCCCTGCTCTTTCGCTGTGTCTCTCTCTGTCAAATAAATAAATAAAATCTTAAAAAAAAAAAATCCTAGAGGAGAACACAAGCAGAAACCTCTTTGACCTCAGCTGCAGCAACTTTTTCCTAGAAACATCGCCAAAGGCAAGGGAAGCAGGGGCAAAAATGAACTATTGGGACTTCATCAAGATAAAAAGCTTTTGCACAGCAAAAGAAACAGTCAATAACACCAAAAGACAGCTAACAGAATGGGAGAAGATGTTTCCAAATGTCTTATCAGATAAAGGGCTAGTGTCCAAAATCTATAAAGAACTTATCAAACTCAACACCCAAAGAACAAAGAATCCAATCAAGAAATGGGCAGAAGACATGAACAGACGTTTTTCCAAAGAAGACATCCAAATGGCCAACAGACACATGAAAAAGTGCTCCCCATCGCTGGGCATCAGGGAAATCCAAATCAAAACCTCAATGAGATACCACCTCACACCAATCAGAATGGCTAAAATTAACAAGTCAGGAAATGACAGATGTTGGCGAGGATGCGGAGAAAGGGGAACCCTCCTACAGTGTTGGTGGGAAGGCAAGCTGGTGCAGCCACCCTGGAAGACAGTATGGAGATTCCTCAAAAAGTTGAAAAGAGAGTTACCCTATGACCCAGGAATTGCACTACTGGGTATTTACCCCAAAGACACAAATGTAGTGATCTGAAGGGCTACGTGCACCCCAGTGTTTATAGCAGCAATGTCCACAGTAGCCAAACTGGAAAGAGCCAAGATGTCCATCAACAGATGAAGGGATAAAGAAGATGTGGTATATATATATATACACAAAGGAATATTATGGAGTCATAAAAAAAAATGAAATCTTGCCATTTGCAATGACATGGATGGAACTAGAGGGTATTATGCTAAGCAAAATATGTTAATCTGAGAAAGACATGTATCATATGACCTCACTGATATGAGGAATTCTTAATCTCAGGAAACAAACTGAGGTTGCTGAAGTGGTGGGGGGTGGGAGGGATGGGTTGGCTGGGTGATAGACATTGGGGAGGGTATGTGCTATGGTGAGTGCTGTGAATTGTGTAAGACTGTTGAATCACAGACCTATACCTCTGAAACAAGTAATACATTATATGTTAAAAAAAACAAAAAACAAAAAAGAAGATGATAGTAAGAAGGGAAAAATAAAGGGGGGGAAATCGGATGAGATGAACCATGAGAGACTATGGACTCTGAGAAACAAACTGAAGGTTCTAGAGGGGAGTGGGTGGGGGTAGGGTTTAGCCTGGTGATGGGTATTAAAGAGGGCACCTACTGAATGGAGCACTAGGTATTATACTCAAACAATGACCCATGGAACACTGCATCAAAATCTAACGATGTAATGTATGCTGATTAACATAACATAAGAAAATAAAATTAAAAAAAAAAAGAAATCCATCTTTAGAAAGCACAGAGAGAGCTCTGCCACCAGGCCTTTTAGAACATCCTCAAATCCATTGTTAGTAGCACTTAAGAAGTTAATAAATGGTGGGGACTGCTTACCATTTCATTGGTTACCCTAAGGAAGGATTTATACTTTTAAAGAGGAGGAAGAAAGGAAAAGAAAAAGAAGGGTGGGAGGAGAACAGACCATTGTTAGCATCCCTTTTTTAAAAAAACTTCTCACTGATGCACATAAAATAATTATGGGCAATGCAGTTTCTTATCTAGAAGCTAGCTTTGGTATGTTGAGGCTTTTCAGATAATCCCTGCAAGCTCAAATGAACCCATCCACAATGTAGTAGGTAGACTGAGCACTGTGCCATCCACCCAACCAAGGGATGCTATGTCTAATGAAACTTGGCTAAAATATCCTTGAATATTTTATCGGGTATAGTATTTATACACACCCTAGGGAAAAAATCTTTTCTCACAGCTTCCCATTAACCTTTCCAGATAATCTCTGGTCCCTCTGAACCTAGATTAAGAAATTTAACCTGACAATTCAATCAATCCTACAACTGCTGTCATCAAAATACTAACTCTTTTTACACTGTGGTAGAAAAGGAACATGGTCTACCTTCACCTCAAGATATATTACAAAACCAAAAATATGCCCCCTCCCTAATTCAAAGGCAGAGCCCTAGACTAAGTATAAATCCATATCGCATCAGGACAACCCTTCAAAAAAACTAGCTTGTCTCTTTTTGAATCTTTTGCTTACTACAAGTGGAAAGTATAATGCATCATACTACCTAAATATAATCCACCAATGTGTTAAGGAATTAATGACTTGAGTGGGAGTGATTCCAGGATTTGAAATATCTTGTTGAAACATTTGGCTATGAAAAATAACAAATATATTTACTATGAGAACATATTTCTTATCATCTTATTAATACTTTGATACTGGATAGAAAGTCTAAAAATGCCTAATCTCTTTTGCTTTCTTATAAAATCTTATGGTTAGCATATCTTTTTTAAGACAGCAGGAAAAATCTTTAAATAAGCTTATGGCAAAAATAAATTTATTATCTATTTCAAAAGATACTGGGGCACCTGGGTGGCTCAGTCGTTAAGCGTCTGCCTTCGGCTCAGGTCATGATCCCAGGGTCCTGGGATCGAGTCCCACATCGGGCTCCCTCCTCGGGGGGAAGCCTGCTTCTCCCTCTCCCCCTCCCACTGCTTGTGTTCCTGCTCTCGCTATCTCTGTCTCTGTCAAATAAATAAAATAAAAAAATCTTTAAAAAAAAAAAAGGTACTGGTAGTGGCACATACATATATGTAAAATGGTTTTGTCTATTTCCTAAAATAAAAATTTTATGAAAGAAGAAGTTCAGGATCTTGAAAACTAATCAATGCACTTAAAACTCTAAGCATACAGATGCTCAGTAGGGAAATATGTTCAAAATAGCTAGAAAGTAGCTCTCTCAATAATGTTGACAATGCAAGATTATTGCAATATTTGCAAAAGAGAATTGCAACAAAAGAAGACTTGCATATTTAATTCATTAGCTTTAATTTCTCCCTGAATATCAAGGGGATTAAATTCATTTGCATCAGACTTTGGTGTTAATCCTAAGAATTTATTAGCCCTTCTGCAGCATTGTTTTAAAAGTACTTACTTTTTTCTTTCCAGATGTTCTGAGATTTTAACCTTATAGATGCCAGGAAGTTTCAGCAGAATATCAGTGTAGAATCACCATTCTTTCAGTCTTGGATTCCTGGGGCAGCTACAGCCAGGTTTGTTGTGGGTTGTCCCAAGCAGCAGCTAAGCCGATAGTTACACTAGGGAATGTTCTCCATCTAACTGGGCATGGTCGACTGCATTAGTTATATAAGTAAATAAGAGGCAGGGTAGAATAGCCACTCATTCAAAACATTTATTGTATGAAAGTCTGTGCTTGACTGGCTCAAGTATGCCTATTATAATAGATTTTTAAATATTCAGATGACATCCGGTTACACAAGCGTGGTGGTAATTATAAAATCTATAGCCTATTGTGCAGATCACAACCTATTTCCCTGACTACCATCTTCTTTGTTCTGAGAAGGATGACCACTTTAAGATAAAAGTTCTAGATCTGTAGGATGCATGATATGAAGAGTTGTTTTCATGGTTGTTTATCAATTCTGCCATCTTAGAGACACTAACATTCTGACTCATCACAGCTTTTTTTTTCCCTTTAAAAGAGTTCCACCATATTGTATGTTAAGTTTTCAGCATGTTGATGGTATTCACAGTTTTACTTTACAGATTCATTTTACATTTAAATTCCTATCATGGTTGCATCCTTGAGTTGTTGGTTTGCATGACAAACCATTTACTCCAGTGTAGTTAAGAGCAACACGCATTTCAGCACTCCTGAGAATAGCCTGATAAGTGGGGTCCCACTCATTCTAAAGGTGGGGGCGTTTTAATGACAATGATAATTCCAAAGCAAGGATTTCAAGACTTGCAAACGACCTATAGAGACTAGAAAAATATTCTATTTATAGCCCATGCTGCAGATAAAACAATTTGGTGTTTATTTCTATTTCTTATGACAAAGAAATATGAATATAAATTAGCTCTTTGTTTATTATAAGAAAAAAGTAGCTGTCTAAAATTAAGGACCATATGTTGTTGTTGTTGTTGTTTTAAAGATTTTATTTATTTATTTGCGAGAGAGAGAATGAGAGACAGAGAGCATGAGAGGGAGGAGGGTCAGAGGGAGAAGCAGACTCCCCGCTGAGCAGGGAGCCCGATGCGGGACTCGATCCCGGGACTCCAGGATCATGACCTGAGCCGAAGGCAGTCGCTTAACCGACTGAGCCACCCAGGTGCCCAAGGACATATGTTTTGATTCAAACCTGAAAAATTGAACTTGGTAACTCTTAAATAAAAATTTCTAGCTACTGCTCACCCTTTTTAAAAAATGTCTTCACTTAACTGGCATGATTTAAGATTGGCTCATTTCTGTCCAGTTTGCTGGAAATGTTCAAAAGCAGTAATAATATGTTTTCTTAATGCAAAGGACTCCATCCAGGTCTTATCATCAAATCATCAGATCTATTTATCCAGATTATCTGCCTAGATTCTTGCCTCTAAATGCATTTGAATCTAAGTCACTTATAGTTCTGACATATTTTATGTTCACATATTAGATTATTCTGCTGTGCTGTTAAAAATCCATCTTCAGGGGTGCCTGGGGGCTCAGTTCGTTGAACGACCAACTTTTGATTTCGGCTCATGTCATGATCTCAGGGTCCTGGGATTGAGCCCCAGGGCAGGGGTCCCCACTCAGTGGGGAGTCTACTTGAGGATTCTCTCTCTCTCCCTTTACCACCCTCCCACCCCATTCACGCTCTCTCTCTCTCAAAAAAAAATAAATCTTTAAAAAATTTGTCAATAAAATGAGACTGGATGATTTCTAATCTTTTATGTTCAAACTTTCTATGTTGTTGAATTCTCCAAGGAAATGGGCATTATTTGCAATGGTAGTATATTTTATGGTTTATAAGCCTCGAAATCTGGATTTCTTTCTTAATCATGTCTGCAGTAATGACTGGGGCCTTTTGCTGTCATTTACATTGGAAATGTAGTTGGTTGGTATTGGGACCTGAGAGAGTAGGAGTTGAGAAAGGTACAAACAAATTGAAAGAGAAATACTAGCAACGTCCTAAGAAGCAGAAACTTTCTAATTCTCTGTTGTCATTAAATTGAAAGTGATATGAACTAATGAAAGCAGCAAATCTAGGTGTGACATGAACATGGGGATTCAAAACATACAAAGGGGAAAATAAGAAGTCCTTCTGCCAAGGTTGCAATATGATGAGATATCACCATTTTCAAAAGAAGCTGAACTTCCAAAGAAACGCACAATCCCACTGGTGTTTTCACAGGAAGTTGTGTTGGGAAAGAAGGAAAAAGACAACTGTCAATATTCTAGCAATAACTGAGGTGCCTGTGTTATATATGCAGGAGATTCAACTGAACAGAAACATGAGTGAGAAAATAGATGTTTTCATGTCTGTCTATATTAGCTTAAGAAATTTAACCAATTCACTAGCCAGGGTTTTTTTTTTTTTTCCACAGTTTTATTATAAATATAAATATAGGTGAGATATATTCTCCTAGATATGCACCAAATTCTTCATGGTGACTTTTTCTGAGAAGTGACATTGTGGGGAGTGAAATGGTGGAGGACTTCCACTTTTTTAATTTATCTTTTATGTGCATGTTTTTATGCAATAAAATGTATGAGTCTTTTCTTTGAAATTCATAAATAGAAACTATGATATACCTTGGAGTTTTGGGGTTTTTTTAGATTTTATTTATTTATTTGACAGAGAGAGACACAGCGAGAAAGGGAACACAAGCAGGGGGAGTGGGAGAGGGAGAAGCAGGCTTCCCGCGGAGCAGGGACCCTGATGCGGTGCTCGATCCCAGGACCCTGGGATCATGACCTGAGCCGAAGGCAGACACTTAACGACTGAGCCACCCAGGCGCCCCTACCCTGGAGTTTAAAAAGACAAAAACAAAGCAAACTTATCCTGGCCATCCATACTAAGAATTAATTTATCCTGAGCTAAACCCTGTGACAAGTTTAATAACTAAAACTTATTAGCTTTAGTTATTTTGTGGATTTTTTTCTCTAGAACAAATTATTTTAAAGTGATACTCTAACATAATATAGACAGGCAATATATTGTTTCTAATCTTGCTGCCCTTTTTTTTATTAATAAAAATGCAGCCCAGTACTAAATCACCACCTGCCAAGGGATACATCGTCACAATACAGGGTTTCCCAATTTCCCCGAAAGCTTACTATAGGCAGGAGCCTCAGGGGTTTCTTTCACTTTCCATGTTTGCATTTCCTGGTACGACACAGTGACAGAAGATATATGTATATGGACACAGAGTCTAAAGGACCCACAATTCACAATATTTGGGGTAGAAGGTGAGCCAGGTATTAAAGTTGCTGTAAGCAGTGGCTTCTATCTTGGCACCCCCTTCTATATCCTGTCACCCCTCAAAAATAATCATCATGTCTTCTGTTTTGGCGCCAGCCTTACTCCTGGTCATTTCATATACATCTCATATAAACTGTATCTAAAATGTAATTCACTTGACTCTTACCCTTTGTGAAATGCTGCAGGTAGGATTCTCCAGGAAATATTCTAAAACTGAAGTTTGCACACAGGATGTTACAGGGTATGTTCTAGCGGGGGTCGACATCTATACAGATGTGAAGTAAGTTGGATTGGGCAGAGGAAGCAATTGGGCTGCACTGAAGTCCCACCAGAGCCTCATCCATCCTGTGGTGACCTCTGCATCTAGAATGGCCCTGCAAAATTGTCCCAAGTTGGAGCAAGGTCAGACAACAACAGTCTCCTGAGCGGACCAGTCTTTAGATGCAGGCAGGGGCAGCACATTGGGAAAAATGGCTCTTTCCAGCCCCACATAGTCACCAGAAAAGGGATCCTCAGCTATCAGAAGTCTGCCATCATACTCCCAGCAGCTGGAGGAGTTAGTGCTCCCATCCGGAAGGGCAGATCTGAGCAGTGCTCCACAGGGTCCAGCACATTAAATATACCAACCTCTTTCTACAACAGCAGTTGCCACTTATCACAGTAAATCATTTAACTGAGACTCTTCTGTTTGGTTCATTTGTACACTCTTAATATGCTACCATGCATAAATATTCTCTAGCTCATTCATCAATTCTTTCAATTTAGGTTCAATCCAACAACAATGTGTTGAGTACCTATAATATGCAAAGTACTGCTTAGCTCTGGTGATACAGAAATGGATAAGGCATAGTGCAGAAGAATGATAGTCATGTTATAAAATATTTATTGAGCTTTTACTATGTGCTAGGTTCTGTGAATCTCAATTCTCTAACAACCTTGTAAATGAATTCTATTTTTATCCCCATTTTTCAGTTGGGAGGACTTATGAATGGAGGGGTTTAGTAATTTTTCCAAGGCCACTCAGCTAATATGATTTGGAACAGGTGTGAACCCCAAGAGAATGACTCCAGAACCGGAGGCCCTAACCACCAGGCCTGGAGAGCTGGAGAAAACATCTTGAAGGATGTGATATGGGGAGCGGTGTGGGTAATGATTAGGATTATCAAGGTGAATGAGGGTTAAATAGCACTCTAGGCAGAGAGCTACAACTAACAAAACAAAGAACTGAGGTAGAACCACAAGTAGCACAAGGTTTCTAGAGCATAAAAGTGCAAACAAGGGAGTGGCAGGAGGTGAACTAGAGATGGAGATGGGGCCAGGCCACAGGGAGCCTGTATGCCATGCTAAAGAATGTCCACTTAATCCTGGAGGATGGGAAGCCATTCAAGGGTTTAACATAAGGAGGAAGAAAGTAGAATTTGTGCTTGAAAAGCTCTCTCTACTCAGTGGAGGATTTAGGGTACAGTGTCATGCTGAGGATAGGTAAGTTAGTTGTGGAGGAAAAAGGATTAGAGAAGACACTAGGATGGCTGGCAACTGACTGGGTCTTTGGTGTTGTTGCTAACACAGGAAATTCAGAAGGAATCTTCCACAGGGAGAGGGTAGGGCAGACTGTGATAAGGAAAAGGCCAGAGGGTAGATGTTTAATTCAGGCTTACACTGAGTTTAAAGAGATTATGGAACATATATGCCCACTGGGCAACTGGATATTTGAATCTGAAGCGCAGATGAGAGGTGAGGGCTAGATATAGTTTGGAGACTGATTAGAATATGAGTGATAGTTAAAACCATAGGGTTAAAGTGCCATTATGGAAGTTTGCTACCTTGAGGGCTGAAAATAAAAGCAATAGACTGAGTATCAAACCTTAGGGAAGGACAAACAGAAAAGGGTTTACAAAGGAGGACAAAGGGCTAGAGAGAGAACTTCCCAGTATCAGAGAGAGAGCACCTTACAAGAGCTTTACAATGAAAAGAGTAGTCCCTAGTGTCAAAGGCATGGGATAAATCAGATAATTCCGGTGCTGGAAAGTGTTATTGGGGTTTGGCAATATGCGAGTCATTGTTGACCTTGCCAAGAGTGCCTCTTGGAAGTGAAGAGGGTACGAATCCTATTACCCTGAGTTGGCAAGGTGAATGGGAAGTAAAAAAGTAGAAAGAATGGTATTGAGAATTCATTCAATAAGATTGAAAGGAAGTGAACACAAAATGGGGAGCCAGTATCAAAGGGACATTGCTTTAAAAAAAAAATTTCTGGACAACTAATATATGTCAGATGCTAGGGAGACAGAAATGCTGAGATCTGGTCCCTACCTTCAAGGGACTCATAATCTAATGCACAAGATAGAAACACAAATAGCCATAGTAAAATGTGATGAGAGTGGGAATAGCAGTATGATCAAAGAATCACAGGAAGAGGAGAAAGGCCCTGACTTTGCTTAGAGTTCAAGGGAATAAGTGAATTACCAGAAGATCAACAGATGATAAGCAGAAAACTGAACAGCTGTGGAACAGCATGGAGGAGTGTCAAAGACATGAACGTTCAGTGTGGCTGAGTACAGGAGACTGGTGGAGGCAAGACATAATGCTAGAAAGATAAGACCGAGTTCAAATCACAAAGGGCTTTGTTTACCACAATCAAGAGTTAAGCTTTTTCTTCTAAGTGATGAAGGAGCTTACTGAAGAGCTTTTATGTACACCAAGTCATATGAAAAACTGTTTTATACGCTGGTTAGAGAGAAGAGGGTGGATTGGAGGAAGCAACTCAGGAGTTAGGAAGACCAGTTATGAGACCACTGTCATTTATGATGAGGGGCACAGCAAGGATGGGAGTGAAGAGGAGGGACAGATTTGAAAGAAAATAAGAGACAGAATTCATAGAATATTATTATACTGAAGGGGGGTGGGAAGGAAAGAACAGGAAAAGATCATTCCAGGTTTCTGAATTGATGGCTGAATAGATGTCATTAGAATGAACTGAAACATAGAACCTATAACAATATTCTAAAGTTTATAAAATATAATGAGTTTGATGCTAAGATGCCCATGTGAGATCCAAGAGCACAAACGTCCAAGTACCCAGTATAATATGAATGTGTGGAGTCAGAGAATGGATGGGATTTGGAGGTAGAAACTCAATGGATGGTAGTTAAAGCAGGAGAATGAACACAGAAAGAAGAGAAGGGCCTGAGGACAGCACCCTGGAAAATACACACGTATGAGGCTATAGAAGTAGAAAGTATTTGGACCAGCCATTGTGGGAAATAAGAGGGAGAAAAGGCCAGGGAAAAGTACAGGGATTATTAAGTGGCACTGAGCTTGGCCTACAATGGAAAACTTACTTTTGTAGGGGTTCCATCCACAGGGCTATATGAGTTTGTATAGCAATGTTAGGTGATCCAAAAGAATAGGTGAATTGAACTTAGTGGGAAGTTTTCTGGGCATGTAAGTCAGAAGGAAGCAATGTAAAAAAATTTGAAGTAGAAATCTTTTTGTTAAAAATGATAAAAGTATATTTTAGAAAATAGGAAAAATCTTCACATTTCCACCATCTATATAGCTAATGTCTTGATTGGATGGATTATTGCCTTCTATATGATATCTACAATTGCAACCATAGTTTACATATGATCATCTATTCTTTTATTTTAATTAAACATTATAATGTAAGCATTTTCCATGCTGCAGCATAGCTATTATAATTAATCAATAGGTTATTAATAAATGTTCAAATTACAATTTTGAGATACTCCCGATCACAGATTAAGATCCTCATTTCTGTGAAACTGAAGACGAGGATTGCCAAACATCAACTAAATTACCAGGAGTAAAAAGAGACATGACTCACTTTTGTCTTACTGTTAGAGACCCATGGTATTCTGATTTCTCTTATCTTGATGTTGCAAACATCACTCTTCCCTTTTGCCAACTGTGTTCCTCAACCATTTGAAGTTAGGGATATTAACATAAGTTTGTTCAGAGTACAGATCAAGGTCTGTATCTAATAAGTGCAAGAATTATATTAGATGGGTCTTCAGCTATCCCCAGAACCAGAGCTTCCCTTTAGAAGTGTACTAAGAAGATTTCTATATATTCTTACCATAGATACAAGATAAGAAAGTTACAAAATTTCATTGGTTCTCATTTCTCTACCCTCTTGTTTTCTCCTGGGTTGGAAAAGATTTATTTTAGGTCTGCTGAAAGACTGGGTGATTTAGTGGAGTGAGAATTTATTTTATTTTTTTGCAGAACCCCTGAAGTCTTCTCTGGCAAGAATGGATCCAAAGACACATGATGAAAAATTCTCATTGTTCAAGTTAGAATTAAAGATGTAATAAAATTATCAAAAATCAAAATACACACTTAGAATCTTGAGCCTGTGTTTATGATGGTAAATGCTGTATTAATGAGTCTTTAGAAAGATAGTCTTGATCTGTGATCTGGAGTATCCCCAAATTAAAATTAATTATAATTGTAATTATAGTATATAAAAGCTATGTTACAACATTGAAAATACTTCCATTATAATGTTAAATTATAATGTTAAAATAATAGATGATCATATGTGAACTATGTTCAGAGTACAGATCAAGGTCTGTATCTAGTAAGTGCAAGAATTACATTCTTGTTGCAATTATGTACATCATGTGGAAAGCAATACATCAAACCAGGTATGAGTTGTGTAGATGGTGGGAATGTGAAGATTCTCCCCCTCTACTTTCCAAAATGTAGTAATACTTTTTTTATGACAAAAAGAAAATCCATCTATGCTTGGCCCAGCTAGAAAATATGTAAAGCATCACATTCAATAGGTATTATTCTATACCATGGGAATTTATAAATCTTTTCCACTCTAATGACCTTCAGCTCTGCTCTACTTTGAAAAACCAAGCCCTGAAGCTTGCCACTCACTATCTGGAACAGCTAAATCTCTGAAATCTGAAATCCCACATTCCATCCTTAGATGACAGCAGCCTATCTTTCTAAATTTTTCACATCTTTACCACGATACCTGCTTTTCAACATCATCAAGAACTCCAGTTCTTTTGGTCTCACTTTATTCCCAGAAGACCCCATTTCTCCTGCCTTGGCATCTCCAGATCCTTGACTCATCAATTCCATCCAGGATGACTAATATTCTTATATTTCTTTGTCTAAATTCCCAAGTATTGATTTCTCCCCCAGAGATGCATTATATGGGAAGAACACCTAGTCTTATAGGTATATCAAGAGATGGAACCCCACTCAAGAGGCACTTTGACCACTATGGCAGACTTTGGCAATTGCCTTCTCCATATCCTTCTTCTTTACTAAGATAATCTGATTTTCTTTAGCGTACTATATGCATAGCCAAAGATTACTCTCCTAAAAATAGAGGTAACTATTTTTAGAGGTAAATGAGATATACTCAGTAGTCATCGGGTAAGTGCTCCAGAAAGCTCTTTAAAGGAAGCTGACTTTTTTGGAAGGTTTGCTCCTTTGGGCCTTTCTCATTCCTTCCCTCTTCAAGCCTTTAGCTGAGATGTGATGGCTGGAGCTTCAGCAGAAATTTTACAACCATGAGGAAACCTTAGAAATGTCTCTGCATGCTAAGGATAGTGGAACAGAAACCTAGAAGGAGCCTGGGGGCATTGACAATATTGCATAATTATGACACAGACTTTCTTTTATGTGAAAGATCACTGTTATTGGGTAATTGTTACTAATTTGGCAATTCCTAATAAATACACCATTCATTCATGCACTACCATGTATTTGCTGGCTGCCTGTTTGGAGTTCAAAATTATGTTAGAAGTTTGGGTAAAAACAGAAAAAGTGTAAGAATAGTTTTAGAGTAAAAATATATTCCTCTTTCCTCTATTTAAGGAAAGACAGCTATATCTTAAAAATTAAGATTCAACTCTATGGCAACATAGGGTATTTTTCAAGTACGTTAAAAAGTATAGGCAATGAGCACTGAGGGATGGCAGAGGTGATCTATGTGTTGTAGTGATTGAGAAAGAAGTTGATGAGGCTTGAGCTGAACTTGAAAGAAAAAAAAAAAGGATGGGGGTAGGGTTAAAGCATTTTTTTTCATGCTGCAAGGAAAATCATGAGCAGTGGATCAAAAAGGAAAATAAAAACATAAGCTCAGGAAGTACTAAGGACCAGTGGCTGGCTGGACCAATTTTGTTGTGAGCCCTTAGGTAAGACAGTCAGCTTCTCTCTCTGTTCTGGAGGTTTCTCTCCTTCAAAAACACCACATGTTTATAGCATGCTTGGAGATTGCTGGTTGAACTCTGTACAACACTGTCAGTGGTACAGGAGTTTTGTGTCCATAGAATACTAACCTTTCCTCATAAGGTTATAAGAACAACAAATTAGACGGGATTCATATTTCATGTCTTAAACTGTTAGCCATGCCAACAGCGTTTGTGCTGGCTGAAATCACTCTTCACAGGGTGCTTTATCAGGCCCTCCCTGATGTGGTGGGAGCGGCCTATGGCTTCCTCCCACTCAGTGAGCGTGCCTGTTTTTGTCCTGTTGTGCTGTATTGGCTAATGTATCATGTTGTCAGTAAAGGTTTTGTTGTAATCTTTTACCAAACGATGTCATAACCCGAGTACACTCCTCTTCCTATGATCACAGTTCAGAAAGCTACACTGGCTATTCAGTCCCTGAGGTTACCTGTAGGCAATATTTAACAATCTGTGTACAACTGATGTGAGAAAGAGAATCACTGACTGCAGTAAAAACCAATACATTTCTATTTTCCCCTTTTCTCTCCAGTACAGATCCTAACATGCCTGTAAGCCTCCAATTCACTGACCCTTTTCCTCAGTACTTTCTTTTCTCATGATTCAGTTCCTGTTTTTTTGAGTCTTTAATAATATTAAACGGTGTTTCTCAGATTTCTTCTACAGCCATTTAGTATTTCAGCATAAAGCTAATCTTTCAGTAACTCAATGCCTTGACTAAAGGCCTTAACCTGCACAAACACTCTTAACCTGTTTTTATTTTGACAACCTGACTTCATTTTCTAAAGCCTGGTGCCGTTTAAGAAAAAAATATCACAGGCTATCTTCTGGGCATGTCAGAGACCAAACTAATATAACCTATGGGGGAAAAGGCCTTTGGGAGGTTTTGGGAGCTGGGAAAGAACAAATTTTTATCCATTTCTGCTCCAAGATGAGGACTGATGCCCTCACATTTATTTTGTTTCTGCTCCAGACCTGGGAGTGGATGGCAAACAGTAGGATCCTTCTTTAATTGGAAGGCATGAAAGCCAAACATTTTCACCATGAAAACTATCATGTAGGCAATGGCGGTCTCTTCAGATGGCCCCTATTAAAAACCAGCATGGAGGGTCTTAAGTCCATAGATAAATTTACCAGCCTCAATGTTAAGTATAAAGGAAAAATCCTATAAATGATATTTAAAGGCAAACCTTTTTGACTTTGAACTATCACATTATGCAATTGTACACTACATATTCCTATTCAAGATCTTAAAACAAATGAAAAGTTAACTATTCTGCTGCAGTGGAAGCCCATACCAGCTGTGAGAGAAAATTCTCCTCTTTCTACCAGGAAGATTAGAGGTTGTTTCTAACAAGGCAAAAACCAGTTATTAATGTTTTCTAGTTAAATAAAGACTGTGTTATTGGGGATGTGTAAGCATTTAGCTCCTGCCATCACACACAAGATACGTAAAGTGGATTGTAGGAGAACTGTGGGTAGGGGATAAGTAGAGCTTTATTTATCCACACCTAAACTCATTTTCCTGCCTTTCAGGGAAACATCTATCCCAAGACACCCCAAATGAGATGCAAGATACTTCAAACCCCTTTTCACAGAGAGTCAGTGTGGATTGGGGATCTGGACAGTGCTTCAGATACTTGCTCTATCACTTACTGGCTGTGTATCATGAGCAGTTCACATGCACTCTTTCAGCAACAATTTCCCATTCTGTAAAACAGTATGAATAATACCTACTGTGCAGGGTTATTGGCATATTTAGCAATAACATACATAAAGTAGCTTAAAGCATATAGAAGGCTTTAAACACCTGGTAAATATTGGTATAAACATAACAAATCTCCATGTTTCTCCCAAAACACACATAAGTGTGCACACACACACAGTGGGGTTGAGGGGATGGGAGGGAGAAGAGAAGAGGGAGGAGGAAAAGCGGCAACAATTCTATGTTGCTGAGAAACAATTCTATGTTGCTTTAATTACTTTATCATTTCACCATCACCATGTAGGAATAATATAAAGCTCACCTAGCTATATAAGTTTTATATCAAGATTCAGCTTCCATTCAGAGAAATATATTACTTTAATTTCCCAGAGAATGGGCAAGAAATGTTCTTGAAGGGAGAGGGAAAGGGAAAGATTGCCCATCAGCCATATCTTCCCTGAGAGGCTGACCAGTCTGATCTACTTGGGTGAGCCACCCCTGCAAATTTTTGTAAGAACATTGGCAATCCAGCCATGGAAAGGAGTGGGATATGTGAAGGGGAGGGAGTAGGTGAACCTTCTCTCTTCATTCCTGCTTACCACTCCCAACTGTGTATGTGTGTGTGTGGGGGAGGGGGGGGGTGTAATGTCATTTTCCATAACAATATCTGCCTTTCCAAGGTAAAGAGATAAAGCAGGGACTTCTTTCTTAAAATACTATCTTCAGTGCCTGTCATTTCACCATGACTCTGAGAGTGGGTACATGGTGAGCTGCCCAGATTCCCCTGCAGGCTGAGCCTCTCATCCTCTCTGCTGCTGGGAGAACTGCCAGCTGACACTTTCCCCAGGAATTGCCCTCAAAGGGAGCTGCCTTGTTCTCTCGTGACTACTCAATATGGGGGCACAAACACCCTGAACCCTTGCCTCAACTGAGGAAGGGCCATTCCAGCTCTGGAACTCTGCAAGGGGTCTGCTGAGACCTCTGTTGAAGCTGCATCATGATACAAGTCTTCTCCTAACTCCTCTGAGTGGATGCTGGCTCTTCCTTATTTCCCTCACTCCCTAATAGGTGTTCCTGAGAGTTCTCCCCAGTTAACTTCCTACATGAAAATCTCTATCTCAGAGCCTGTGTCAATGAAACTCAGCCTACAACAGTGGCCTTCAACAATATGGGCAGAATCTGGTAGAACCATACTGCTGGCAAAATTCATGACAGTCTACTAATCATGTGTATAGATTCCAGGGAGGGGGCATGCTGGGAGTATCTACTCACTAAAGGCTGACTGGAGACTGCATTTATCATAGAGGCAGCCTGGTGGAGGAATTAAACACCTGGGCTCTCCAGCTAACTGCACAGGTGGAATCTCACCTTTTTGCCCCTTGATGGTTATATGACCTTGGACAAAGTCCTTAATCTCTGTGTAACTTAGCATCTGTCTTCCTTTATAAATTGAATATATTTTACTACCTACCAGTTATATATATATATATAGTATATGTATGGTTTATGAGATGTAAATATATAAATAAATGGTATACAAATATATAAATAAATTGTATATATATGGTACCTACTTAATAAAAGTGTTGGGAGGATTAACTCCATCAACATGTGTAAAGAGCTTAAATTAGTCCTGGCACATGCTATACACTCAGTAAAACATAAAACATTTGGATAATCCATGTGTGTATCTGTATTTAGGAACATCCAGATTATCAGAGTATTTGTATCGACTGCATTTTTTTTAAGTTTTATTTATTTAAGTAATCTCTACACCCAATATGGGGCTCAAACTCAGGACCTCAAGATCAAGAGTTGCACACTCTTCTGATTGAGCCAGACAGCCAAGCACCCCTCCATTGCATATTTTTATCTCCCTTCTTTAAGATAATAAATTTCTTGAGGGCAAAGATAATGTATTTAATGATTAAACAAATACTAATATACAATTCATTCATTTATACACATCTACATATATGTAAATGCACAACTGTGAACATAGAGTATGAATATGTGTCACGCTGCCTCTCTAAAACTCTATTTGTGCAAGGATACCACATAGCGACAATCAGAGATGTAATGACCCTAGGCAGAGGAGCTAGAAAGGACAAAGGCATTGATCTCTCCATTGTGTTCTCCCCTGATCTGCACTCTTCCCTTGGGCTCTGATCCCTTACATTGAGAAGGCTTCTCTAGCAAACAAAGGAACACATAGAGGACAGGACCTAGGTCTTGGCCTGAATAGCTGTGGCTAATATCTAAAGATATACTATGTACTTTGGAGGGGCAACTGGCTGGCTCAGTCGGTTGAGTGTCCAACTCTTAATTTCAGCTCAGGTCATGATCTTAGGGTCCTGGGATCAAGCCAGGAGTCAGGCTCTGCGCTCAGTGTCTGCTTGAGGATTTCTCTCCCTCTCCTTCTGCCCCCCCACTCACATTTTTTCTCTCTCTCCCTCAAATAAATACATCTTTAAAAAGAAAAAAAAAAGATGTGTTATGGAGACAAAGGGTTATTCTGCATATTTGGTGCTTGCAATTGTGATGATTTGTAAGATAGTAACTCTGATATGTTATATTCATGAAAGGATTGAAACAGATTGAAGGCAGGACTGTAGAGAATCCAAGGGGAATCTGAGCTTACAGTAGTGCTGTAGGACGCTAAAGAGAAATTGGTCCCAACACTTGATAAAATGACTTGATACTTGCCAAGCATTTTTGCATTGTGTACTTCTAGACTACATGTGCATAGAAAGCAGAAAGTGATGATAAAATGCCATTGTCCACTTCAAACAATTCAGAATCCATCCCAAGGCAAGCTGAACACTGGCCTGGGAAACAGCAATGGCATGAGCTTTCTTATCAAATACAAGGAACAATAACGATAATGAACATTAGAAGAGTGCTTTACAAATTACAAAGTATTTTCAAACACAGCATTTTCCATCTTCATGATGGAAAACCACCAGAGGGGTAGACATGTTGTTATTGTTGATATTACCACTATCTGCAAATGAGGGGACTTAGATTGGTTCAGAGAACTTCTCCTGGTCACATGCCTGAGCCAGGACTCACATGCAGTGGTCACTCCAAGCCCTGGGCACATTCCCCTATCCAAAGATGCTCATCTCCAATAGTACCTAAATTTAATGCTCTCTGCTGAGCTATGTCATCATAGATCATTGAGTATATAATATATGAAGTGAAGTCAGAAACACGAACCATTTACTTCACACAGACATATTATTTCTCCCACCAAGAACAAGCCCACTCACTCAGTATCAGAGATTTTTTATGGGTGTGCATGAAAGACCAAATCTGAGATTCTTTAGAGACTACCTGAGTTAACCCACTGAACTAGAAGGCATTTTAGTGTGTACCTATAGAATGTTCATGCTCTTATACTTAATAAATTCAGCCTCTGTTTCCTATGAGATCAAAACCACTCTGAGACCAAGTTCCTTCCTCAAGAACTTCCTAATACATACACAAACCTCTTAGTATATGAAGGTGAAGGAATTTGGAGTAGGGGTAGGGCAACGGAATAGTGATTCCCTTAGAATTCTGAGCAGGGGCGCCTGAGTGGCTCAGTTGGTTAAGCGACTGCCTTCGGCTCAGGTCATGATCCTGGAGTCCCAGGATCGAGTCCTGCATCGGGCTCACTGCTCAGCAGGGAGTCTGCTTCTCCCTCTCATGCTCTCTGTCTCTCACTCTCTCTCTCTCTCAAATAAATAAATAAAATCTTTAAAAAAAAAAAAAAAAGAATTCTGAGCAGGAAAACAAGAATTTTATCACCTGTAATTGTCATCATGAATTCAATTTCCTTATGTCCCACCCTATCCCACGAACATTTTTACTGCCTGACCTAAGCATGGATCTACCTGGAGAAGCAGCCATTATAGCAATTTTCAAGTATGATTTTTAATGTAAAATCATAAATGTACAAGCTGCTGAAAAAAGATGAAAGCAAAGCTAGAAAGGCTTGTTATGCTTACCTAAATGCTGCATTCAGGTATATGAGGCCTAAACCAAAGAAAAATTATGGCTATCATATTCCATGAGGGAAATGTGGGTTAAATATTCCTTGTTTGTTTAATATTCTACTTAGTTTTCTTGATCCTGTAAAGCCATTTTCATTTCTTAAACTTATTACTAAAGCCCACAGAGAGGATCAAACCTGAATTTGTTAATTGGATATACTTAAAGCTTAAATGTGTGATATATGATTTCGGGAAACATTTTTGGTTGCTGCTATGTGGATCTCACATTTGTTCCAGTTTGATTTGTGAGAAGCTATTCTTAAGTTGTTCCACTTATTAGCTATTCTGATCTCTAGGGTGTCCGTTTATGGCATGCCAGAGGGGAACATAATATTAGGAGCAGATTTTTCTTAAAGCAAAGTGGGAAATCTGCATGAACTTTTTAAACAGAACTTTGAATGCACTCCAATCTGGAACACATAATTATTTCATGCTGACTAAAATCAAGAAGTAAATATGTGACTATACTCACAGATGTAATTACAAATTACAACCTGTGCTTCATCACTGCCATCTACTCAAAGATACTCTTTGTTGGATTTCTTAAAATGATGACTCCTTATTTCTGTAATTTAATGGAGTCCTAAGAATAATGTAACACTATGTCATTTCTAGGCAATTTATGGTGCCTGGTGACACTTGTTGTAACTTGAGGAACATTTCTAATGATGTTAAAATATATTCACAAGAACACACTAAAATTCTTTTGTCTTCTTTTTCTATGTATTTAATATTCTTTTTAAAAACAGGAGAATAGGAATAGTCTGCACTAACTCCTGAATTACTTTTTGGAAGTGTTACCAAAACTCATCATTTTATGAATACAGTTTGAATTATTTTTACATAAATGTGTAATAACTTATGTTTGTCAGAAAGGAGCTCATTTGACATGTTCCTATCCTTTATCTCTGCCTCTGAGATACTGCCTCAGATTTTCTGTGTACCTGGCACCCTTCCATCTGGAAAAAAAATGTCATATAATTTGTAAATTTGAAGTTTTGACTCATCTATAAAAATTTTAAATAAACCCATTCCAGTACTGATCCCAGTTAATTCCACTATTTGCCCTTCTATATTATTTAGAAAATACTTATTTATTCTTCTTTTGTTTGAGGTCTCCAAGCTAGTCATTTATCCATGTCAGAATTTGTTCTTCAATCTCCTGATAACTTTTTAAGAATCCTCCTCAAAATCTTGCTCTGACCAAATTATCCTTATACTAAAATAAACCTTTCCCCCAATAGTGTTTCTTGGGCATTTAATGAGTCTCTACTTAATCTTGGTTTCCAACAGCTTTCCAGATATATAAATGAAGCACTCTAGGATACACTTTCCATTTCTGTGGCCCTTCCATTGGATGGAAGCCATTACAGGAGTCTATCGAGAATGTTCTAGCATAGCGCTATAATGGCTGTACAACCTTTTCTCCTTATCTTTTAGTAACCAAATCAAATTTTATCTCCTCTGTGAAGTTTTCTATGACTCACTTTATTCCTATCATCCTGCTTGCATGAACAAAACCAAGTATATTTGGGAATCAGTGACTAGGAATGCTTTTCTTCAAAGTCCAGAGGGATAGAAAACTGGTTAGATGAGTTCAAAGAGACATTTTAAGGTGAATCAGTAGAACAGTAGGAGAGTTTTTGTTAAACAGCCTTGACCATCTTATTGCACAGTAGCTTTGGATCTAGTATGGACCCAGCTAAATGAATACAAATTTAATAACTTTTATAGATATTGGGCTATTCATGTATTCTATTTCTTCTTCACTGAGCTTTGGTGGTTTGGATCTCTTTAAGGAGTTTGTCAATTTCATATAAATTTTTCATAATATACTTTTATTATCCTTTAAATGCTGGTGCTGATGGAAACCAAATTAAGGATAGACTCATTGAATGTATAAAAAACATAATCTAATTCATTGGATCTGTTAGATCTGAAAAGGTTCCCTTTTTCATTTGTAATATTGGTTATGTGTCCTCTCCCTTTTTTTTTTCCTGCTCAGTCTGGATAAAGTTTTATCAGTATTATTAATCTTTCATAAGAGACAGTTTTTAATTTCACTGATTTTTCTCTATTGTTTTTCTGTTTACTCTTTCAGTATTTCTGCTCTTATCTTCATTATTTCCTTCCTCCTGCTTATCTTGGGCTAAATTTGCTCTTCTTTTTCAGGTTTTTTAAGATCATTGATTTGAGACCTTTCTTCTTGTCTAATATAAACATTTAATGTTATAAATTTGTCTCTAAGCATTGCTTTGGCTTCATCCAACAAGTTTTTATGTTGTATGTTCATTTTCACTCAGTTCAAAATATTTTCCAAATTTTCTTGTGATTTCTTCTATCACCCATAGATTATTTAGAATGTGTTGCTTAAATTCCAAATATGTGGGGATTTTCCAGATAATTTTTTACTGATTTGTTGTTCAATTCCCACTCTCTATCTGGTCCTAAGTTTGAAGTTGTGACTTTGATCTCGCTGTCTGGGTACCTACTAGGATTTGATCCCTGAAATGTGCCCTCCAGCTTCATACCCAATACTCTTGCCCTTTGGTAGTCCTCATGGGACTCATCTGGATGTGTCTGACTCTCTATCTTCTATCTGATGTGACAGACCGATCACAAACAACAGTAAACTGATAGGAAATCAAATACAGATCAATTAAAAATCTACCAAAGTGCATTAAAGGTTTGACAGAATTTAGATTAGTAATACACAGAAAGTGAACTCCAGAAATAGTAACTGAGGAATAGGGCACTGAATATGTATAATGGGGTTTTGCTCAAACTTGGGAATTAACAGGATTGATAAGATAAAGGTATAGAGGACTTTCAATTGTAGTAAGACCCATTTTTGAAATAACCCCACAATTCTTTCCAGATTATCTTCCCATTATTTCCTTTGGCTTCTCAGTGGAGATATCAAATGATCATGTGAATTAAATATTCTATTTGATACCATAGTCACAACAGAGAATATTTTCAGGTTCAGCAAAGGTATAACCCCTCTTCTTCATCAATGACTATTATACCTGTCACTGGCAATTCCTCTAATATTGGTTATAATATAGACCAACCTATTTCCCAACTTCTCAAAACTTAAATTCATGTCATTAATGTTTCAGATGTGAGAACTATAATGAGAGTTTTTTTTTTTTAATTAAAAGGGTTCCTGGGCGCCTGGGTGGCTCAGTTGGTTAAGCGACTGCCTTCGGCTCAGGTCATGATCCTGGAGTCCCTGGATCGAGTCCCGCATCAGGCTCCCTGCTCGGCAGGGAGTCTGCTTCTCCCTCTGACCCTCCCCACTCTCATGTGCTCTCTCTCATTCTCTCTCTCAAATAAATAAATAAATCTTTAAAAAAAAAAAGGGTTCCTATTTTTTTAAATATTTTATGTATTTATTTGACAGAGAGAGAGAGAGAACAAGCAGGGGGAGCAGCAGAGGGAGAGGGAGAAGCAGGGCCCCTGCTGAGCAAGGAGCCCAACATGGGGCTCAATCCTGGGATTCCGGGATCATGACCCGAGCCGAAGGCAGACGCTTAACTGACTGAGCCACCCAGGAGCCCCAAAGGGTCCTTATTTTTTAACGTATATACTGAAATATGTGTAGATAAAATATTTTTATATAAATCTAAATGTAATTACTTCTTTATTGAAAAAGAATATACTAGAAAAAAATCTCAAATGAAGAGTATGTGAAGAAAAACAGCTGAAATATATAGGGTCTAATGTCTATATCCCCTCCATATAAAGTCTTTAGACAGACATCTCACATAATGAGGCACAAACAAACCAATTCATAAACACCTCTCTTAATTTGAAGAAAGTCATGATTGATATTCATGGAAGCCAGGCCCTATAAAATATATCCTCTTTATGGCATGGAGCAAATTACCAACAATCAAGGGAGATGCTTAAAGAGGCAATTAAAACATGAAGATGTTACTTAATCTGATTACAGGCAAAGCTGGGACTTACCTTAGGTTGGCCCCTTCTGTGCTTCCTAACTCATAATTCCCCTTCCAAGATTGCCTGAAAGAAGAGAAAACAAAATAGCTCTGACTAATAAATCAGGTTATATCTATATGTACAAACAAAAAGGGTAGCTTCTGAGCTGAATTTTCTCTCTCTCTACTCAGAAAGAACAGGATCCTTACTCATTTTTGAAAGTAATATTTATTTTTAATATTATGTATTTATTAATATAGATATAGTACTAACTGCATTTATAGGGTTTAAATTAGCATAGTTCATGTCTGCAAAATTTGACGAAAAGTACTACAAAGATGCTAGGTATTTTCATCAATACTTTTATGGTAATTGATTTTTTAACTCAGCAAATTAATTGTGATGATGCTGAAGGCGACCAATCAATTTTCCTATTGTTTTAAGTTATTTGTCATTTTGAGAAATGAAAAATAATTCTCTTGTAAAAAATTAAAGCATACAACTTTTCTTTTTTGGAGTAATGTTGTGACATTGTCTGGTATCACTAATTGAAAAAGGATTGATTAAATTTTGCTAAAAGTCTTTGGGTGTCAGATTTTAAAAATGTTTTATAATCATAAATATATCCTACACATAAAATCAGATTCCAATCTATAATCAACATGACTTAGGAAACTTGGCTGAATCTGAAAAAAGAAAACACAAGCAGAAGGGAAAAAAGAAAACAAATGGAAGTCTAGAGGGGGAGGTTTTAACTCCTAGAAAAGATTAAAAAACAGTCCAATAATCAAAACTTGTGATTATTTATTATAAACATAGCAGAGAGTTTGAATTAAAAAAAATCTTGCTTCGCTGGCCATCTGTCCAAACTCTGGTACTACTGCTGCTCTTAGGAAAAATAAATACATCCTGGGTTGAACTCAGGAATACTGGATTTACTATTATTAACATTCTCACTGATGTGCCTTAGTCAACCTCTCTGCAGTCTAGAAAAATATGATAAATAAAAGTCAGATGATAGAGTGTGAATTGATCAGAAGCTTTGATGTCATATTTATCATTTTTGGGTTTTTTTGTTGTTGTTTTCTTTGGTTTGGTCCCATTCTACAATTCTTAATAGCCAGAATTTCATTTCAATCTCAACAGGAATTAAAGAATACTGAACACTGTACCATCCCAGCTTTTAATGTAGCTGAATATCACTTAGAACAAAGGCTGGGGGAGAAAACAATACAGTTTGTTTTGTTTGACAGTGACTGACAATATTATTGCCCACACATGTCTGTCGATAAATACTGTTGTACATTTTGCAGCTCTTTCCCCTCAAGTATAATCTAGGTATGGAATTAGTTGATCAACTCATTACCATGGATACTGAAGAATCCAGCAAAGTGACCTAAGTGTAGATTGTGGATAAAATTGTATTGTTATCTATTGCTGTAACTGATGCCAATGCTCGGTCCTCATCAGGAAGAGCAGCCCTGGGGAGGGGGTTCAGTGTCCCCAGAGATCCTCATCCCCATGGGTCCTACTCTCACCTTTTACCTGCCTTAGCTCCACAAGTTCTCTTGAGGTTCTGAACTCACAGGTTCTGCTGTCTATTTCCACGGCAATCTAATGATACCACCACTGGTCCCAACTATTTGTCTCTGGGATACTTACATCTGATGTCTAGGGATTTACTAGTTTCTCTCTTTATCTAAAATAAGTTTGGAAAATGTTTTATTTTGTTTTATCTTAAAAAAATGCTTAACCCAGAAAATTAGGAGGAAAACAGTGAATTTGAAAACAAAACTTCAAATTTCTTGTTCCACCTTTAACTCACCATGAACCTTGAGGAAGTTACCTCACTTTTGATTATTCATTCAACCAACATTGCTGAGGGACTACTATGTCAAACATGCTTAGAGAACAGGTATGCAAAGAAAAATAGGAAATAATTCTTGTTCTCCAAGAGCTTACAATGGAAAAGAGAAGATGGATGTATATACCAATGTTCACAAAGCTGGGTGACACAAATCATGATAGAAGGAAATGAAGGAGTTCTTAGAGGGTCATCTCACCCATACTGGGAAGGTCAGGATGGGCTTGTAGGAGGAGAAGAGTCTGAGGTGAGGCCTGAAGGATGAGTAGGAGACAACCAGTCCAAAAAGGAAGGAGGTGACAGGGGAAGTGCAAAAGGAAGAAAGAGTGCAATGTTAATGGCCCTAAAAAGAAGAAAATAGGGGCGCCTGGGTGGCTTAGTCGTTAAGCATCTGCCTTCGGCTCAGGTCGTGGTCCCAGGGTCCTGGGATCGAGCCCCACACCAGGCTCCCTGCTCCACACAAAGCCTGCTTCTCCCTCTCCCATTCCCCCTGCTTGTGTTCCCTCTCTCGCTGTCCCTTTCTCTGTCAAATAAATAAATAAAATCTTTAAAATAAAATAAAATAAAAAGAAGAAAATATTATCCTGGCATGCTCTTTGACCCACCATGAAAGATTGTCATGATAATATAAATGTCATTAATTAGCTTTTAAAGCCAAACTGTAGATAAAGGTATTGTCAAAGCTTTCAGCATAGACTAGTTAATAACATTAAATGTCAGCATTATTTAAACATATAAAAGAAACTTATCTAGCCTATGACCTAGTAATTCTACTCCTAGGTACCTACCCAAGACAAATGAAAACCTATGTCCAACAGAAAACTAGCAACTTTATTCAAATTAGCTCAAACTGGAAACAACTCAAATGCATATTAAAAGTGAAATGGAAAAATGAATTATTTATATTTACACAATGCAATGCTATTCAGTGATAAAAAGAAATAAACTATTGATACAGGCAACAGCATGGATGAATCTCAGACGCTATGCTGAGAAAAAAAGTCAGACACACACACAAAAGACAATACTGTGATTACATTTATGTGAAATTCTAGAAGAAAATCTACTCTCTGGTGAAAAAGATTGGATGTTTTTGCCTCTTGAAGGGGCAAGTGACTGACTAGGAAGGAGCACAGGGGAAACTTCCGGAGTGTTGAAAATAATAGAGATGTGGGTTACACAGGTGTATGCACTGACTAAAACTCATTGAATTGCAGTTTCCCTTTCTGTGAGGGGGTGGCAAAAGAATGAGAGGACCCTGTGCTCACCTCATCCCACAAATGCGACCAGTGCAGTCAAATCATGCTAAGTGCCCCAGAAGTCGACCAGGAGACTGACAGAATAAGCTCCACAACTGAAGGTTGGGAGGAGGTCACACTGAGGAAGGTGGGAATTGCAGAGATGTGGTTTGGGAGAGAGACAGATCGTGGCCCCTGTTGGCGGGGGGAAGGAGCCGAGGTCACAGAAGGGGGCAAGGGATGGGCTGGCACATGGGGGAGTACGTGGGGAAGACAGGTCTCCATAGCAATTCGTTTGGAAAGCAAAAGAGGCCGAATTTCATGACTTCTTGCAAGGAGCTAGCGGGGCTTAAAGCCTGGAGTTTTAAAGGTTGGCAGGCTTGGCTGCGATAGAGCCCTGAGGGCATCACACTGATCTTGCAGAGAAGGCAGGGCAAACAGCCCACGGACAGACATCCATACAGTGCGGAAAAAGCAATCTGAAGAGTACTTAAGGCACACAGAGGGGAGGTTATTTTACTCGTCTCAGAGAGTATCCAAGAGAGGCAACATTCACTGAGAGACCCCTATGGAAACAAAGGAACTGGAAGGCGCCATTCCCTGCCTGCCCCCAGCAGAAGCACAGGGCTACCTGTGGCAACCGGCTCAGCGCTGACACTTGCTACCTAACTTGCTTACACCACTCTCGTCCCCAACTCCAGCAAAACTGCCCTTCCCAGTCACACTTGCCTCAGTCCAATCATGGTGAGTGCCCATCCCCCAAAAGACGAGTCCAGACCCCTGCCAACACTGCATCTTCTGTCCCAGGAGTTTTGCAGGGCTTAGGTTCCAACAGCAGCGACAATGGGTCTCATTTCACGAGCAGACCAGAGCACACCTAGTTAAATGCGCCACATTCAGGTCTCGGCAAATGACTGGCCTGAAGGACAAAGTGGCCAGGATGAAACAGCAGAGCACACACAGCACACGTTGAAAATACTCCCTGAAGTGCTAGGCCCTGGGGAAGAGGGAACATGACAGGACCTCTTCTTCATAAGGCCATTACCCTTAAGAACAGGAGATGTAGTTGACTTTCCTAACACACAGAAACAGGCACCGGAACTCAGACAAAATGAGAAGACAGAGGAATTTGTTCCAAATGAAAAAACAGGATAGTCCACAGCCAGAGATGGAAGCAAAACAGTAACATGCTTGATGGAGTACTTAAAGCAATGATCATAAGGATACTCATTGGACTTGAGAAAAGAGTGGAAGACATCAGTGAGACCCTTACTACAGAGATAAAAAAGAAAACAATCAGAGATGAAGAGTGCAATACATGACATTAGAAGCACATCTGATGCAATGAAGAGCAGGCTGGAAGAAGAAGAGGAATGATTTAATGATCTAGAAGATAGAGTAATGGGAAGTAATCAAGATGAATAAAAGAAAGAAAAAAGAATTATGCAAAATGAGAATAGACTTAAGGGAACTTGGTGACTCCATCAAATGTAATAACACTAATATTATAGGAGTCCCAGAAGAAGGAGAGAGAAAGGGGAGGAGAAAATTTACTTGAAAAAATAATAGCTGAAAACTTCCCTAATCTGGGAACAGAAACAGATATCCAGATCCAGTAGGCACAGAGAACCCCCAACAAAATCAATAAAAGCAGATCCACACCAAGACATATTAGAGTTAAAATGGCAAAATATAGTGATAAAGAAAAGCTTTTAAAAGCACCAAGACAGACGAAGACAGCTACAGACAAGGGAAATCCCATAAGGTTATCAGGGGATTTTTTCAGCAGAAACTTAGCAAGCCAGAAGAGAGTGGCATGATATATTCAAAGTGCTGAATGGGAAAAATCTGCAGCCAAGAATACTCTATCCAGCCAGACTATCATTCAGAATAGGAGAGATACAGAGTTTCCCAGACAAAACCTAAAGGAGTTCATGATCACTAAACCAGCACTGCAAGAAATATTAAAGGGGACTCTGTGTGGAAAGGAAAGACCAAAAGTGACAGTATGAAGGTAGGAAACACAAAAGCAGTAAAAATGAGTGTTTTTGCAAAATATCAGTCAAGGAACTCACAAAATAATAGGATGTAAAATATGAACCCATATACCTAATACGTGGGGAGAAGAATAAAGAATGGGTTTCAACTTAAGTGATTATCAACTTTTAGATATAGAGTGCTATATGCAGAAGATATTATATACAAACCTAAAGGTAATCACAAATCAAAACTACTAATAAGTATGCCAAAAATAAAGAGAAAGGAATCCAAATATATCACTGAAGAAAAACAGCAAACCATGAAAGACAGAAAGACAAGAAAATGTCAGAGAAAAACTTCAGAGACAACCACAAAACAGGTAATAAAATAGCAATAAATACATAGCTATCAATAATTACTTTGAATGTAAATGGACTAAATGCTCCAATCAAAAGACATAGGGTGATGGAATGGATAAAAAAACAAGACTCATCTATATACTGCCTATAAGAGACTCATTTTAGACCAAAGACACCTGCAGATTGAAAGTGAGGGGATAGAGAAACACTTATCATACAGATGGATGTCAAAAGAAAGCCAGAGTAGCAATACTTATATTGGGCAAAATAAGCTTTAAAACAAAGACTGTGACAAGAGACAAAGAAGGACACTATATAGTCATAAAAGAGAAAACCCAACAAGAAGATATAACAATTGTAAATATTTATGCACCCAACATGGGAGCACCTAAATACATAAGACAGTAACAAACATAAAGGAACTAACTGATAATAATACAATAATAGTAGGGGACTTTAACACCCCATGTACATCAGTGGAAACATCATCTAAACAGAAAATCAACAAGGAAACAGCACTTTGAATGACACACTGAACCTGATGGATTTAACAGATATATTCAGAACATTCCATCCAGAACAGCAGAACACATATTCTTTGCAAGCGCACATGGGACATTCTCCAGAATAGATCACATATTAGGCCTAAAACAAGCCTCAACAAATTCAAGAAGATCGAAGTCATACCATGCATCTTTTCTGACCAAAATGCTTGAAACTATATGTCAACCACAAGAAAGAATCCAGAAAGACCACAAATACATGGAGGTTAAATAACATGCTACTAAACAATGGATGGCTCAACCTGGAAATAAAAGAAGAAATTTTAAAAATACATGGAAACAAATGAAAATGAAAACACAATGGTCCAAAACCTTAGGAATGCAGAAAAAGCAGTTCTACAAGGGAAGTTTATAGCAATACAGGCCTACCTCAAGAAGCAAGAAATATCTCAAATAAACAACCTAACTTTACATCTAAAGGAACTAGAACAAGAACAACAAATGAAGCCTAAAGTCAGCAGAGGGAAGAAAATAATAAAGATTAGAGCAGAAATAAATGATATAGAAACTAAAAAACAATAGAACAGATCAATGAAACCAGGAACTGGATCTCTGAAAAGGTCAATAAAACTGATAAACTTCTAGCCAGAATTAACATATAAACAAAATCAGAAAGGAGAAATAATAACCAACACCAGAGAAATACAATTTTAAGAGAGTATTATGAAAAACTATATGCCAACAAACTGAACAACCTAGAAGAAATGGATAAATTCCTAGAAACGTATAACCTACCAAGAGTAAAACAGTAAGAAATGGAAAATTTGAACAGACTGATTACCAGCAAAGAAATTGATTCAGTAATCAAAAAAATCACAACAAACAAAAGCCCAGGACAAGATGGCTTCACAGGCAAATTCTACAAAACATTTAAAGAAGAGTTAATACTTATTCTTCTTGAACCATTCCAAAATACAGAAAAAAAAGGAAAACATCCAAATTCATTCTATGAGGCCAGGATTACCCTGATACCAAAACCAGATAAAGATACCACACATACACACACACACACACACACACACAAACTACAGCCAATATTCTGATGAACACAGATGCAAAAATCCTCAACAATACACTAGCAAACCAAATTCAATAATACATTAAAAAAATCATTCACTACAATCAAGTAGGATTATTACTGGGTTGAAAGGGTGGTTTGATATTTGCAAATCAATCAATGTGTTACATCACATTATAAGAAAAAGAATAAGAACCATATGATCATTTCAATAGACACAGAAAAAGCATTTGACAAAGTACAACAGCCATTCATGATAAAAACCCTCAACAAAGTAGGTTTAGAGGGGACTATACCTCAACATAGTAAAGGCCATATATGAAAAAAATCACAGCTAACATCATCCTTAAAGGGGTAAAACTCAGAACTTTACCCCTAAGGTCAAGAACAAGACAAGGATGTCCACTCTCAACACTTTTATTCAACATAGTAATGGAAGTCCTAGCCACAGCATTCAGACAACAAAAAAAGTAAAAGGCATCCAAATTGGCAAGGAAGAAGTAAAACTTTCACTATTTGCAGATGACATGATACTCTATACAGAAAACCTGAAAAAACTCCACCAAAAAACCTGCTAGAACTGATAAATGAATCCAGTGAGGGGATAGAGAAAGGATACAAAATCAATGTGCAGATATCTGTTGCATTTCTATACACTAATAGTGAAGCAGCGGAAAGAGAAATTAAGAAAATTATCCCATTTACAACTGTACCAAAAATAATTAGATACCTAGGAATAAACCTAAACCAAAGAAGTGAAAGACCTATACTTTGAAAACTGTAAAACACTGATGAAAGAAACTGAAGATGACACAAAGAAATGGAAAGACATTCCATGCTCATGGATTGGAAGAACAATATTGTTAAAATGTCTATACAACCCAAAGCAATCTACACATTTAATGCAATCCTTATCAAAACACCAACAGCATTTTTCACAGAAGTAGAACAAACAATCTTAAAATTTATATGGAACCACAAAAGACTCTGAATAGCCAGAGCAACCAAAGAAAAGCAAAGCTGGAGGCATCACAATTCTGGATGTCAAGTTATATTACCAAGCTGTGGTCATCAAAACAGTATGGTACTGGTATGAAAATAAACACATGGATCAATAGAACAGAATAGAAAATCCAGAAATAGAAAATCCAGAAAACCCACAACTATATGGTCAATTAATCTTTGACAAAGCAGGAAAGAATATCCAATGGGAAAAAGACAGTCTCTGCAACAAATGGTGTAGGGAAAACTAGACAGCAACATGCAGAAGAAAGAAACTGGACATTTCTTACATCATACACAAAAATAAACTCGAAATGGATTAAAGAACTAAATGTGAGACCTGAAACCATCAAAATCCTAGAAGAGAGCACAGGCAGTAACTTCTCTGACGTGGGCCATAGCAACTTTTTTCTAGATAGGTCCCAAGGCAAGGAAAACAAAAGGAAAAATGAACTATTGGGACTACATCAAAATAAAAAGTTCTTGCATAGCAAATGAAACAATCAATAGAACTCAAAGGCAACTTATGGAATAGAAGATATTTGCAAATGACATATCCAATAAAGGGTTAGTATCCAAAATATATAAAGAACTTATAAAACTCAATACCAAAAAAAAATTATAATCCAATTAAAAAATGGGCAGAAGACATCAACAAACAGTTCTCCAAAAAACACACCCAGATGGCCAACAGACACATGAAAAGATGCTCATGA
This sequence comes from Neomonachus schauinslandi, assembly GCF_002201575.2. Taxonomy (NCBI): domain Eukaryota; kingdom Metazoa; phylum Chordata; class Mammalia; order Carnivora; family Phocidae; genus Neomonachus; species Neomonachus schauinslandi. The sequence continues at coordinate 80,131,842 of NC_058407.1, read as the reverse complement.
TCACTTACCATCAGGGAAATATAAGTCAAAACTATAATGCCATATCACCTCACACCTGTCAGAATGGCTAAAATCTATAATACAAGAAACAACAGGTGTTGGCGAGGATGTAGAGAGAAAGGAACTGCACTTGCACTGCTGGTGGGAATGTAAACTGGTGCAGCCACTGTGGAAAACAGTATGGAGGTTCCTCAAAAAGTTAAAAATAGAACTACTCTAAGATCCAGCAATCACACTATTGGGTTTTTACCCACAGGATACAAAAACACTAATTTAAAGGGTTACATGTACCCTGATGTTTATAGCAACATTATTTACAATAGCCAAGATATGGAAGCAGATTATGTGTCCCTCGACTGATGAATGGATAAAGAGTTGGTATATACATAAAATGGAATATTATTCAGCCATAAAGAAGAATGAAATCTTTCCATTTGTAAGGATGTGGATGGAGTTAGAGAAATAAGTCAGCCAGAGAAAGACAAATACCATATGATTTCACTCACATGTGGAATTTAAGAAACAAAACAAAGGAGCATAGGGGGAAAAAAGAGAGAGCGACAAACCAAGAAACAGATTCTTAATTACAGAAAACAAACTGATGGTTACCAGAGGGGAGGTGGTCAGGGGGGTGGGTGAAATAGGTGATGGAGATTAAGGAGTGCATTTGTCACGATGAGACAGATGATGTACGGAATTGTTGAATCATTATATTGTACACATGAAACTAATATAAGACGACATGTTAACTGGAATTAAAATAAAAACTTCTAAAAAAGAATGAAAAACAAACAAAAATTCATTGAATTGCACACTCAAGATTTGTGGCTTTCATTCTATATTTTTTATCTAAAAAAATGAAAACAAGCATAAACTTTAATTAGTAGGTTTGCTTTTTTTTTTCAGTAGTATAAGTTAGCCATTCTGAGGCTACCTTCTATGTTCTACGCTTGAGCAAAATTCTAGGGTTTTGAAAATAATGGGAGGCAGGTCTCTCACTGTCGAAGATTGAGTAACAAATACAGAAAGAAAGAAAACTAAAACTGTGTTGTCCAGTATGGTAGGTATCAGTCGCATGTGGCTTTTGAACCCTTAAAATATGGGCTAGCCCAAATTAAGGATATGCTGTCAAGGTTAAATACACACTAGATTAGGAAGTCTTAGTACAAAAAATGTAAAATATCTTACTAATAACTTTTTATGTTGATTATATGTTGATATGGTAAAATTTGATATATTGGGTTAAATAGTACATTATTAAAATCAATTTCAATTGTTTCTTTTTACTTTTATAACATAGCAACTGTTAAGTTTATGGTTCCATATGTGGCTCATATTTGTATCCACTGGACAGTGCTGAAATACATTGTAGCCTGTGGTGCTGGACTGGAATTGGAGCTATCATATTCTAATATGTAAACTCAGAGTTCTATCTATCTATTTTTTCTTCTCTAAAATGGCCTGGAAACAATGATATACCAGTAGCAATAAGCATACCTAGCACCTAAATCTTGGTACCATTCTCCATTAAAAGGAAATAGAGTTGCTTGGAGAAATGGCTAATTTCAGGGCTGGGGCAGAGAAATTACAGGATGAGCCTGGAACATCTTATTTCACAAGAAAATAAAGGATTGCTATAAAAATGATGGGCTATATCAAAATGACACAAAAGAATCACTGGGGAGGGGCGCCTGGGTGGCTCAGTTGGTTAAGCAACTGCCTTCGGCTCAGGTCATGATCCCGGAGTCCCGGGATCGAGTCCCACATCGGGCTCCCTGCTCAGCAGGGAGTCTGTTTCTCCCTCTGACCCTCCTCCCTCTCATGCTCTCTGTCTCTCATTCTCTCTCTCGCAAATAAATAAAAAATCTTAAAAAAAAAAAAAAGAATCACTGGGGCTCCCAGTAGCCAAATCTAGGATAATCTGAACATCAATAAAAATGATGATAGCAATGGATTATAGCCTACTGAATAAGAATTCATGAGTCCATATCCATTATATATACATACATACATACATATATACATACATACATACATACTTCCTTATAGTAGAATGCCAACTAATAAATATAGAAAAAATATGATGGAAGTAGAAAATTATCAATGGATAATAAAACCAATGGGTAAAAGTTTGATGAGAAACAGCATTATTTACCTATTAATTATAAAGGGGAAGATTTCTTTAGTTTAGAAGAGTAATTTAATAACTTTGCAATTGAAAAAAATTATCACAATAAACTCAAAACTAATTATGAAATCTTGCTGCGTTGGTGTTTTTAAACAGCCCTGAGAGGATTCAACCTTCCCTTCCTATTCCCAGTTCAATGAAGGAAAATTTGCTTCCCCCTAAGTCTGGTTTTTGAATGACCATTAGAATCATCTGAATTTTTTTTTTTAATGAAATCTTTGTAAGACATAGGGGCAGAAAGCCTTCACATCTGGAGGCACATGGCACTAGTGGGTACAATTAAAAATCATTTACAAAACTAATTAGCAAATCTGGTCAGGAAGCAAATAAGAAAGAGTAATAAAGGAAGTGACACAGTCATTTTTCATAGTTCTACTTGTTATTTTCATGCTTTATAATATCATTTTAAGTAGTGTCAAAAATCTTTTGTAAACCTTGCACTGATACTTCCTAAAATACTTCATGTAATTTTAAAAACCATAATATATCATGAAAGTAAAAAATTTTATAAGAATTGGGCAAAAATAAATTACCTATAAAATTAGATATTCTATTCTTAAATAAACTCAACAATAGAAAAGTATAGTTTATTGCCCAGCTACACAACTTCCACATTAAAGAAGCAATACCATTACCCGCACACATGTTGGAGTCAGAACAATTTAAATCAAGTGACAGAACAATTTAAATCAAGGAGTCGGTTAACTGTATGATTTTTGAGCCCAAAAATTTAAAACCCAATTATATGCCAATTGCTGTACAATTGAAAAAAAGAGGATCAAGTGAATTTATTCATTGATTTTTCTGTCTAATTGTTTTAAGATAACCTCTTTTCAAAAGATTTGAGTTGCTTACAGAGGGCATATAGAATATGTTATTCAAAATGGAATGTAAAAACTTTCCATGTTAGAGCCGTGGCAGGTTTGGATGTGAAGAGGAAGTTGCCTGCTTTCCAGAGTTTTCTGAAAAAGCAAAAGACTGTTCATGGAATTGAAAACCAAAAATCTAGTAGTTGACTCCAAGGGAGCTTAAAAAAGACAAAAGCTTCTTAATGAAAGGGTTAAGTGCTATCATAAAGATTGCAGGTAGGAATGCGAGAATAAAATTTGAATAAATAAGATGGAATGAAAAACTGGCAGAACCTAGGAATCTTTGAACTTCAAATTAACATTTGTCTTTAGGATTAAAAGAATCCCAAATCCTTCACTGTCCAAAACTTCTTGGCCTTCACTGAAACACTTCATAAGGACTGTGAAGTAATATATTTCACAGATACCCTAGCCCTTAGAAGACCAAGAAAAAAGTCATCCTGATCTTTTGGTAAACATGGATCATCTGCCATAAAAAACATAATCATCAGATTTACTTATCAAAGCTTTCAGAGTTGCAAATAATTTACTGAGTTCTTTACAGTGTATTTGCGGCATGTATTAAAGAGGAGATACTATATTGCTTGTGTGTGGGTGGAGGGTGAATGTTTGAAAAGACCAGTCCCGCTCTTTAGTTTCTTTTTTCCTTTCTGAGGATGTACAAATGTTGATTTGAGCCATTTGCCAATGGAACAACTAATGGACATAGGTATATAGAAAATGTGTGTGGAAAATAGCAAGATTGGCTATAGAAGATTTTACTTTTCAGTAAAATCAACTGAAGGTATCTACAGCGACTATTTAAAAAATACGATTATCTTTTAATTTTAACACAGTTTAAAACATTACAAAAGAAAAAGAAAATTCAGACCAAGTTGGAAAAGGAAATAATGTAAACATGCCAACTCTGAGCACTGTCAGAGTTGCCATGATCATTTCAAATCTGTGTTGAGTATCCTGGCAGCCAGGACAATGAGCACACAAAATTATAAAGCTTTGTTATTGGAATAAGGAAATATCCTAGTTTCTCAGAAAAGGAAAGGCTTTCCTTGATTTAAAATTAGAAAAATATTTCTCATGTGAAGAAATAATGCATACTATAGTAGAGTATAGACTATCTTCAATTGCATTTCTTTTTTTTTTTTTTAAAGATTTTTTTATTTATTTGACAGAGAGATACACAGCGAGAGAGGGAACACAAGCAGGGGGAGTGGGAGAGGGAGAAGCAGGCTTCCCGTGGAGCAGGGAGCCCGATGCGGGGCTCGATCCCAGGACCCTGGGATCATGACCTGAGCCGAAGGCAGACACTTAGCGACTGAGCCACCCAGGCGCCCCTCTTCAATTGCATTTCTATTGCTACTATCAAATGATTGTCTATGGCATTTGACACTAAAGTATTGCTCGGTGAAGGCAGTCCTAGGAGGGTTAAGGAAAGTTCACTAAGCATCCAGTCTTCCTGTGCTCTAGGAATAACACATTACACTCTCTAAGGTACATCTAAGTGAATATATTTTTCCACTTGATTATATCACGTCATATAAACATAGTCAATGGAATGAAAATTCATTGATTAGTTTGTTGCATGAACATAGACACAAAAGCTCTGAAAGTTGGAGAGATTTTAAAGATCTCTTAGTCCAATAATAAATTAGAGCAGCTAATGTCCTAAAAGTCATCTCTGATAATCAGTATAAGAACTTGGCTGGCACACCATAATGGACAGTGGGATCATTCTCTTACAAGTCCATCTGCTCCGCTGTTGGAGACAGCTCTTTTTTATATAATGCTGAAAACTCCTGGACTGTAGTTTCTACCATCTTTTAAAGTCTGTTCTCCAGATCAACAGAACAAACCCTTCAAACACCAGAAGACACTTTTGATTTGCCACTTCTGCCTCAACTTCCCTAAGCTAAACTTCTTCAGTTTATGCTATTTGTCCATTTGAAATGATGATACTACTACTTAAAAGTCATGTAACACTTTAAACTTTTTTCAGTGCTTTGTATACATGATCTCATTTTGCCTTTATAATACATCTCTGAATGCTGTACAACAGGTATTTCACATATGAGAAGATCAGCTTGCCCAAAGATTGTATCACTGGTTTATGCCAGAATATAGACTAGAAGCTTGATCTCTTCACTTTCTTCCTATCTCTGAATTTAAATGAGCATTTACACAGACTGAACACTCACTAACCACAGTAAACATTTAGGACAAAAAAATTTTGAAGGCATTTTACTAATATTAAGAAAATAATTAGGAAGATACATTTATGGTAATTAATACTTTAAAAGTTACAAAATTTTTCCAAGTGGCAAGAATTTTATATGGGTGTTTAGAATTTCAAGAAGATATATTAAGCATTTCTCTTCTGTTTCCAGCTAAAAGTTTTGACCAACTATAGGTTTGAGTTCAGGTTAAATTTTCTGATCATTTCAACTGTAAGAAAATATACCAATATAAACCCCCTTGTTTGCCAAAAAGAAGTAGAATTCTTAGAGTAATTTTAAAAATGTGTGAAGGTTCAGATACTGTTTTCCTGCTGGTTTTCCAATATTCATCTTCATCCACTCATATTTGTTGAGTTCCTGGGCATCTGCTGATTCCTCCTCTGGGATCTCAGCAAGGAATGTCAGAATTCAAACATTTTTCCTTAAACAGCAACAATAAAAACTCACTGCATACATAAAACTTCACCTGTTGGGATAAAATCCTTGAGGCCTCCTAACTGAATAGAAGGCCTCAGAACTGAATTTAAATACACGGAAGCAGCAGCTGTTAATGGTACATAATTAAAGTATCAGCTTTAAAATGTGCCTCCAACGGCCTTCCAACAAAGTCCGATTTGAAGAACCTTCACTGTGCTGAGGAGGTGCTCTGCTGAGCCCGAGTACATTGACAAATGGAGGGCTCTCCAAGAGGGACATCCTGGCCGTTATCTGCTATAGATGGAAGTGTGTACTGACGACAGAACTCGGAGTGCAATCTAACATTGTTGTGACGGGGCAGAAGCAGAACTAGGGAGGCTCTCCACCTCTGTGGGAACTGGAGCACCAGGCTTTGATGATGTGATGAGCTGGGACTCGGCGGTAGGCTGGACTACTGGAAATATTAGGCTGACTACATGGTCGGTTTGAGTAGAATGAGCCTGCTTTTTAGTTTATTTCCTTTCTGAATGTCAAGTTGAGCCATTTACCCAAGGGACAAACTAATGGACATAAGTATATTGAAAACAAAAACCAGTAATTATGCCCTCTGGCTAAAAAATGATCACAGTCAAAAAGGAGCAGACTGGGAAGCCATGAACAAAATTGAGATCAACCAGCCTCTCCTTGAAGTATCGATCCAGCCACCAGCCAGGCCCAATTCCAATTGTTTAGTCTTGCAGGCAATGGCCAGTTGTTGAGCACCAGTGATTCAAGCTACCATGTTACTGGTGGCTCCTTCACCTTGCATCTTGCTAGGATTCTTAGTAAAGAATAGCATTCCCTACTCCCCAGTCTCTGGTGTTTTCTTTCTGGAAGCAACAGAATCATTGGCAGGAAGCAGGCTTTAGAGTGAAACAGTCTACTTTTAACCTAGGTTCTCCCACCCTTTAGGATGAGGCTATGCCTGGCTTTTGATGTCTTCTTGTATTTAGAAAGACCTCAGCTGATATAACATTCCTGGCCCCTTCACTCCTTTACCACTCTGCCTCAGGGAATGAGGAGCAAATTATTTGATTGGTAGATTTCAGAAGAGTAAGTAGGGTTTGCAGAGCTCAACCGCTGGCATGCTCTCCTTCCTTGCACATATTCATGTCTTCTGCGCTGGAAGTTTTAAAAGGGGCGGACCCCACAGGAGGAAACGTGTCCATCTGGCCTGGACTAATGGATAAGTCTGCCTATTTCTGAGATGCAATATCAGGAATCCCGCAGTTGCTGCACTGCTAAGCCACATTATCCCTTCCAGCCTTAATCAGTAGTAAGTATGGTATTCTGATCTCCGTTTGTCCTATTCCTTGTCTATCTTGTAAGTGGCTTACAACTCAGAACCACTTTTTAACTGTGTTGACCTTGGAAAAGTTATTTAACTATAGTTGTCATTATCCACTCATGTTTGTCAAGTTTTTGAGCATCTTCTGGTTCCTCTTTTGGATGTCACCATTATTTTATTAAACTGGCAGGACTGTGAATGTAAAGTGCCTAGCACAGAGCTTTGCATTCAATTAAAGTTTGCCTTCCCTTGCTATTATTTTAATTTTAATTTAGTCATCCCCACATTTTTTAAATTCCATCTTCCTTTTAACTTTCTCCAATAATCTTCTATCTCTCCTATCTTCAACACTTTCTTATTAAATCTTTCTGTTGCCCTAAATCAACCTAAATTTTGTTCTTAAAATATAATCCCAGGACCAGAAGCATCAGCATCTTCTGGAAATTTGTTGGAAATGGAAACTCTCAGGCCCCAACTCAGACTTACTGAATCAGAAACTCTGGGGGTGGAGCCCAGCAATTTGTGCTTTAACAAGCTGTCCAGGTGATTCTGAGGCACATTCAAGTTTAAGAGCCAGATGCCTATATCATTCCGTTTCTGTTCAGTTCTATGACTTGTCTCTGCCTACTTTTCTTTTTGTGCTTTAGTCTCCTTTGTAATTACCAACCATTTTGTTTGGTTATCATTATCAATTGTTTCATACCTGAAAGCCCCCATCGCCATCCAAAAAGGGAAACAAAAGTTAACAATTTTCCCCTTAAGTGATTTAAAATTAGAATCTACAAGTCTCTTATATTTTTTCCACTCCTAATTATTATATCTGATTTATTGAAAAGCCAGGCAACTCAGTATGCTTTAATTTAGTTTACCAGGTGTTCATTTTCACAGCCATTGTAAAACATAAACCCACTCACAAATCTGTAAATCTTTGCTGTGTTTTGTTTTTAATAGGTAAACAGAAAAATCTCATATCACAGGAAACTACAGGTAGCACTGAAAAAAAAATTGGTTTTCACAGTACTGGTTTCCCAACAACTTGAAAAGCACCAGGCAATTCAATTATCCTAAAATTGCCATCCAATTTGTTTCTCTGTGGGAGAGCTAGTATTCTTATTTCATGAAGACCAGGAAATTATCTGCTTTTTGGAATATGTGAGTCTTTTCCTTCCTATTTTTGCTGAGTCTCTGAAAGAATATTTAGGGGCTGCAGGGATGGGGGAAGGGTTGGGACTGGGGGAAAGGGAAGAGGTAAAATGGGAGCTGACAAAAAAGGTGTTTTTCATTTCAAATAACCCCCAAAATATCACAATTTGTTAAATATACTTTGAAATTATCCTTTGGCAAATTTAACCTAATGCTTAGGTCCTTCAAATAATTGATTGGTTTGGGTAATTATTAATTTCCCTCCCACCAGTCCTCAAATGCTTATGCAATTAGTTTTCAATCAACAAAATTTGTAGACATGCATGATTTTATAATAAATTAGTATTAATGTGTAACATTTTGAGGAAATGTCATTCTCCTGCCATTCATTATGAGGCATTTTTGGGGAAGCAAGTCATTCACTTAAGCTGTAATGAAAAGCACTTAGTATTTATTAGTGTGTAGGAGGCTTGTTCTCAAGGGAGTATTTCACAGCTATTATTCATTCAATCTTAGTTCCCTGGGAGGGAGGGAAAGGGAGCCTTGTGAGCCAAAGTCAATGAGTTGAGTCATTGTTCAGCTCCATTCCAAAGGACTACTCTGTTTCAGCCCCAGGTTCAAGTTAAGATTCTCTGGCTCAGGATTTTCTTTGTGATCTAGCCCCATTGGCAACAGCTCGGACATCACTTGTCTGTTCTCTGATCACCTTCCTGGGAGGGCCCTGAGATGCACCCATGGAACAAGAAAACTTCATAAGGAACAAGGGCCTTCCTAGGTAAAACAGACGTTCCTAGAGTTCCACCTTTGGATTTCTTCTGAGATCCCCACAGTACCCATGGCTAGATGTTCTTATTTTCAACACTCCAAGATCTTAAATTTGGTGGTAGTGATGATAGTGGTCCTCCTTTCTGATTTTATCTTCATTGATTTCTCTCTTTTGTACTACCTTCTTCTTATAGAAAGGGCACTTTGGTCTTATTTGTCTCAAGTCTTTTTTTATTCCTAGCCCTTCAAGTTCCTTCTGGTTTCCTTTGCTCTACCAACCAGTCTGAACTGCAAGACAAATTCTTTCTTTTTTTTTTTTTAAAGATTTTATTTATTTATTTGAGGGAGAGAGAATGAGAGACAGAGAGCATGAGAGGGAGGAGGCTCAGAGGGAGAAGCAGACTCCCTGCCGAGCAGGGAGCCCGATGCGGGACTCGATCCCGGGACTCCAGGATCATGACCTGAGCCGAAGGCAGTCGCTTAACCAACTGAGCCACCCAGGCGCCCAAGACAAATTATTTCAACACTGTCTTTTTTAACACTCATTCCACCCCTTAACTCTTCTTGAGTCTTCCACATTAATACCAGTCCCTGATCATCTCAACTTTCTTTTCCATCTCCGTATCTAAGCTGCCAAACACTGGGGAAAGATTACAAAACCATATCAAGTAGTTTTTCTCAGCAGTCCTTTCAAACCCTCCGGTGGACTTTGTACAGCTTCATGCAAGACATTATTCGTGTCTCCTCCTGAAATGCCTCATCACAATCCCATCTCCCTTATTCTTTAAAGGTGATCTTACCACTTGTCATGACACCCGTTTCTGCCTCCCCCCTTCAAATTTTGTGCTTCCACTCGTTTCTTCTTTACTGCTTCAGAGGGAGTTTTGCCTTTTCTCTCTTCAACTCTGTCATCATCCCACCTTTCCCTGTTCCTCTTCCTGACATTGCCTTTGCTCAGCTCTGTCCCTCAGTCTCCTCTTTTCACCTTTCTCCTGGATGCTTCTGTTAGGCCTACAAACACTCTCAGTACTTTCCTATGAATAACAATGAACAAGCAAGCAAACAAAAGTCAACTTCCCTTGGTTTTACAATCCCTTCAGATTGTTATCTTCTTGGTTTCCTTTCTAGGGTAAATCTGTTCGCTCCTGGATCTCCTGAAAACAGGCGAATGCCACATTGTTTCATCAAAGTTGCTCTCAGAGGCCACCAATGACTTCTAATCACCAAATCCAATGAACTGTTTTATTATTCAGTTTACCTTATTCATTCTGACATGTCTGTTCTTACCAACTCATCTTGAACTCACTCCATTGCTTGGCTTCCAGGAGACATACCATGCCCTAACTGTGCCTTCCTTGCTTCTGTCAAGGATTCTGATTTCTTCCTCTCCCAACTTGTCAAAAGTGACCTTCCACGAGGTGCTTTCTCTAGACCTCTTTAATCTCTTCCTTGACTTCATCAACTCCCACACTTTAAACTGTTGCTTCTTGTGGATCATTCCAAAATCTAAATTCCAACTGCCACTGGACATTTCTACCTTGGATCTTTTAGAGAAAGGGTTGGAAACTTTCCATAAAGGATAGATAGTAAATATGTCAGCCTCTGCAGGCCATATGGTGTCTGCTATGATTACTAAACTCTGCTGTTGTAGTGTGAAAGCAGCTACAACACATAAATGAGTATGACTCTGTTTCAATAAAACTTTATTTATGGACACTGATATTTGAATTTCATATAATGTTAATGTTTTACAAAATATTAGTCTTTGGATTTAAAAAAATTAAAAGTGGAAAAGTCATTCTCCGCTCTTAAGAAGACAGGCAGCAGGCTGGATTTGGCCTGCTGGCTGTAATTTGCTGACCTCTGTTTTAGATGCATTCCCATAGTCACATGTTCCTCAGCCATTTTACTACTCCTTCCCATTGTGATAGTGTTTCCTCTTTAAGCATGTCTTTATTTTTATTTTAAAATAAAGAGTTTTATGCCGTGTAATATCCTGTAGGTACAGACTTCCTTTAGAGTGGGCTTGGGGAAAACAAGTATGGATACAGCACTCTTATTTCAGAAAAGGAAGTTGAAGCCCAGCTTGGATTGTCATAGAGTTAAGGAGTACTAAAGCCACCATTAGAACTCAGTTCTCCAGACTTTTTGGACCAAGCCTCTACATAAATTGTCACACAGCAGTCAATTGCCTATAATGTGTGGTTTATATCTTTCAATACAGAAAGAAGTAGAAAATTTGTCAAGGCTCTTTTCAGATCTGTAATCTATACTATACCACACCCTGCCCCTCCATAAGCATGTTCTTTTTTTTTTTGGTCAGTCTGATGGCTCATTATGATGCTTTTACCTAGATTAGTCAGGCAGCCAGGAACTGGTGGAAGAGAGGCAACAATGTTTACTAAAGCAAAGTTCCACAGATGTCAGTGTAAGGTTGAAGTAGAAAACTTCATAAGTGTAATGAAGATCTAGATAACAACTACCATTATTTTGGTACCGGCAGAGAGAATTAAAGCTCAGTATTGTATTTTTAAAAAAAAATGCATTTGCTATTAGAGAGAATGGACGATGTTCCTATAGCTAATGCCTATTTTATCATCTTCCATGTATTTTCTCAGAACTCACTTGGGGTTCTGAGAATATTATAATATTCATTTAGTTTTTATGAGTTTTATGAGATCATAGATTATGCTGTAATCCCTTTTCTACCTCTTCAATTTTAGGATTGAGAGAAATGAATTCACCCTTATGTCATTCAAAAGCCACGTTTGTTTTTTTAGCCATAGGCTAATTTCGCACTATTTATTTTAACTTTCATATTTTCTATTATTTTGTTAATATCTATTCTGATAGAAGAACTTTACCAAAAAAAACCTAAATTATAAATACGATTTTGCTTTGTGAGGAAAACAAGGCAAACCAACAAATACACAAACAAAAATACTCAGCAAAGAAGCACCATTAAGTATAATACCAAATATGGGTATAAAAAAAAACCAAACCATGAACAGGTGTATGTGATTCTACCCTCAGTCCAATTCATACTTTTTTTTTTTTGGAAATTTGATGATATTAACCTTGCTTTATGCTTTTTTCCATTATGGTATTATAGGGTGACCCCTGAAGAATCTTGTTTCTTAGGAGTACATATGATCATAAGCAGAATTTAGCCCTAATTAAAATGTGATTATCATAGGATACCAAAGAAATGTGCTTCTGAAATGGGTATCCTTTTACTTATTTTCCTTTAATAGATACAATGAAGGTCAGAACATATTACCCCTTTCAAATGACTAGTCTCTGGAAAATATATCTGCCTTTGGTAAACAGATTTTTATGTGTGAATGGGAGATTAAATTTAGCCTTATTAATTTCTTAATGTATAGAGAAACTATCAGAATCAGAGGAAAACAACTGAAAATGTCGAGAGCTTTGTTTTCTGAAGAAAATTACTTCTTGCTTATATAGTTTGATTATTGAGGTAATCTACATTGAGGTAAAATACTTTACAACAGACATCTTGTAAAATAATTTCTGTAGTAGTATTATAGAGTAGGCTAAAGCTACTGTAAGAAAGAAAACCCCAAATTCAGTGGTTCAAAGAACAATGAAGTTTATTTGTCTCCCAGTTAACAGTGCAAGATAAGCATTCCAGCTTGGTGGGCAACTCTGCTCCAGTCAGCCGTTGGACGCCCAGGCAGGGAGCAGCTCTGCCATCAGCTGTTGGCTTGCAGGGCTCCGGGTGTCGCCATTCCAGCTGGCTAAATAGGGGACAGCCAGGGAGTCTCCGGCCAGGGATATCCTCTGAAGCAGATAAAGTAGAATTTCCTTACATCACTTGTACTCATATTCCACTGGCAAGTATCCAGTCACACAGCCACACGGCACTACAGGGGAGACTGGGAAATATGGTCTGTCCATGTACGCAGAAGAAAGGAAGAACAGAAGCAGCAGGCAACTGCATTCTCCATATACTGATTGTTCAAAATTATAAAACACCAATAACGTACACTGCAAGGCCTCCAGAATGTCATACAAACACAAAAGAATATAACAAACACGTTATTTTTTTCTATTATGAGAATATTCAACAAGGTAAAAACTAAGGCAGGTCTCTTTGATTTTATGTTACCACATCAAAAAGATTTTTGTTATCAAACACACAGAGGAAATACCCAACTTAAAATAAATCTTGTTCTAAAAGCTGGGAATTCATTTTCTCATAGAAACAATGTTCTAAAAATGGCCAGGTTCCAAAGTTATTTCAAAAGGGCTCACTTACCTCCTGTGGTCTATCTGCAATGAAAAGTAATGGAAGACAATACTGTCCTGTAGCTCTCAAAATGGAACTATTAGCTAGAAATAATTTTTAAAAATATTTTTAATAAGGAAATTATGTTTAAGTAGAGAAGGATATGGTAGAGAGTAGGAAATGGGAAATGAATACTTTCATGAAAAGCCAAGGGGAACTTTCAAAAGCATTCTGGCACTGGCTCTTTAGGTTGATTTTTCCTCCTTCAAGGTTTATCACAAGCAAAATGAATGGTGCTTATCAGCCATGCATTACAGCTAGATTTGGGGGAACAAAATGGAAGAGAAAAAATACTAAACACAGATGTGGGGGAGAGGGTTCTGTAAAATAATCAGGGAAGGGAGGAAAAGTCCCCCGTGCTCCTGTCTCTACCTCAACAAGTATATATCAAGAAAGATAAGCAGAGGGAAAGACAAAGTTGAGGGAGGGAAGAGAAATAAAGACTGACATATGCAGGATCTCTCAGGGGGAAGGATGAGAACAACTGGGGATTGAGTTTTCTCTGGTCCGACCAGTAGGAATTTACTTACTGCAAAGAAGGTCTCAGGTTCAGAGAGGCAGCGTACAAGCGACTACGTGTAAAGAAAGAATGTTCATAGGCTGAGAGGAATTTAAGGAGTAATTGACTTCTATTTCATTTTTCTTTAATTGGCACAAGGAAAGTTCGTGATTTAAAATTAAAAAAAGGAAAACCTATCAAAATGCAAATCAGAAGAATCTTCATGGCAGAAAAGACACATCTAAACAGGGTCCCTACAAATATACCCAGTATAAGCCTCTTCCCACCTTTCCAGTACACATTTGGTTTTTCTAGCTGTTCTATTCCAGTACAACTTAATAGTTACCCTACTGCTTATAACATGACTTCTGAAGATGCTTGATCTTAAGTAAAAAGGTGATTTCAGGCAGCCTGATCTGGGGGGTAAGTCCTGTATCTTAAATGCAGTGGACGGCTGTTCTCTGTGAGTCTGACTGCTCACAGCCCATTGATTGCAGAACTCACCAAGAGATACTGGTTTCTCTCACTTGACAACTGCACGTACTATAATCAGAAAGACATGACTTTGGGCTCCTCTAAAAAGCCCAAGCCTCGAATTGCTTTTGAAGCAGTATTTGGTGTAACAGAGGCACCAGCAACAATGAACCATTGCCATGGGCATCAAGAGCCCAGCCTTTAAAGCCTGAACACGGAACAAAGATTTCTTTAACTTCTGAAAATGAAAGCACACTTCGAAAATAAACAAATTCTCTGGGCGCCTGGGTGGCTCAGTTGGTTAAGCGACTGCCTTCGGCTCAGGTCATGATCCTGGAGTCCCGGGATCGAGTCCCGCATCGGGCTCCCTGCTCGGCGGGGAGTCCGCTTCTCCCTCTGACCCTCCCCCCTCTCGTGCTCTCTGTCTCTCATTTTCTCTCTCGCAAAAAAAATTTTAAAAAAAAAAAAAAAAAAAAAAAAAAGAAAATAAACAAATTCTCAAATTGGCTGCAAACTATTTAATCAAATGTTTTTTTTGTGGTTTCAGAGAATATTAATACAATCCTAAACATGTTGGCACAATTTTGCTCACAAATTTCTTTTACTCCAGCTTGCTGCTATGTTAACTATTTTGCAGAGAGATAAAAGTTGATGAAACAAGGGATAGAAATGATGTGAGGTTTCAATACAAATGTTTGTTTGTATTCTGTCTGGAGTCTTAACTTTGAGCCTAATTAGCTGCATTATCTTGAGCAGGTCCCTAGATATCTCTGGATTTGATTCCTCAACTGGAAATTGAAGGGATTGGATGAGATGAGCTCTAAAATCCCTTCCAGCTCGACAGGCTATAATTCAAATTTTTTCAGCTTCAGTTGTGCCATGACAGGGAACTTTACTGGCAGTCCTGAATTACTTAAAGATGGAGCATACTGCTTCATGCCTATGTAATACTGCCCTGAACAGATATCTCACAGCTGTTCTGCTTCCTCCTGCTAGAGGCTGCTTAGATGGGGGTGAGACTGTGAAGTTCTGTGCCCAGTTTTAAAGAGTTTTTGAAAAGCTGCCATGAGACTCTTAAGATTTTCCTATACCTGACTACCCAAAGCCAACTTCACGAAGCAACAAACAGGCATTCACAGTCAACACCAAGAAAAGCCTCCTCCTGCTCAGCCCCTGCCTTGCCACACAGAACTCATTCACAAAAATATTGTCAAGTCTGGGCTCAGATTTTCAATAAAAGACTGATTTAAAAAAAGAAAAGCAATGACATTTCAGGGGCCTGGTTTTCCAGTATTTTCACGTGCAGTAATAAGTTCTGAGTGAGGATGTTTATCAGCAGGATGGACCAAAAACAAAACAAGTACAGGAAAAAACTCTTCTTTCTAATACCCACCTGGGGGCTAAGAACCGCAACTGGTATTTGTCCTCATTTCTGAATCATCACCAGGCCGTCAAGTTCCCTCTTCCCCACTCCTCACTGAGAGACTAGGTTTCTGATCTCACACCTGAGTTCTTGTCCCAACATAAGATATCATATAAAAGGGAGCACCTCACTGAAAGATCAGGCCTCCAACCCAAAACTTCTGGTTTCAGTAGAAAGATCAAGGATAATAGTGAACTTGAACTGCAGTCTATTCTAGGCCACACACAGTTAACCGTTCAACCACTCTATTTGGTAAATACTCATTACAGTCATCCCTTTTTACACATGCAGAAACTGAGACCCAAACACATTAAATAAATTGCGCCAAATCAGCACCACCATACTGACGCTAATGCTAATGCACACACTTGTCAGTTTGCCTGGAGCCATCTATAGTGCTCTGTTCTCTCACCTTCAAGAGGGGTTAAGATAGCCAGGAGGAAGAAGGGTTAAAACTAACAGCATTAAAGACTTCAATATATTTCATTCTCAAATATTCTATCCTTTTTATAACCTTTTATAACTGTCCTCACTCAGACTCTCTAAAGAGAGCTCTGAAAAGTGCATTAATTTATCTAACAGAAAGACTCACTCGGGTGCCTCTTACATACATAGTAACTACTGAACTGGCTGGTGGAGGAGAGTAGGTTTGAAAGTAGAGAAAAGAACTCCAAGATGTTGTCCATGCCCTAGGAGGATTATAACCCAGTACTGAAGCCTTTCAAACCTCTTCCAAACCTGTTACTTCCCAATGCATCTTCTTTTCTGCCTATATTAAATTAGGAAATCATTTACCTATAGTCTACTTTCTCTCAATCTTAGAAATGTGAATTTTAATCATTCATGTGATTTCTGCACTGTCTCTAAAACATATCCTAAGGATGTCCTTGAGCTCTCACAGTAAAATAATTATGTGCAAAATAGTTCTTCCTCCAAATCACCACTTCCTTTCCCAACTTCAGCCTACTAGAAAGACAGTAATTAAAATCACCTGCCTTTAATGACGATGCCATCGGGTCTCCCTTGGTTTCCTTTTTCTGCACAGCACCCAGGCATGGGTGTTGACTGCCAAGGTCTGGAATTTTAACTCCCATATTTCATTTTGTCTTGCTTGTTTTGCCTTTTTTACCTTGATTTTTTTCCTAATAACCCCCTCATTTGCTCCTGTATAAAATGACCAGGCAGGACTAGGAGCCCTTGCCTACAAAGACCCCCATAGTACAATCATGATTACTCTTTTATACAAGAGACAGGAGACTGACATGCTACTCCATCTTTGATTAATTTCTGACATTTGGGTTCTAGTACATAGTTTTTGTTTTAACCAACACTTCCTTAGGGAACATAAGGTGCTAAAATTAAAACACAAAACAAAAAATGTCTCTGCCCTGAGGAGAAGAAAAAGATTTCCTTTTCCTGATTTACTCTCTGAAACTACCCAAAGCTGAATTGATTATCTACTTCCATCTAGAATCACTGGAGTATTGTGCAGTTTTTCTTAAGTTTGACATGCTGTCATGACCCCTATTAGTAGATGGACTTCCCAGTTTTAAAGGCAACAAGTAACAGGAGGCTATTTCTTCTTAGGGTACCCACTCTTTGTTCATTTATTTGTTGTAAAGCTCTATTGGTTCATAGACCTCACAGAATAATGACTTTTTTGAAAACCAGTGCTCACAAATTAATATATAAATTGAATGCTAAGAGTGAAGTCACAGAATAAAGTAAAAAATATATAATAGTATTACATTCACTTGATATTATGTTCGTGGTGCAAATCTATTTTAAAGTCTTACCTAAAAATTTTTTTCTGGATTTTTCAGTTGGATTTGGAACTGCTATTTGGGTCATTACTAGAAATGGAAGCAAGCCTATTCTGCCATGTCTCCTCTCTTTCAATGGCATCAATTATTTATGATTCACATATTCAGAATGTTAGATCTACATGTGACATTGTAGGTAATTTTGTAAGCCCTTGGTATAAGAACAATGCAGTCCCACCTGGAAATGCAGCCCTCTTGAAATAAACACACATGGGGGATACACAGGGAACAGAAGAGGGAGAGGGTCCTCCCACTAGGCAGCCAGATCCGCCAGTCAATCCTGGCGTTCAAAAAATCACTGGCAGATCATACTTCCATCTTCCAGAGGTCCCGGAAAGCAAAAGGACTTGCCCAGGGTCACAAAGCTGATTTAAGCAGTAAGAACTAGCACTCACTGGGTCATCTCCTAGTATGGTCTGTTACCCAGTAAAAGATACACACGACCAGGAATGTCCTTTAAAATGCACATGGTTACCTTAGTCATGGTCGTCTGTGGGCTACTTTCCCGATTTCATTGTATATCGACCTGGAAACTTACCAATCCTTCTAAAAAATAGTTTAACTTCTTTTGCTATGTGAACCGTCTATGATGAGGAGTCTTTGATACTGCTGGGCTAGCCCACTCCTCACTCCCCACCCATCACCCTCAGCACAGGTGAAGGAACCTGCTTAACCCAGACCTCAATTTGTGATGCCACTGTGGTGATCTTTTCACTTTGAACTTGTGCCAATTCTACACTTCAGTCTACCAGCTATTTTTGATTCTTGCCCTACTCTTTAACTACATACTGTACTGGTAAAGACTACAGATTTGGAGCCCCACTTCCTGGGTTTGAATCCCAGCTCTGCTACTATCTAACAATGAATCTTGGGTAATGTGCTTAATCTCTCTCTGCTTTGACTTCCTAATCTACAAAATGGGTCAAATAATAGTGCCTACCTGATAAAGTTGTTGTATTAAAAAAGTTAATGTACGAGAAGCATTTAGAACAATGCCTTGCACAGAGTATATTGAAACGGATAATTATAATTATTGGATTTGCCGGAAGTATCTTCCCACCTAAGAGCCTGCAGATAATAACAACAACACTTACATGACCAGGCACTGTGCCGAATGCTGTACACACGCTATTCTAATTAATCATAATAACTCTTTTTGTGCTACTACTATTACCTTCTCCTCTCTCACACCTTATTTGTTTTGAGGTAAGAAAACTAAGGTCTGAGACCCTGAATAATGTGCCCCTGGTCACCCAGGTAGTAAGAAGCAGAGTCAGGACTTGAACTATGATCTGTCTTGGCAACTTTCCAAATCTCTGAGAAAAGGGCCTTAGAGTTCTTTTAAAGTTCTTATATTTAAATGTGTTGACTTTTCCCATACAGGTGAGGAAGACTGGGATCTCCAGAGGCAAGGGAAGGGGAAAATGTCTCTTGGAAAATGTCAGGCATGGGATGAGGATACATCAATGTCCTAACCAGGCCCACCCCCTACCTCCCACTGTGCCACACAGCACTCACGTGGACTGTACTGCCAGAGGCCACCCCCAACCCACTGCTTACTGGAGTACAATATTAGGGAATGTCGTTCTGATTGAAGCCATAGTGGTGGTATTTACAATTGCAATATCAGTAGTTCTTGAAATCGTTTATTTCTACCCCAGCTTCAAGGTATAGGGAATGTCTCTTCCTTTCCCAGATTAGAAAAAAAAATTATGATTTTCCTCTCTTCCTTCAGAGCCTATAGTAGCCAGTATCTTGCCACTCCTGCCCCAGACCAACCTATTCTCAGTTGTCAACATTTCTTCCATTAGTCTTAAATGGTGTCTTCAGTGGAAGGTCTGGGGGTGAAGGGACAGGAGAGGGAAGAGAAGGAAAGTCCTTGAGTTTGCTAGAGGACAAGTATGCACTGCCTTGTCCCTGCTCCTGTAACACCTGCCCACTCCTGTATCTCCTCTGGAGTTGCCTACCTTCTTTACTCTCACATTGCATCCCAGAGCCTTCACTGAGAACCTCGCAGAACAGCCTCTGGGTGCTCCCCTGAAATGCAAGTGAATCAACTACATGGCCTGTTTTTCCCAAAGACCCACCCATAATACCCATGTTGGGTTTGGCTTATTGAGCTAAATCTAGGAAAGGGAAGAGCATGGGAAGGATTTTTACTCTATTCCCTCTCCCCACACCCACCATCATATTTAGCTGTCAAACTATTCAAAAATGTCAGAAAAGCTGAAGTTGATTGTTACATAAGGAATGGTAGAAAAGCTGTTTGAAGAAAGATAAATAGGGCTCTGGAGGATGCCAAGGGAGACAGAAATGCTGGTGAGCAGCAACGGGATTGACAAAGGAAAGATAAGCAGGCAAGTATGTTTCTAGAACCAGTGGAAGAAAAGAAAGGGGGAGACTGGCAAGTTGGCCTCAGATATAAGCCTTAACCGAAGAGTTCCCTAGTGCCATTCTAGCTTCTCTGAATTGATCCTGAATTTTCCTAACATCCTTAGTTCCTTCCCTGCTGGGCACCTTGCCTCAGTCCCTGAAGCCACCACCAGCGACCACTGGTTGGCACAAAGGGTAGGTGAGAGGAGAGGGAGAGTACATGCCACAAAAGGAGATATGTTCTTTGCATCCCTAGTTGTACTCTGAAAGTACAACTTTAGAAACAAGGTCATACATGTTGTTTGGCCTCTGTAGTGCTTTTAGAGGTATGCTTCAGTTGTTATAGTATCATTAAGGGTTGTTCTGGGTCTATAACATGTAGTGGATGTTGCTGATGCCCTGCGCAGATCCTCTTCTCAGACTGGTACCTGCACCCCTAGCTGCCGTGAGCATTGGTTGCAAACTGTAGCTGCCCTCCTCTCAGAGAGTACCTTTGCCTTTGGGGGAACAGAGGGTGCCTTGCCTTGGGGGTTACCACCAACCCCCAGCCAATGAGTGACTGACAGTGGGGGTGCAAAAGGCCAGCCTCCTTGACCCAAGGGACCGACTCTGTGGTGCAATTCCAGCTTTAGAATTCCCCACAGAATCAGGCTGAAGCAGTTCTCCTGCTGAGACCATGTCCTTACTTGGCTTTATTTTTTCCCCACTGTACTATGCAACCTCCCCTCCCCTTCTCCTGAGGCATGCTCCCAATAAGTCACTTGCATCAGAATCCCTGTCTCAGGCTCCACTTCCAGGGAACCCTACCTCAGACACATGTTCACTCCATATGTTTATTAGAGGTCCTTTATTGTCACCAGAGTAATACATCTCTGGAAAAAAAAACAACAATGAAACAAGGAGAAACTTAACAGGACCCTAAACCAAATTTGGACATACAACCCAACTTAATTTATAATATTCCTAGGCCTATACCTAGTATCTGCTCTCTTGCAGACACTAACAGACCACAGTCTATCAAATCCAAAATGAAGACTTATTTATTCATACTCTAACTTTTCTTACTACAGAACATGAATTAATATACATATTTTAAAAATTAGCTATGTAGCATTTATCATTAACCAATACATTTGTTGCAATTCTTAAAAATGTGGCTGGATGATTCTAAATTATTTTGTAATAATTATTCTTAATTATTTTAAATTTTTAAAAATTTAAATTTTAAATTAAAAAAAATATTTTTAATCACCTTCTCGGTTTTTTTTTTCCTCCCATGAACTATAAATTCTGCTATTGTGGTCCCTGATAAGCATGTTCTGGTTAATCCAGCAGTGTTATAAAACAGATAAAATTTCCAGCTTGCAATTAATAAACATATAATTAAATATATGTAGGCAAAGCAAAAGATAATTTAATCTTTCTGCTAGGATTCAGAAGTCATTTCAGGGTCATCACTATAAGCCTCAATTATAGTACTGCAGAAGTATAGGGAGATTGGTGAATAGCATTCAGGTTGGAAGAATGCCAAACAGACCAGATTTTACTTCACGTATTTACAAAAATGCAACTTCATAACACCAGGTACCACATTCATCGTTTTCCCCCAATACACTGATCCTAGTATAGCCTCTTTAAGAGTCCCCTATAATTAATCTCAGCTGATTAAATCCATTCTTCTAATCTATAATAAAAAAATAAAGACTTTTTCATTTTCATGGGATTATCCTCTCAAAAAACTTCTACTGAAAGAGGACCCAATCATATTTTAAATCCTGTTTCTGAATATATTTGCAAGTATTCCTTTTGGTAGAGCCTGTTGCAGTTCCCATTTACAGTTTATGCTGTATTTTCATTCCATACTGCACTTTATTGTTTAACAAAACACATCACCCTCCGACCCCACCAAACTATTGGAGAGTCTTTTAAGGAGTAGTTTATGACTTGGTAGGTAATCTTTTTTTTTTTTTTTTTAAAGAAGAAACTATCATGACACTAAAAATTCCTACAGATATGAGAACTGTGCTCTGTTTCTAAAAAGCCCTTTTTTGTTTGTCAAATAAATCACAGTATTTATAGATCTTTATCTTGTTTCAGTATCCATACAAGATATTCATTAAGAATGAGAAAGAATACCATATTTACTTGCTTTCCACACATGTCTACTGAAGAGAAGAGATGACTTTTTCCCTTTTCCTTCCAAATTTATCAGTAACAGTGACTAAATGAAGGCTTGGTAAGATAGGCTGAGTAACTCTAAATGACCCCATCTGTACAAATTTTAGCATATGACTTCAGGATTCCAGGTAGTCTTGATGTCACAAGATTGTGGCTGTGACTCCATCTATCACAACTATATTCCAGGCGATAATACTCTTGAGTCAGCCCTGCTAGCACCCCCACCCCCCACTACCACATACACAAATAAGGAGTCCCATACAACACCTCCCATCCACGTATCATGGCCTATACTTAGTAACCCCCATCTGCAAGGAAGGTTGTGAAATGAGACTTTTCGCTAGGCACAAAATCAGATTTCTGTTACTAAGAGAGAAGGGAAGGAAGGAAACGGGATAGGCAACTAGTATTACCTGCCTCATTTTCTTTTTTAGCATGTTTCCTCAGATGAACTATGAGTTCATAGAAGGATAATGTCATATTAATTTTTGTAATCTCAGAACCTAGCACAATACCATAGCTTATTGCTTTTTTTAAATGTTTATTAATTAAAGACAAGATCAAAGACAAGTATGACAAGTAAGTGACATTAGTTTGTTCCATTTATATTGTCACTCACTCGTTCGTTATTTCAACTAATATTAATTGAGCTCCCAGTCTGAGCCAGGTCCTGTATGAGGCATGGGGAATACAGTGATAAATACAACATAGTCCCTGGCGTTACGAAGCAGGTGGAGGTAAGGTTAGGGGAGGATGGGGGTGGCTCTAAAAGTAGCAGGCAATTTCAAGGTTACATGGTAAGAGAATGAGAAGTGGTCCTGAGCCACCGTTTGAGAGGGAATGAAGCTGTAAGTAGTCTGGGTGAAGCACAGAGTGGGGAAAGAAGTAGAGAAAAAGAAGGAAAGCTAGGAGGGCTAGGTAATAAAGAAACTTACAAGTTTTAGTCGTAAGTCCGTAATTTATCCCTGCCAGCACACATACCTATCTGTTGTGAGAAAATGTTTGTTTCTCCCTTAGACTTCCTCATGAAAAAATTTCCCAACACTTTGCCCTTGATGGATCTGACCCACTGATAAGCTTCTTGGCTGGCCTGAACTGTAGTCACAACTGTGTTCCATGGACCTTATCCAAGCATGGAGCAACCGTCTTCCCAGCATCCCATCTTATAGGATGATGTTCCCTGGTGGACCAGTTTGGGAAATGCTGGTCTAGATGCATATTTCTCAAACTTGGCAATATGACTCCACTGGACACCATAAAAAAGAGTTGCCGGGGATTTCCAGAGAAAGGGACTGATCCCCAGAAACTGCAGATGTGAACCTGGTTTTCTTAGTGTGTTAACACCTTGGGTTTCAGTTCCATGAGTCACCAGAGGGATATAGGTTTAGCTGGACTAACCACACCACTTCAGCAATGTTACAGTCAAGTAAGTTAACCCTACGACGATTTGACTAGTGATTAAAACACTGTCATCTCTTTCCACAAGTAATCCAAATCAGTTCAGTTTTAACATAATATGGCTAGAAATGTATCTATATCAATTCCTATTTTCTTTGCCTACCTTACAGAAAAAGACACCCCCAACCTTGAAGCAGAGATCCCAAGAAGAGAGAAAGATTTGAAGATGATATACTATTGGCCTTAAAGATGGAGGAAGGGGCCACAAGCCAAGGAAAGCAGGTGGCATAGAAGCTAGAAAAAGAAAAGAAATGGATTCTCCCCTAGAGACTCCAGATGGGACACAGCCCACACCTTGATTTTAGAATTTCTGACCTCCAGAACTGTAAGATAACACATTCTTGGTTTTAGCTACCAAGTTTGTGGTAACTTTTTTTACAGTTAGCAATGGTATAGTAATATATCTCTAGATGGTGTCTCCTACCCCCTCATTCCCACAGCTCTCCACGTAAGTCTCTCTCTTGGGATTCTCCTCTTTTCTGAATCTACCCTCTCCAACTGTTTTCTTGAAAATCAAATCCGATTATGTCACAGGGCTTGAAATGCATGAATACTCACGGATTCTAGTTAGGTTACTTCTGGGAATATAATTAGAAACCAGAAATAAGGGTTGTTTACAAATCCTGTCAAGGACATTTGGTGTGATCTCAGGACGGCTTAACAGATGTGACTACAGCCAAGAAAGCTTAAAACAAATTGCACTATACACTGAAGAAAGAATGCATTAACCACATGGGGTTGAGGCAGAGAAGAGATTTTTCTGCATTTATTCAGGACGGGACAGAGGTAAATTCACTGACTTTGGCAGCCATCAGTAAGACACATTCTGGTTTGAAGG
The DNA here is from genome assembly GCF_002201575.2 of Neomonachus schauinslandi. Classification (NCBI taxonomy): domain Eukaryota; kingdom Metazoa; phylum Chordata; class Mammalia; order Carnivora; family Phocidae; genus Neomonachus; species Neomonachus schauinslandi. The sequence goes on along the minus strand of NC_058407.1, from coordinate 80,107,521 downwards.
TGGGGATACTTCACCAGGTACCTGGATCCTCATAAGTGCTTATCCTAAACAGAGGTCATGGTTATACTATCACAGTAAATTTCATCCTGATTTAAATGCTAGTCACACAAACGCTGGTTGTCATGAGTCAGTCCACTGTTCAGCTCTGGATGCATGATAAAATTGAGGTCAAGACCCTACTGGTGACCAACAGAAACTAGATGAAGGTTCTTTTACTGCCACTACCTCCTCAGAAAGTTAAAGGATACGTCCTTGGGTAAGATCCTGAATCCTAGTTTAACAAGAGCCACAATCCTGCCAGCTATCACTCAGCCCTGTTTCAAGACCTCCACAAAAGTGGGATGACTATCAACAACAGCAACAACAAAAAAGGGAGGAAAGTTCTAAGAAGGAAGGGGAGGTCAAAATTGGCAAATGCCACAAAGGGGATGACAAAATGGGGATTAAATTTTTCCATTAGATTTGGCAATTAGGCGGGTGACTGATGTTCAGCGGAGTGAAAGGTTGACAAGGGAATGAGCGCTCAGGAAATGTTAACATTAAAGCTGGAAAAGTCCTCTGAGAAGAGAATCCATGCCCTACAGAATCACCTTAAATAAAATTCCCCCAGGTTTTGCATTTGAATCATAGAGAACTCATTCTTGTCCTCAAATCCTCCAAACCTTAATCAGCCAAATTTGAGTCTTACTATCTCTGTCTCTCCTCAGTTCACCGCGAACTTAAAGGGACTAATGAGCTGTGCAGTAACTCCAGAAAGGTCAAAAAACAAGAGGAAGAAACAAAAGGCCTACAAACACAAACTCAAAACAAAACAAATCAGGCCCTCAATAAGATGAGCTGTAACAAGTTTGCTTCAAATTTAATATCCCTGTTTTGATTAAAAAAAACAGTGGAGAATTAAAAGGGGCATTTTATAATTGGAATGTTTTCTTGTATCTCATCCACTATCTTCACTCCATCTCCCTCCAAATTAATAGCTGCTGCTGAGTTGTGGGCATGTGTGAGCACAAGCCTGGACCAAAGACCGAATTTTGTCCAGTGGCTACAGTAATTAAAAAGGGGGGGGGGTGGAATAGGGAGAACAACATACATATCTGCATTTCCCGATGAAAGCACTGGTTTTCTTCCTCGACCGTTTGCGGTTTTTAGGGGGGGGGGGGGTGGGGGGGTGGAGAAGGCAGTTTTCTGAATCTGAGCCCAGCTCTTTCTAAACTTGGTTACTCACGTCTGATTCATTCGCTGTGTTTTTCGTCTCCTGTCTCTGTCACTGCCTGCTGCTGAGAACGGGGTCGCTGAATCACTGCCACTCCAGAGGAAAAGCAATTCAAACCCAGTTCTTGGGGGATGGAAGGGCTTTTTTTTTTTTCTTTTTCTTTTTCTTTAAGCGTCTGCAGAAAAAGCCTCCTACTTTCCGGGATGACCGTAGAGGGCAGTTTTACAAGTCTCACCCCGGGCTATGGAAGACTGTGCTCCTGTGAGAGTCAGTAGGCACCAGTCACCTCACCACTTCGGGCTTTCCGGTCCACAGGCCTCGGCGGTGTGGGGTGTGTGGTGGAACGAGAGGCGGCGGGGCCGTGCTAGGGGCGCCGGGGTGAGCTTGGCCCGGTGGGCCCGAGCGGCCGGGCCACGTTCCCCGCCGCTTTAAAAGCTCCCACAATGCAGCGCTGGCGTCCCAGTTCCGTTACAATGTCTCTCACGGCGCCGGCGAACCCGGGAGGCGCGGGCGGGGAAGCCGGGGAGCCGCCGCTGTAACCCGAGCGCCCGGCCGAGGGGGGCGCCCCCGCGCCGCTCCTCTCGCGCGCTCTGCCCGCGGCCCGGCGAAGGGGCGGAGCCGCCCGGCCGCCCGAGCCCGGCCCCCAGCCCAGAGGCACCGGCCGCGGGAGCGAGCCGGCCGCCAACTCCGCCGTCCGGCACGGCGCCTGCCGCCCCGCTCCTCGCGGAGCCTCGCTTGACCAGCGGCGGCGCTGGGGGCGGCTCCTGCGGGCGGCGCAGAGGCTGCCCGCGCGCTAGCACACCGCGGCAGCCCCACCAGGGGCGTCCACACTCACCTTAGCGCCGGCCGGGAGGTGCGCGGAGAGGGCGCGCCGGGAGCCAGGGCCTCCCGCCAGTGCGGGGCGCGCGGCCCGCCGAGTGCGGCGGAGGGAGGCGCGACGGGCGGCGCGGCCGGGACAGGCGCTGGGCGGCCGCCGAGCTTCGGACGCCGCCGCGTCCCCAGCGCTCCGGCCGGCCCCGCCGGGCGGCCTGCGGGGGCGGCGCAGTTGCGAAACTGAGTAAGTATTAACTTTACTCGGCCGCCGCGATTTCTGGGCAACGTTTGGGACCCCTCCCTCCTCCTCATGGAGCCTCCGGGCTCCCCCTTCCCCGCCCCCTCGCCCCTCTGTCGACACCTTGGGTTTCTTCGCGGGTTCTGCCCTCCGGCCTCGGGCTCCCTGTTCCTCCGGTTCACCTTTCCCTGTTGGGTTCGCCTTTGCGCCTTCTCCCCGCCGCACACACGCGCCTCTGCTTGAGAAGTACAGGCTTGTGCCCTGCTTCTCGGTTTCCTCCCAGTGTCCTTGGCAGGGGAGTTTAGAGGCCACTTTTGTTGGCCAGGGAAACGTATGTATAGCTTCTTTAATATTTTTCTCTCCAGATGAAAATCGGATGCTCGCTTGCCGGGTGGCGGCGGTTTGGTGAACGTCTCTCCTCTGAAAACACGACTGGTTTTTAGGTTTTAAAATTTTGTTTGAACGCTTAACCATCATCCTCTGTCCCTGTTTCCCTTTGCCGCCAACCCGTCTGGGGAGGGGCGTCCAAAAGAGGGGACTTTCAAAGTAATTCCGTTTTGCAGACTAGAAACTTTGCGAGGGTACATCGCGGCAAGCTTAATAAGCTTCAACCTGAAGGGACGTGAGCTTTGAACGTGGGTCCTTGTGCGGCACTGGAGCTTACAAGCCGAGTACCTGGGTTCGTAATCGAGTGTTGCGTTGTTATTTTAGCATCGTAGAGCCGCCTGGTGTTGCTAAACCACTACTTTTTCAGCATCAAATGGCATCTTGAGCAGTGCAAGCGTTGAATGTAATTACGGGTCAGTATTGCCTCTGATCTTTAGGGATTTAGAAGGGAAATAGATGGAGGGCACATTTCCTAGCTGACTTAAATCCATCAGGTTAGCTGTGTCAGTACATCAAAACCTTGCATTAAAAAAAAATTCTTCCAGCCTGGTAACGGCGAGGAGGAACATTTACGGATTTTCCAGTATGATGTGGCTCAGCAATTCCTCATTAGACCTGTTGTGTCACCAGAAAGGACCTTTAAATATGTACAGATCTCTGCTTTTCTGCCGATTGGATTAACCACTTATTCTGGTAGAAGGCCTTAGGTAGTTCCCTCCCCCCCCCCCGCCACTTTTTTTTTTTTAGTTTTTCATCTTTGGGTTGCCAGGAGTTGGCCATCCTGTTATGAAGGAATAGAAAATGGTAAGCTTTCTTAATGGATTTTCAGAATCCCGTCCTCTGCCTGGGTAAGGCAGTAGTGAATGCCAGCTAGACCTCTGCAGGAAGAGGTGCCAGGTGGACACAAGAATCAGGAGGAAGGACACAGTAGTACTATCATTTTGGAGGGTGGTTTGTGTGAGTGTTTATCTTTTAGTGGACATATTAATGCTACTTTTTATTTATCTCCATGGCAAACTCTCCCAAAAAACCGTGAAAATTGCATATGACCATACCCTACTTTAAGAAGACTGAATGTAATTTGATTTTTTTTTAAAGATTTTTTATTTTATTTATTTGACAGAGAGAGACACAGCGAGAGAGGGAACACAAGCAGGGGGAGTGGGAGAGGGAGAAGCAGGCTCCCCGCAGAGCAGGGAGCCCGACGCGGGACTCGATCCCAGGACCCCGGGATCATGACCTGAGCTGAAGGCAGTCGCTTAACCAACTGAGCCACCCAGGCGCCCTGTAATTTGATTATTATGTTGAAGGATCAGACCCACTAAAATATAATTTGTAATGTAGGTGATAAAACCTTTCAAAAATCTCCCCCTTCCTCATTTTCTCCCCTTTTAAGAGCCTCAAGCTGGTACTTTCAATAATAGACACAATTGTTAGTAATACATTGAGTTCTTTCTAGGTTCATTAATCAAGCCTAATTTCTGGGCTTCAATAGCTGAGGGGGACATCATCCCAGAGAGGGAGAAAATCATGAGACTCTGCAGATAGGAAAGGCATTTCAGTTTGCTGAAGTGTCATTGTGCTGCAGGGAAAAGCTTTTAAAAAGACGAGAGAATGTTTAGGTTTTTAGCTTGCATGTTTACTGAATTTGGCATTTGGTTAAGATATTTGGGAATTGCAGATATTAAATTCTATACAGTTGTGGTATCATTTCTTTTTGCCTAACATTCTGTTCTTTTAAGGTTTTGGTTTTTTAATGGGAATCTCAATTCTTAGCTTTTGTAGCCTTCTGTACTGGGTGGCTTGCATTACTTTTGGACTTGAACACCTTCGCCATTTTTGAGAAATAGTTTTTCAGAATTTCTTGCTCAATTGATCTATCTTATGTTGATATATGTATGGCTTGAGAGTAAAAATATTGTTTGCTGCTGGGTATTGCTGCTTTTTTCATTATGGTTCATTCCTGGCATCGTGGCTTTGCTCCTTTATTGTAAAACATTAAGGTCCTAGATACCTTGCTAGAGTTCGAAACATTGCAAAACTCTGCAGATAGAAGTGGAGTGGGGTTGGGAGTGGTAAAGGAAAACGTTATGCACCATAAATCTGAGAATTTGGATTTAAAAAATAAGGTATCACCTGTTTACTCTTCTTGGGTGCTAGCTTGCTCCAACCCTAAATAGATTTCAAAATGCAAAGTGTAGAAATAGTTCGTAAGAACTGTGTATTGTGGAAAGAATGCTTACCCCACAGCCAGCCAACCAGACTTGGATGGCAGATGTGACTTTGTCACTTTGAACCGAATGAGTTCGTCATGTACTGCAACGTCATGATCTGCAGTTTGCGTTCTGTAAAATGGGGATACCGCTACTAAAAAGGGATTCTGTGACAAGTAGAATATATAATATAGTGCTTTGTACATCGTAGCCAATAAATGGCATTATCTCACACTTCTCCAGAACTGAGCTCTTGATTACCCAAGCTTTCAAACAGTTCCTCCTCTGTTTTTCATCTCATCCATCCAACAAGTGGCTCAGGCCAGAAGGCTGGAATTTATCCTTCATTCTCTCTTCTGTTCTTTCACCCCTTCCAACTCCCCCCCACACACACCTTATCTACTTTTATGGAAAAATCTCTTTCAAATCTGTTTGATTTTAAGCCTCTACTATGCTTCCATTCTACTTGAAGCCACCATTATCTTTCTGCATTGCCTTCTGCATATACGCTGTACCCCTTCCAGTCCCTTTTCCCACCAGCAGCCTAAGAAGAAAAAAAAGTCACTTGATGTTTAAAGTCTTCAAAGCTCTTAGGAAACATATTTATTTCTCCAGATAAAATATGAAATCTTCAACATACCTATAAGGTCCTGCATGATTTGGCCACTGCCCCCCTCCGCCCCCATCTTCATCTTTTGCCAGCCACATTGTCCAGTTCTCCAGCAGACTCACCTCAGGGCTCTTCCTCATGCTATTGGTCTCTATTTTAGGACCATCTCCTTGAGTAATTTGTCATCCTTGGGTACAAATTCAGATACCCTCTTTATAAATGTCTTATCAACCTTCTCATCATGTAACTTAGAATCCCTTTATTTTCTCCCTCATAGCACAATCATCTTTCCTTTTTAATGTTTGTCATAACTTATAATTGTGTTTTATTTAACTACTTAATGTTTATCCCTTGCCTTCCAGGGCAGAAATAATGCCTGGTTTATTCACTAGTCTGTACTCAGTGCCTGATGCATTTAGTAGGTGCTCAATAAATGGTTATTATTATAATGAATAAGATAATAACATTAGCTTTGTATTTGTATCTTGATTGCCTTCTTTATCACTGTTTAATCTGCTTTTCATAACAGAAAAGCCAGACTGACACTCTCCTGTTTTTCTTCCTTTCTGGTGTTATATATAATATGAAACAGCATTTGCAGATACTAGGCAAAATTAATGCCAAAAAAAAAATTGGGGCTCTGTGGAAAATTCAGAGTAATAAATTGAGATACCCTTTAATTAGTGTTACCCTTGTGATTTTCTTTTGTAGATAATCCTTTTTCTAAGTACATCATTAAAGTAATTATGCTTTTTTTTCATCAGCACAGGATTACTGAAAGAAATCTTACTATGTCGTATTATTTTACACATGTCATGTGATTATACATTAGTCAGCAGCTGTTGATCACTCAGTGCCACACTTCAAAGGAAGATAGAGAAAACTAGTAGAGAAATGAGAGTTATAGTTCTAAGGATGTTTAGTACTGTCCAATTGTTGATGTGACTTGCATAAATAACTAGATATCATTTGAACATTTAGTTAAGGTAGCAGAGTAGTTGTTTAAAAATTGGAGCCACCTAGAGGTCTGGAAATTCTTTTTCCTTCTCTCACTAAAGCATTCCTTCTTTTAGCCAAAAAAGTCTCATGACATTCCAAGACCAAGGAAGGCTTAAAGCTTTGAGTATTTTTGTCATGTGGTTGCTCTTTACAAATTATTAGTTTGATGCACTATAGCTCTAAAGTATTTATGTTCTTCTTATTATTTCTAGTCTCTAATTCTTACATAATCACCCACATTTTCTTTTGTTTCTTAGGACTTGCGTTTCCTTTTAGAATTTTCCCTTTTACCCTTAGAGTATAATTCCAGTTCCTTTCTAGTTTTGTATTTTGTAGGTCATAAGGTATACAGAGAATTTAGGAGTTGATTCTAGTTCTTTCATGATTTATTGGTTTGCACTTAACCTCTGGGTTTCTCCTGAATGTTATGCTTCATAAGTGGTCTGGACTCTGAGTTTTGGATGCCCTTGGGTTGGGAGAGCAGGGAAAATTAAAAAAGCATTTTTAAGTCCCTGTTATGTGCCAAGCTCTGGGCTAAGTGCTTTCACAAAAGAAGAATGAGTAGTTCACCTGATTAAAATCATAAAAAGGAAGCTTCAGCTTTTCATACATTGGCTTTACTTAAGAAAATTGTTCTTGTTGTTCCATTTACCCACCCTTTATTTTCTAGTTGGGAAGGCCTGGCAAGATAGAGAAGCCCTCTCTAGCCCAACCCATTACCTTAGCTTTTTATTTATTTAGACCTGATTTTACTTGTCTAAAAATATTGGAACTGGGGCCAGAGAGGGGCATGCCCTTTGATTTGTCTTTGAGGTAGGTCTCTGTGCCCCAGGACATTTGCACCGTGAATAGCTACCACTGTAGCTAGTAGGAGGAAAAAAAGTTATTGTTTAAAACCCGTTATTTTTTTCCCTCATGTATACATGCTTACTTGGTTACTTTGGGTGACCTTGAACAAGTTGCCTGGGGCTTTATAGCACCAATAGTATCTATTACCTATTTATTTCACAGCCTTGCTATAGGATTTAGAAGTCTTATTTTTGGCAATGTTTTTTTTTTTTTGCCACATTCAAATATATCCCAAAGCTCATTACAATTAACTCCAGTGCTGTTCAAGTTTTATGCATCAAGAAAAATATTTTCTTACTCAGTAGCATGTGTTTTAACTCTTTGTTTTGATAAGAAATCAGATATGAGTACAGGTTGTAACAAGAGGAGAATTTTAATAATTTTCTACCAGGTTTTATTCATGTGGGTGATATATTTTGTCACTTGTTAACTGTCACTGGCCCCTGGCTAAATCATGTTTATCTTTAATTATAGTAATTTTATTATTGGAAAATCACTTAAACTTAAATTATTCTTCAGAAAGAAGCACATACATTGAAAAAAATTAGAGTTCTCTTAATGGGTAGGTATTGGACAGAAAAGTAAAATATCAGTCTAATTTTTGCTTAAAATATTTGAACAGACTTAAAATTTCTGAAACCCTACATAGAAATACTATTGAAGATAGGTTGGGAATAATTTGCAGTGTTTAATGTAAAATTTGGTCATTTCTGAAACAAGTTCTAATATTTGATGCCATTAGATGTCAGGAAACCTAAAATAGTTTACTTAAGCTATATTTTTCTTTCTTTTTGTATATAATGATTTCCTTTTCTATTTCTTTTTTTAAAAATGTCTTTACTGAGGAAAACTGAGATATACAGCTACTGACATGCAATGAACTGCACATATTTAAGTGTACAATTGGATAAGCTTCCAACCTATGTATATAAATATGAAATCATCACCACAACCAAGATAGTGAAGATATACATCACCCTCCCCAAGTTTCTCCATTCCCATTTGCAATCCCTTGCCTGTCCATCATCCCCTCCCCCCAGAAGCTTTGCTTCTGTCTCTGCAGAGTAGTTTGCATTTTCCAGAATTTAAATGAATGGAATCATGTAGTATATAGTCTTTTTTGGTCTGGCTTCTTTCACTCAGAATAATTATTTGGAGATGCATTTATGTTGATATATGCAACAATAGTTCACTTCTTCTCATTGCTGAATAGTGTTCCATTGTATGACTGTACGACAATTTATGTATGTACCTGTTGATGGACATTTGAGTTGTTTCTAATTTATGTCTATTAAAAGCTGCTGTGAACATTTGCCTATCACCCTTGAATGGACATATACCTTCATTAGTCTTGGGTAAGAACCTAGGAGTAGAATGGCAGGATCATGGTAGACCTATGTTTAGCTTTTTCAGAAACTGCCAAACTGTTTCCAAAGTGATTATATCATTTTACTCTCCTACCAGCAATTTATAAGCATGATGATTCCTTCACATTCTTGCCAACACTTAGTATGATTAGTCTTTTTAATTTTAGTCATTAGCAATATTTCATTTTGATTTTAATTTGCATTTCCCTAATGACCAATGGTGTTGAGCATCTTTTGATGTATTTTTTGCTATCTTTATATCTTCTTTGGTGGTCTGTTCAAGTCTTTTGCTCACATTTTTATTGGGTTGATTGTTTTCTTATTATTGAATTTTGAGAGTTCTTTATATATTTTGGGTAAGTCCTTCATCAGATACATGCTTTGTAAAGATTTTCTTCCAGTTTGTGGCTTCTCCTTTCATTTTCACAGTGATTTTTGAAGATGAGAGGTTTCTAATTTTGATGAAGTCCAGCTTATGATTTTCTTCTCTTATGCATTGTGCTTTTGGTGTCCTTAAGAAAACCTTTGCCTAAGCTAAGGTCACAGAGATTTTCTTCTAGAAATTTTCTGATTTTTTTCCTAGAAGTTTTATAGTGTTAGGTTTTACATTGAAGTCTATGACTCTATTTCAAGTTATCTTTTTAAAATAGACTTTATTTTTTAGAGCAATTTAAGGTTCACAACAAAACTTCACTGAAGGTACAGAGATTTCCCATATACTCCCTGCCCCCACACCTATATTCCCTCCTCCATTATCAACATTCCCCACCAGAATGGTACATTTGTTGCAGTTGAACCTACATTGACATATCATTATCACCCAAAGTCCATGGTATCGTTTACATTAGGGTTCACTCTTGGTGTTCTAAGTACTATATGTTTGGGCAAATGTATAATGACACATATCCATTGTTATGGCATCATAGAGTAGTTGCACTGCCCTAAAAAATCCTCTGTGCTCTGCCTATTCATCCCTCCCTCTCAACTAACGCCAGGCAACCACTAATGTTTTTACTATCTCCATAGTTTTGCCTTTTCTCGAATGTCATAGAGTTGGAATCATATGTTTTTGTTTGTTTGGTTTTTTTTTAAAGATTTTATTTATTTTTTTGACAGAGAGAGACACCGCGAGAGAGGGAATACAAGCAGGGGGAGTGGGAGAGGGAGAAGCAGGCTTCCTGCAGAGCAGGGAGCCCGATGCGGGGCTTGATCCCAGGACACTGGGATCATAACCTGAGCTGAAGGCAGACGCTTAATGACTGAGCCACCCAGGTGCCCCTGGAATCATATGTTATGTATCCTTTTCAGATTGGCTCTTTTACTTACTAATATGCATTTATGTTTCCTCCATGTCTTTTCATAGCTTGATAGCTCATTTTAGCCCTGAATAATATTTCCATTATCTGGATATACCACAGTCTGTTTATCCATTCACCTACTGAAGGACATGTCTGCTTCCAAGTTTTGGCAATTATAAATAGAGCTGCAGTAAGCATCCATGTGCGGATTTCCGTATGGATATAAGTTTTCAATTCCTTTGGATAAATACAAAGGAGCACAATTGCAGGGTCATATCATAAGAGTATGTTTAGTTTTGTAAGAAATCGCACTGTCTTCCAAAGGACTTTTCCAAGGAGTACCATTTTGCATTCCCACTAGCAATGAATGAGAGTTCCTGTTCCTTCACATCCTTATCAGCATTTGGTGTTGTCAGTATTTTGTATTTTGACCATTCTAATAGGTATGTAGTGATATCTCATTGTTGTTATAGTTCCCTGATGACACATGATGTGGGGCATCTTTTCATATGCTTATTTGCCGTGTCTATATCTTTGGCAAGGTGTCTGTTAAGGTGTTTGGCCTGTTGAGTTAATATTTTATATTGAGTAAGTTTTGGATTGAAGTTCATTTTCTGCATATTGAAATCTAATTGTTAAAAAGACTATTCTTTCTCCACTGAATTGCCTTTGCATCTTTGTGGAAAAGGAGTTGTCTGTTGTATCTCTTTTTATTTTATCAGTGGACATTCACAGCTGGAAAACACAAACTAAAGAAAAAGCAACTAAATCGTGTACTTGACAATGAATGTATTTTTGGCATGTTTAATAAAATTTCTAGTTTCCTTACTGTAACCTTAATGTAAACCTTTTCTACTCAAACATTTCTTTTCCCTTTCTCTTCTTGTAATTTGCTATGTATTATAATAATAAAGTCTGGTGGTGGGGGGACATGCATAACTTACCCCTTTAAATTTTAATTATCTTTACTGTTAGTGAAAATTCTGTTTTCTCTCTCTGAAAATCTCCCAACCTAGATCACACTTTCCATTTTAATTTTTCTAATTTTGATCTCTTTTCCTATTATATTATTGAAAAATGATATGTGGTATATATTGGAAAGAATGCCCACTTCAGTTAAAAGCCTGGCTGGACCTGGGTAGCCTTGGAGTAGTTATAAAGCTTACCCCTTCTCAAGTTTCCTTTAAATGGGGTTACTAATTCATCACTCAGGGCTGTTTCGGAATAAAAGTGATGTTTATAGATGTCCATATATGGAAATATGCATATAAAATGTCTCAGTGAAGGGTTAGTGCCTTTCCCCTTCCAACTCCAGTAAGCTGTGTATACTTTCTTATGTCTGAACTAGGAGTCTGAAGAGGCCTCAGTGCTCTTTGGAGAGGACAGATGCTCCATAGGCTGTCTAAGCTGATGGTCTCAGAAGAGAACGTGGTCAGTGTAGATCATCCAAGTGTGAGAGAAGAGTGTTTACTAGTTAACGTGGATGATCATCCTCATCCTCACAGTCTGGAGTTGGCTGTGTGCTGGGCCATTCTCCATTAGTAATCCTTTCTCTCTATTGATTTTCAGGCTCCTCTTCCCTTCTCTCCTTACCTTCAGCCTGGAAAGAATATGCTCAAGTCTCTCTTGACTTGCTACTCCTTCTAGCAGTCTCCTTTCTTAACCAACTTCACAGGAGTTGTCTATGCTTAATAGTTCTACTATATTACCTTACCAACTCACTCTACTATATTACCGTACCAACTCACTCACAAATGGAAACATTTCTTGCCACAGGCACCAATTTCTTAATTGCCAAAATAAATGGAAACTTGTTACCTCTGATATAACAGCAGCTTTTTGTTGTTAAGTTTACCCTGTTGAGCCATCTCCCTCTGTCTTCAGACTTCTTGGTTTCCTTGTCAACACCCTTTTTTTTTTGTTCATTAATTCATTCAGAAATGAACTGCATGACCTTCCACGCAGGGAGTTATAACAGAGAACAAAACACACAAAACTGCCCTCATAGAAAGTACACTCTATTGGAGGTAGTTAGATAATGAATGAGTCATTTTACATGTTTTACAGGATGATAAATGAATCAGAGAGAAAAAATATAACAAGTTGGAGAAATTGAAAATGGTGGGGATGGGAGTAGAGATGTTATTTGATATTAGATGGGCAGGAAGTCCTTACTCATGAGAGCACATTTGAGTAGAAAACTTAATGAAGCAAAGGAAATAACTCTGCAGCTATCTGGAGGAAGAACACTCCAGATAGAGGAGAGAGTGGGTACAGAGGCACTGAAGCAGGTGCATGCAGTTGTGCCATATCATATCAGTGAGGCTGGGAGTAGGGGGAGGGCAGGGGATAGGAGCAGGAGACAAGGTAGAGGAGGTAGGGGGGCCCATATACCAGGCACTTACTGTCTATGACTGGGATCTTGGTTTTTACTCTTGAGTAAGAAGACAGTTGAGGATCTTGAACAGAGGAATGAATGAGTTGGAGGGAAGCATAGAGTAGTAGGCAAGAGCGTGAACCATGGAGCCAGCTGCCTAAATTAAAATCCCAGCCCTACACTTACTGGCTTTGTGGCCTTGTAGTAGTTCTGTAACATCTCTGTGCCTCATGGGTAAAATGGGAATAGGAATGATATCCATCTCACAGTGTTGTTATGAGGCTGAAATGAATTAATATTTGTAAAAAAAAAAGAGCATGGCAGATAGTATAAAAATGCTTATTAAATACAATTAGTAAAATTAAGGAGGCTCACTTTGCTGCCATGTGGAAGGGGCTTGTCAAGAGAAATTACGAATAGCAGAAAGCCAAGACATGGAAACAACGTGGGCATCCATCAGTCGATGAATGGATAAAGAAAATGTAGCATATACATGCAATGGAATATGATTCAGCTAGAAGAAAGGAAACTTTGCCATTTGTGACAACATGGACAGGTCTTGAAAGCATTATGCTAAGTGAAATAAACAGAGAAAGACAAATACTGTATGATCCCGTATACATGTGCAATCTAAAAACAGAACAAAACACCCAACTCATAGATACAGAGAACAGATTTGTGGTTACCAGAGGTGGGGAGTGGGGGTGGTTGAAATAGGTGAAGGGGGTCAGAAGGTACAAACTTGTGCTTATAAGGTACATATATCCAGGAATGTCATATACAGCATGGTGACTTAATAAAAAGAAAGAAAAAAAGTAGGCAGACCAATTAGGAGATGATTGCAATAATTCATTCAAGGGATGGCTTAGTTGAGGTCCTAGTGGTAAAGGTAGGGAAAAGGGTCATATCATGGGTGTGTTTTGGAAATGAGGATGACTTACTGGTTGAGGAATACATCTGCTTTTCCTCCCATCTCTGATCTTTCTGGCTCAGTCTTCTTTGCTGCTTCCTTTTCTCCCTTTTGACCAGGGGTTCTCAAACAGGGTACTAGTATTTGGAAATATGTGGGGGCCTTTTTTGGCTGTCAAAGAGACTAGGCTGTGGGTATTTCTTGTGTTCAGTGGGCAGGGGCTGGGCCTGGGTGTTCAGCATTCTACACGGTGAAGACATGTCCTGTGCAAATTGCCAGTAACATCTTTGTTGAGACATGCTGCTTTAGACCTTCTTCCCACCTCCCTCCCCTCGTCCCCAGGCCTAGGATGTTTTTATTGTTATGTTGATCACCATACATTACATCATTAGTTTTTGATGTAGTGTTCCATGATTCATTGTTTGTGCATAACACCCAGTGCTCCATGCACAACGTGCCCTCTTTAATACCCATCACCAGGCTAACCCATCCTCCCACCTCCCCCCCCTCTAGAATCCTCAGTTTGTTTTTCAGAGTCCATCGTCTCTCATGGTTCGTCTCCCCCTCCGATTTCCCCCCCTTCATTCTTCCCCTCCTGCTATCTTCTTCTTTTTTTTTTTCTTAACATATATTCCATTATTTGTTTCAGAGGTACAGATCTGTGATTCAACAGTCTTGCACAATTCACAGCACTCATCATAGCACATACCCTCCCCAGTGTCTATCACCCAGCCACCCCATCCCTCCCACCCCACCCCCCCACTCCAGCAACCCTCAGTTTATTTCCTGAGATTAAGAATTCCTCATATCAGTGAGGTCATATGATACATGTCTTTCTCTGATTGACTTATTTCGCTCAGCATAACACCCTCCAGTTCCATCCACATCATTGCAAATGGCAAGATCTCATTCTTTTGATGGCTGCATAATATTCCATTGTATATATATACCACATCTTCTTTATCCCTTCGTCTGTTGATGGACATCTTGGCTCTTTCCACAGTTTGGCTATCGTGGACATTGCTGCTGTAAACATGGGGTGCACATACCCCTTCGGATCCCTACATTTGTATCTTTGGGGTAAATACCCAGTAGTGCAATTGCTGGATCGTATGGTAGCTCTATTTTCAACTTTTTGAGGAACCTCCATACTGTTTTCCAGAGTGGCTGCACCAGCTTGCATTCCCACCAACACTGTAGGAGGGTTCCCCTTTCTCCACATCCCTGCCAACATCTGTCGTTTCCTGACTTGTTAATTTTAGCCATTCTGACTGGTGTGAGGTGGTATCTCATTGAGGTTTTGATTTGGATTTCCCTGATGCCCAGCGATGGGGAGCACTTTTTCATGTGTCTGTTGGCCATTTGGGTGTCTTCTTTGGAAGAATGCCTGTTCATGTCTTCTGCCCATTTCTTGATTGGATTCTTTGTTCTTTGGGTGTTGAGTTTGATAAGTTCTTTATAGATTTTGGATACTAGCCCTTTATCTGGTATGTCATTTGCAAATACCTTCTTCCATTCTGTCGGTTCCCTTTTGGTTTTGTTGACTGTTCCTTTGCTGTGCAAAAGCTTTTCATCTTGATGAAGTCCCAATAGTTCATTTTTGCCCTTGCTTCCCTTGCCTTTGGCGATGTTTCTAGGAAGAAGTTGCTGTGGCTGAGGTCGAAGAGGTTGCTGCCTGTGTTCTCCTTTAGGATTTTGATAGGCTCCTGTCTCACATTTAGGTCTTTCAACCATTTGGAGTCTATTTTTGTGTGTGGTGTAAGGAAATGGTCCAGTTTCATTCTTCTGCCTGTGGCTGTCCAATTTTCCCAACACCATTTGTTGAAGAGACTGTCTTTTTTCCACTGGACATTCTTTCCTGCTTTGTCAAAGATGAGTTGACCATAGAGTTGAGGGTCCATTTCTGGGCTCTCTATTCTGTTCCATTGATCTATGTGTCTGTTTTTGTGCCGGTACCATACTGTCTTGATGATGACAGCTTTGTAATAGAGCTGGAAGTCCGGAATTGTGATGCCGCCAGCTTTGCTTTTCTTTTTCAACATTCCTCTGGGTATTCGAAGTCTTTTCTGGTTCCATACAAGTTTTAGGATTATTTGTTCCATTTCTTTGAAAAAAGTGGATGGTATTTTGATGGGGATTGCATTGAATGTGTAGATTCTCTAGGTAGCATTGACATCTTCACAATATTTGTTCTTCCAATCCATAAGCATGGAACGTTTTTCCATTGCTTTGTGTCTTCCTCAATTTCTTTCATGAGTATTTTATAGTTTTCTGAGTACAGATCCTTTGCCTCTTTGGTTAGATTTATTCCTAGGTATCTTACGTTTTTGGGTGCAATTGTGAATGGGATCAACTCCTTAATTTCTCTTTCTTCTGTCTTGTTGTTGGTGTATAGGAATGCCACTGATTTCTGTGCATTGATTTTATATCCTGCCACTTTACTGAATTCCTGTATGAGTTCTAGCAGTTTTGGGGTGGAGTCTTTTGGGTTTTCCACATAAAGTATCCTATCATCTGCAAACAGTGACAGTTTGACTTCTTCTTTGCCGATTCGAATGCCTTTTATTTCTTTTTGTTGTCTGATTGCTGAGGCTAGGACTTCTAGTACTATGCTAAGTAGCAGTGGTGATAGTGGACATCCCTGCCGTGTTCCTGACCTTAGGGGGAAAGCTCTCAGGTTTTCCCCATTGAGAATGATATTCTCTTTGGGTTTTTCATAGATGGCTTTTATGACATTGAGGTATGTACCCTCTGTCCCTACACTCTGAAGAGTTTTAATCAAGAAAGGATGCTGTACTTTGTCAAATGCTTTTTCTGCATCTCCTGAGAGGATCATATGATTCTTGTTCTTTCTTTTGTTAATGTATTGTATCATGTTGATTGATTTGTGGATGTTGAACCAACCTTGTAGCCCAGGGATGAATCCCACTTGGTCGTGGTGAATAATCCTTTTAATGTACTGTTGGATCCGATTGGCTAGTATTTTGGTGAGAATTTTTGCATCCATGTTCATCAAGGATATTGGTCTGTAATTCTCCTTTTGATGGGGTCTTTGTCTGGTTTGGAGATCAAGGTAAAGGTGGCCTCATAAAACGAGTTTGGAAGTTTTCCTTCCATTTCTATTTTTTGGAACAGTTTCAGAAGAATAGGTATTAATTCTTCTTTAAATGTTTTGTAGAATTCCCCTGGGAAGCCATCTGCCCCTGGGCTCTTGTTTCTTGGGAGATTTTTGGTAACTGCTTCAATTTCCTTACTGGTTATAGGGTCTGTTCAGGTTTTCTATTTCTTCCTTGTTCAGTTTTGGTAGTTGATACATCTCTAGGAATGCATCCATTTCTTCCAGGTTATCTAATTTGCTGGCATAGAGTTGCTCGTGATATGTTCTTATAATTGCTTGTATTTTTTTGTTGTTGGTTGTGATCTCTCCTCTTTCATTCATGATTTTGTTGATTTGGGTCATTTCTCTTTTCTTTTTGATAAGTCTGGCCAGGGGTTTATCAATCTTGTTAATTCTTTCAAAAAACCAGCTCCTAGTTTCGTTGATCTGTTCTACTGTTCTTTTGATTTCTATTTGATTGATTTCTCTTCTGATCTTTATTATTTCTCTTCTCCTGCTGGGTTTAGGCTTTATTTGCTGTTCTTTCTCCAGCTCCTTTAGGTGTAGGGTTAGGTTGTGTACTTGAGACCTTTCTTGTTTCTTGAGAAAGGCTTCTATTGCTATATACTTTCCTCTTAGGACTGCCTTTGCTGCATCCCAAAGATTTTGAACAGTTGTGTTTTCATTTTCATTGGTTTCCATGAATTTTTTAAATTCTTCTTTAATTTCCTGGTTGACCCATTCATTTTTTAGTAGGATGCTCTTTAGCCTCCATGTATTTGAGTTCTTTCCGACTTTCCTCTTGTGATTGAGTTCTAGTTTCAAAGCATTGTGGTCTGAAAATAGGCAGGGAATAATCCCAATCTTTTGGTACCGGTTGAGACCTGATTTATGACCTAGGATGTGATTGATTCTGGAGAATGTTCCATGGGCACTAGAGAAGAATGTGTATTCCATTGCTTTGGGATGGAATGTTCTGAATATGTCTGTGAAGTCCATTTGGTCCAGTGTGTCATTTAAAGTCTTTATTTCCTTGTTGATCTTTTGCTTAGATGATCTGTCCATTTTAGTGAGGGGGGTGTTAAAGTCCCCCACTATTATTGTATTGTTGTCAATGTGTTTCTTTGCTTTTGTTATTAATTGCCTTATATAATTGGCTGCTCCCATGTTAGGGGCATAGATATTTAAAATTGTTAGATCTTCTTGTTGGATAGACCCTTTAAGTAGGATATAGTGTCCTTCCTCATCTCTTATTACAGTCTTTGGTTTAAAATCTAATTTGTCTGATATAAGGATTGCCACCCCAGCTTTCTTTTGGTGTCCATTCGCATGGTAAATGGTTTTCCACCCCCTCACTTTCAATCTGGGGGTGTCTTTGGGTCTAAATGAGTCTCTTGCAGACAGCATATTGATGGGTCTTGTTTTTTAATCCAATCTGATAGCCTGTGTCTTTTGATTGGGACATTTAGCCCATTTACATTCAGGGTAACTACTGAAAGATGGGAATTTAGTGTCATTGTATTGCCTGTAAGGTGACTGTTACTGTATATTGTCTGTGTTCCTTTCTGGTCTATGTTGCTTTTAGGCTCTCTCTTTGCTTAGAGGACCCCTTTCAATATTTCTTGTAGGGCTGGTTTTGTGTTTGCAAATTCCTTTAGTTTTTGTTTGTCCTGGAAGCTTTTTATCTCTCCTTCTATTTTCAGTGACAGCCTAGCTGGATATAGTATTCTTGGCTGCCTATTTTTCTCGTTTAGTGCTCTGAATATATCATGCCAGTCCTTTCTGGCCTGCCAGGTCTCTGTGGATAGGTCTGTTGCCAATCTAATGTTTCTACCATTGTAGGTTACTTATCTCTTCTCCCAAGCTGCTTTCAGGATTTTCTCTTTGTCTCTGAGACTCGTAAGTTTTACTATTAGATGTTGGGGTGTTGACCTATTTTTATTGATTTTGAGAGGGGTTCTCTGTGCTTCCTGGATTTTGATGCCTATTTCCTTCCCCAAATTAGGGAAATTGTCTGCTATAATTTGCTCCAATATACGTTCTGCCCCTCTCTCTCTTTCTTCTTCTTCTGGGATCCCAATTATTCTAATGTTGTTTTGTCTTATGGTATCGCTTATCTCTCGAATTCTGCCCTCGTGATTCAGTAGTTGTTTATCTCTCTTTTTCTCAGCTTCTTTATTTTCTATCATTTGTTCTTCTATATCACTGATTCTCTTTTCTGCCTCATTTATTGATTTCGACTTGGTTAGATTTTAGTTCTTTTATTTAGATTTAGTTCTTTTATTTCTCCAGAAAGGGTTTCTCTAATAACTTCCATGCTTTTTTCAAGCCCAGCTAGTATCTTTAAAGTGATGATTTTGAACTCTAGATCCAACATTGTACTAATGTCTGTAAGGAGTAGGTCCCTGGCAGTCGGTACTACCTCTTGTTCTTTTTGTTGAGGTGATTTTTTCCATCTTGTCATTTTGTCCAGAGGAGAATAGATTAATGAGAGAACAAAATGCTAACAGGGTAAAAATGTCCCCAGAAAATATACTCTAAACAAATCAGAAAAGACCGGAAGCTGGGGGAAAAGAAAGGGAAAGAAAGAAAAAAGAGAAAAAGAAAAAGATAAAAACAAACAAAAACAGAACAAAACAAACAAAAAAACAGAATATGATCAAATATGATCAGGTTGGTGCATAAATCAATGCCACACACTAGGTTTTGGGTGTATTTTTGTCTGTTAGAAGAAAGTGCCTCCCAAAATTTTAAAGACAGAAAAACTTATATATGTACAAAAATAAGGGTTGATATAATGAAGGGATGGAATGTGACTGTAAAATGAAAATTATAAAAAATTTATAAAAAGAATTGATAAGAAGTTGTTTGAAAAAAGAAAGAAGAGGATTTAAAAAAGGGAGAGAATGTGATCAGGCAGGAGAGTAGAACAAAACCATACACTAGAGATTTAGGGTATATTTTGATCTGTTAGAAGAAACTATCTCAAAATTTTAAAGAGAGAACAATTTATGTATATATATGCCAAAAATAAGGGTAACTACTATGAAGGGATAGAATATGACTCTAAAAATGAAAGATAAAAATGTTTTTTAAAAAAGGGATTAATATGTTGGTTGAAAAGGGAAAAAGAAAAATTCAAAAAAAAAAAGTTAAAAAAAATTAACTTTGAAAGACTAAAGAATCATGGTAAAAAAGCCATGGATTCTATGTGCAGTATTCTCCTAGTGCTGGAGTTCTGCCGTTCTCATTGATCGGTAAACTTGGTCTTGGCTGGCTGTTCTCGCTGATCTCCTGGGGGAGAGGCCTGTTGCCGTGGTTCCCAAATGTCTTTGCCGGAGGTGGAATTGCCCCGCCTTGCCTGGTTGGGGCTAAGTAATCTGCTTGGTTTTGCTCTCGGGAGCTTTTGTTCCCTGTAAGCTTTCCGTACAGCTTTGGAGGCCGAGAGTGAAAATGGCGGCCTCCCAGTCTCCGCCCCGGAGGAGCCGAGAACTCAGGGCCGTGCTCCTCAGTGAGCCCCCAGAGACAAGCAGTCAGTCACTCCCCTCTCCCGGGCTGCACTCCGTGCTCACCTGGCCTGTGACCGAGCATTTCTGTCTCTGGCACATGACCCTGCGTGGAGTATCCAAACTCAGCAGATCCCTGCGGTGCGCTCCTGCGCCGCTCCTCCCAGGGGAGGAAGGGGAGTCTCCCTGGATCTGCCGCTTGTTGGGTCCCTGCTGGAGGAGCAGTGGCCCAACTGTGCCGCGGATCATGGCTTATGGCAACCCTGAGCTGAGAGCCCGCGCCTTGGCTCCATCTCTGCAGCCGGCTTCCCCAGGAAGCTCTGCTGCACTCAGGCACCCCTGGTCTTTCTGTGACCCCGAGGGTTCTGAGACCACACTGTCCCACGAGCGTTCCACCCCCCACTTAGCCACTGGAGAGAGGTCCCTCAGGGGAGCCGACTTCTAAAAGTTCCGATTTTGTGCTCCACTGCTCTTATCACTTGCCAGAAGCAGCCCAGGGAGGCCCCTCCCCTGCCATTTATCCTCCGGAATATCGCCTCGGATTCATTTGTCCACACATCTTACCTTCCAGAAAATAGTCGCTTTTCTGTTCAGAGAGTTGTTGCTATTCTTTTCTTCTATCTCCTGTTGAGTTCGTAGGTGTTCAGAATGGTTTGATCCCTATCCAGCTGAATTCCTGAGACCAGACGAAATCCAGGTCTCCTACTCCTCCGCCATCTTGCTCCGTGCCCCCAGGCCTAGGATTTCTTAACCTGTGGTCCTGTGTGGGTAGCAGGGGGTTTGTAAGCTGTCTGGTGTTTTTTTCCAAAATGTTTATTTAGGTACATTTTGGTGAGGCGGGGAGGAGGTGAGAATTTTCATCAGGTTCTCAAAAGGGTCCATATCCTAAGAATGTAAGAACTCTTGTTCTGAGTGGTCTCACCCACTTCATTGTTTTTATTCTGGCCTGTGTAGTGATGGACTTTCAAATCTGTTCCTGCTGTGTTCTGTGCTCTGACTTCTAGACCCTTCTCTGCTGAACCATGCAGCAGTTCCTCAGGATCAACATGTCTCCTAACTTCTTCCTATATTTCCCACCTGGCTTTGTGGCACCATCATCCACCTTGTTCTTAATCTTGCCTTTCCTGTGTCACCTCACCTTGACTAATTCATCTAGTTCTTCTGATTTTACTTCCTGGACAGCTGACGAAATTTTTCCCATTTCCCCTTCATTCACTACTCTAATTGAGCATTTCTCATTTAGACTATTGGCTGCCTCACTGGTCTTTCCACCTGAGACCCATCTTCCACACATCAGCAGATGAGCGCTTGGATACAGAAATTTCACTGTTACCGACTTGCTAAAAACTCAGCTTTGTAAGTGCCTACAGGGTTGAATTCAGACTCTTGTTATAGCATACAAGACCTGTGAAATCTGGCACTAGTCCCCTGTCCTGGACTGGCCAGGTGGCTGTCCTGCCTCCCTGCTTGGTTGCCCTCCAGCTCTCCTCCCTCACCTGTCCTTCTGTGCTAGCCTGTAGCAGCATTAAATTAGTAAGCTGTTTTATGCATTGATGCTGAAACATCTAAATATGCTATTTGATCACATGAAAAAATGGTTCAACCTCTCTCTTACCCATACTCTGTAGCTTTAAAACCCAGCCTGGATATCCTCTCTTCCTGAAGGAGGTGCTCACTCCCTTAGAAGTCCGTCTTTTCTTTATATACCATATGCGTGCCCGTTTCTCTTCTTTCTTTGCATTGTAATTTCAGAAGCTCTCTATTTCAAACAGATGAGCTTCTGAGAGGCTCTTCTTAAGCTCATTTGTTCACAGGTTCAAAGTGACTAAGAAGACTTTAAGCTTGCAGTCCCCCAGTGCAGTTCAAGGAGTGTTAAGTTGGTCCTTTGAAGCTTTATAACCAGTTATGCCCTTGCTGCTGGATGTTCAGTGGGGCATCTTTTTCTAAAGTGGAGCAGCTTTGTCAACATTAAAAATCTCTTGAGGCAGATGGCTCATGGTCTCTTTGGAGCCCCTGGGAAGCCCCTTAGTAGCCCTTGGAATCCAACTTCCCTCCTTACCTCTTGAATTACAGGAGCCTTGGTGGGCTCAGTCTTGGCTATGTTCACCCTTTGTGTTCCAAAAAAATTTCCTGGCCTCCTGAACTAACAACATTAGGCCAAGTTTCCACCTTTAGCACTGATCACCCTGTTATACATTCAAAATGGAAAAACTTCTAAAAATCTGTCTTCTCTATTCTGGCTGATTATTACTGTTAGGTTATAATAGGCATAGGTTAGCCTTTTTCACCCTCCACCCCATTCATCCTTTGCCCTTTAGGTTTCTTCCCAGTCTTCATTCCATATGTAAAAGGAAAAAAAAGAAAAATATTTTCACAACTCTCAGCTATTTTTATTAGCACTCCTTTTGTTTCTATCATAATTTTGTGTCTTTTTTATTAGCACATTAGGCATGTACTGTACTTTTCCATTATCAGATAACAATAGGGTTAATGTTTGTAAAATACTTCAAAACATATTTTAAATATAGCAAACACATTCATCTACAGACTAATGAACATGAAGGCACCCACCCAAGGCAGAGTTTTCAGTTTGGCTTTGGGGCCAGCATCTTGGCAGTTGTGATTTGAAAGCTCAGGAGTAGGGAAGTCAGGATGTGTTTCATGCTAGATTGTGGGTCTCCATGAAAGTGGGATCCATATTTAATTATACATCAACTATAAGCTCTTTGATGGCAGGAACTTTTCTGATTCTCCCTGGATTCTTGGCTCATGATACTGTTGGTGGTAAATGAACTCACTGTGCTAGCTAGCATTTACCCTCAAGGGGAACCATGCTAAACTGTCTCTAAGCATTTAGTTGTATGACTAAACAAAGAATTTAAAATGTAGATGACTAAAACATTCATGTTACATGGATGACTGAGGTGATACTGAAATTGGGTTGATAGGAATGGATATTTTACTTGGCTTTTGAAAACACTTCAACAAATAGTGAGTACTTACCGTGTTCAAGAGTAAGGTTTTGTAGAGGACGTGTGGAGGGGTGATGTAGTCTGTGGACGCGTATTATTGAGAACTGAGGTTGCAGTAAATACATAAGTACATATGGCAGTGTATGTTATATGTAATATTATAAATATATTAAGCAGAGTATGAGGAGAGAGTGGCTAAATGACTTAAAGGGTAATGGTATTCACTGAGGCAATTTTTTAAAAAAGATTTTATTTATTTTGAGAGATAAGAGAGATGGTGCGAGTGGGAAGAGTCAGAGCGAGTGAGAGAATCCCAAGCAGACTCCACACCACTCAGGGCTCGATTCCATGACCCAGAGATCATGACCTGAGCCGAAACCAAGAATCGGACACTTAACCAACTGAGCCACCCAGGCGCCACACTAAGGCAATTTTATAATAATAACTGGAAACATCTAAATGGTTGATTGCAAGGTACTGGTTAAGTAAGTGATGGCACAGTTTCCAGTTAGACTGTTATTTAGCCATTAAAAATATTTATGAAGAATTTATAGTAATTTGGGTAAATGCATATGCTTTTTTGTTAGATGAAATATCAGAATATAAACATACACAACTTTTTTTAAAACAGGCATCCAGGAGGAAGAAGAGCACCAGGAAGAAAACACACCAAAATATAAACATTGCATCTGACTTCAAGTATTTTGTGTGTGTGTGTGTGTGTGTATACACGCATACGTATCCTAAATATACACTTCATTGAATTTTCACGCACCAAACATATCCATGCAACAAGTGCCCAGATTAAAAGATAGAACATTATCAGCATTCCCCCAGGTCCCCTTGTGCTCTTGATTTTCAGTGACATTACATAGTTTTAACCATTTTTGTTCCTTATATAAATGGAATCATACATGTACTGTCTTCTTTCTTAATTTCTTATATTCAACATGTATGATTCACCCATATTGTAGATTATTCATTATTATTTATTATGGATGACTTTTCACCTTGCTCTTCTATGTTTTCCAAAATTTTCTATAATGAGCATGTATTTTATAATCAGAAAAAGATTACATTTGTTTTTTTAATGTTTTTAATTTTTAATTTTTAAGATTTTATTTATGAGAGAGAGAGAGCACACACGCACATACACACACACAAGCAGAGGGAGAGGGAGAAGCAGGCTCCCCGCTGAGCAGGGAGCCCTGCATGGGGCTCGATCCCAGGATCCTGGGATCATGACCTGAGTCAAAGGCAGACACCCAGCCAACTGAGCCACTCAGGGTGCTCCTACATTTGTTTTTTTTTTGAAGATGCCAAGTTTGTGCTGAGGTAGATTCAGTTACCTAGTTCAGCTAGACCATGGGAAATGTGGAGGAGAATTGAGACTATACATTGTGGCTGTTCAGAAATACATGTGGTGCAGTGCAGTGTGAACTCAGCATCAAGAGAACCAGACTCTGTTTTGTCATTTAGTAGTCCTTGGACTGTGGACACATCCTTGAATTCTTTGATCCTCAGTTTGCTCATCCATTGGTTAACTAGGTGTGATGATATCTTCCTTATAAACTAGGCATAAGGATGAACTTGAGATGATGAGTCTGTGAATACTTGAGATAGCAGTCTGTGAGTCTGGTAGATGGTGAGGTCCTTCATTTAAAAAAATTGGAGTTAGAGAGGTTGGATGTGCAGGAAGGGAGCTCATGTCCGGTTGCCATTAATTTTCTCTATGAAGTGAGGGCTGAGAGTTATTTGTAAGTGAAAGTATATGGCTTTGAGGTGGTGGTTCGCACAAAGCAGAAAAGCTTTGGGGCAGGCAATCCCTATGTGCTCAGGGAACTAGGGGGCACAGGGGAATGCAGGGAGAGCTCAGCAGTGTTGAGAGCCCAGCTGAGGTTGGAGCATATATGTGAATATAGTGTGTGAGTTTTTCCTCCTGAAGATTGTTTTATTTGGGCTACTATTAAGGTGATTTTTTCCTCATTATGCAACTGGAGGATGGAGGAGGTAAAAACAGAAAAAGGAAGGAGAAGGAAAACCCCCTGACACGTGAGAAATGCCATGTCTAATCTACAAAGAGAACACTGTTTAAAGGAAGTCTCTGACTTAAAATGTGTTCTAGAAGTCCACAGTGATTTGGAACTTAGAAAATCTTTTTCCAAGGGTATTTACACTAAAAGGGAGATCTAAGATTTTAGTCTAGCCCACAAAGGTCTACAAAACAGGCAGGGAACTTTTACTAATATTATGTTTTCTAGCTCTGAGACCTAAAATTGCTAGCCGTTTCAACTATTTTAGATCCTTCAGATAGAATAGGGCTTGATGGGTCAGCCTGGAACTGTATTCATGGATGGTATTGTTTCTGTGAGAGTAATACTCAGGTGCACTGAAAATTTCTGGGAATGCACTCTGAGTTTGTCTGAGCATTAGGTTCTGAACCCAATACTGGGAGGTTAGCTATTTGCCGATAAATGATGTTGGTATATTGGGCGGTGTCTTTACTCGTCTTTGATCCATTCACACAGTATCTGTTGAGTTGCCTACAGGCTGGATATGCAAAAACAAAGAGAACCAGTCTTATCTTCCAGATAGTTTGTATCTGGGCCAGGCATTTAAAGAAATCATTTTTGGAATGCAATCATGGATAAGATGGAGATGTGGTTTCTTAGGGTGGAATTGGAAGTGAGTGTTTCTGGAAAGATGTTCCTAAGTCAGCCTGAAGAAATCAGGGAAGGTTTAAGAGGAAAATTCACTGTTGAACTAAGACTTGAGGATGAAAGGCATTTTCTGGGAGGATACTCCATACAGACAGAATGATAGATATCCCCTGGGAACAATACATAACGGAGAACATGGTCTGTTGGAGAACTACAAATAGTTTTGATATCTCTAAAGTTAGACGTATACCATGGAGTGAGGGAATGACAGGAGCCATTAGGAAATCTCCACCACTACCACCAGGTCCCACCCTGCCCCAGGATTTGGGGAAGGATATCACATTGTCCTAAAGTTTGTTTACATTTCTGTTGATAACATGATTGGTTATGAGAAACACAGTTTTTCTCTTTCTGTCTTGAATTAAGATTTCTGTTTATTTAGATTTTACACTAGGAGGAAATTTTGAGGTTGCTTTAGAATTAACTGGGACTTAGAGTACTACTCAGTGTCTTCTAGTACAGTGCATTCAGATCACCTTGTTTATATTCATTTCACATTTATGAAGCACATGTTATATAGAAGGAATTATACTTGTTATGGATGGTATTTTGAGGACTGGAAGTGGCCCCTGTCTTTCAAGAAGCTTACAGTCTAGTTAGCAAAGCAAAGTCTGAACTTTCAAAGGCCCTATTATGGAAATAAAGATCATAGCAAATGGAAAGAGGATGGACTTGTTACTTAGAACTATGGTGAGCAGAAAATCTATTTAGAAGTCTGTGTACTCTAATCAAGGACTGAAAGACCAAAAGAAATATGACTGGTGGACAGTGGTGTAAGGTGGGTCAGGGTGATTGGGGAACTGGAAAGAGGCCACCCCAGCCAGAGGACCGTGGTTGGGAGGTAACACAGTGTCTAGAGTCACTCAATCTGGAGTATATTGCTGGGAGTAGAGAGATACAGGGCTGAATATGTGGCTGGGGCGAGGTGTTGGGGTCTTATATGCTGCACTAAGGAATTTGAACTTTATTCCAAGGCAGTAAGCTTTCAAGAACAAATCTTGTATGGTCTTCCTCACCAACTCAGGCTGCCAATGTCTAGTTCTCCCTCCCATTTGCCATGTTCAGAACAAGCCCAGTATAATAGGCCTAGTCCTGATACCATGTGACAGGGACTCTCCTGGTTTTGTACAGATTACTAAGGAAATTGTGATTTTGGTCTGGATGTTTTCATAGCAGCCTAATCCCTTGGTGTTGGTTCTCCTTACTTTTAGATTTTTGCAGCACACTGTTCAGTTTTTCAACTATTTTTGTGTCCATGATATAATTTGATTCTTGTTTTTGGAAATAATCAGACAGCTTATAGTTAGAGAAATCAGCTCAGAAAGCCTAAATGAATAGCCCAAGATCATTCAGTAGTGAGAGTTCAAGATGAAATTAGAAACAGTGACTATGACCCTCTTTGGTCCAAGATTCCTTCCATGAAGTCATTATGCCATAGGCTTCCACTTTAGTAGTTCTGACTACCAGTGAGTGTACGCCAGCTGTATTGTTACAGCATCGGCAAGATGTTTGCATGGATTCATCCCTGTTGGGTGGGATATTTTGAAATGACTGAGATTATGGGTCACATCTGTAATTATTACACAAAGAGAAACTGGCTTATATGGGAGTTTGCCTATAATCATCTTATTTATTTTTTCTCTATTAAAGGAACAGCCTAACTTCTTAGTAAGCCTCTTTGATTCAACTAATCATTTTTTTAAAAAAGATTCCATTTATTTATTTGAGAGAGAGAGCGTGCACATGCGAGAGAGAGCATGCGCATGCGAGAGAGGCCTGAATGGGGCTGGCGGGGGAGAGCAAAGGGAGAGGAAAGAGCAGACACTTCGCTGAGCAGGGAGCCCGATGACCCACCGACTGGCTGGGCTCCATCCCAGTACCCATGAGATCATGACCCGAGCTGAAGGCAGACACAACCTACTGAGCCACCCAGGCACTTCTCATTCAACTAATCATTTTGATTTTTTTTCTGGAAATAATCCACCTAAGTCATTGGAGTTTTTATTCTTAATTTCATATATTTAGCCGGACAATTGTTTTCCATTTTTCAGATATTCAGCAAGATAACAAAGTTAAGTGTATACTAGTTTTGTGAATCATTTTTAAGCGGTATGACTTACGAAGTTAAGTGCACAACTTAAAATATTTGTAAAACAAAAAAAATTGAGGTATCTTGCTTTATTTATTATTTTTTAAAGATTTTATTTATTTATTTGACAGAGAGGGACAGCGAGAGAGGGAACACAAGCAGGGGGAGTGGGAGAGGGAGAAGCAGGCTTCCCACTGAGCAGGGAGCCTGATGCAGGGCTCAATCCCAGGACCCTGGGATCATGACCTGAGCTGAAGGCAGCCGCGTAACTGACTGAGCCACCCAGGCACCCCAGGAATCTTGCTTTACAATTCTCTTTGATTTTGCCAGGAGTAACATAGTTGGCCTTTTAAAAGTCATAATTGAGCCTATCTAGGTTGTAAGGCAGCTATAGTATTGGCAAAAATACTAGTTTTTATAGTTAAGGACCACTGACATCGAATACCAAACCTATAGAATTCCACTAGAGATGTGGTGGTGTTGACACTGGGAGGTCGTACCATATTCAGAAGAGCAATCACGGAAGAATAGCGGTAGAAGGTCACATAGTTAATAGGATGTGGGACTAGGTCTTGAGACACTCCTCCTAGGCTCCCTGTTGTCAGTAGGATCAGTCTTAAACCCCTCAGCCTAGGCATTTGGTCTTTGAGGGAATGTGGAGGCTTTTCCCAAGTCTGACAACAAAGGCACAGAACACAGACAAAAATAAGGACTTGCTTATCAGCACTGAGTGAATGTAATTTGATGGCATTATAGTAATGACAATAAGTTTCACACCTATCTCAGAAATGAAGATGGAACTCTTCTAACATTCTGTTAAAAAAAAAAACAACATACGATATACGCTAGTTGAATATGCAGAGCCTTCTGAGCTTCTGATAGAGCTGATCTGGAACACTTTCTTCAATTCTAAGGTCAAATCCAATTATTTTTAAGCTCCTAAATGACTAGCACTGGCCTAAATATAATACCCTTATGTGTCTGGAAGTCAGACTGGCCAACCTCACCTGTCTAATAAGAGCATGTACAGTGGCAGTCACAAAACGTCTATGTTCCTTCACTTCTATCTTCATTATTTCTTATTTAATGCTATATTAATTATATGTGTACTACATGTGATTATATTAATAATGATATTGTTAATAAATAATAAATATCGCTTATCTTATCTCCAGTCCAAAATGTTTTAGACTTTAGACAGAAACCTGTGTGTGTACATGTGTTTGGTGGGGAGGGGTTCCAGAGCAACAGACTGAGGGCCTTAAAACATAGGCACATAGATAAAACAACATTCAGGAAAGAGGCAGCATTCTTTATGTTCAAAGTATAGTCAAAAAGGTGGTAATAATATTACACATGATTATGGTGCCTTATGGTTTTCAGATAATTTTCACAGCTTTTAAATCATGTGATTGTACGACAAACCTGTAAGAATGGTACGCTAAGCATCATTCACATTGTCCATTCAAAGGGAAGTTACAGACTACATTGTCTCATGTAACAGATATTTACACCATTCTTCCACAGTCAGTTTGGTCCTGCCCAACCTTCTAGGTCTTATTTGGGGGATTAGGTTGATAATGGTATCTACCAAAGAAGCTTGAAGCGGGTGAGGATTACCTGGCCTCACTACCAGCTTGTAATGAAAGCACATTTTGATTAAACTACACATACAGATAATGTTTAGATAAACATTCATTGGCAAGTAGCATTAAATTGTTGATATAGTCTGGTTTGTAAGCTTGATGAAGGCTCTGATCTTTGTGTTTTTAGGCGTTCTGATAAACCTTTCAAGGAACATTTACTCGAAGCACACAACAGCATGGCAGAGGAGAGATTCTTGGTCTTTTACTTGTCATGAGAGGTTCCAGGCTTCAACAGATTCTTAGTCTGTTTACTTAAAGGTGGAAGTATCTCTAAAACATTGTAACAAGCTACACATACTTGAATCCTTTAGTTTCACCAGGTGATTCTGTCTCTAACATTCATCAGGCTAATTATAATTAACAAGCTGCTGATTACACCAAAGAAAATCCATCCACTAGGTAATGAGCAGTGTCCCCAAAGCATTTGTCTCTTGTAACCACCTCTGAAGTATGGGCTTTCTGATTGGAGCCCACCAGATCCACCCTGGACAGTGCATTCCCCTACTATCAAAGTTATTGCCTAACCTAAACAGTGTCACAGATCACAGGCTTTATGCTGAAATGGCTCAAAAAGTAAAGTGCAGATATTGAAACACATCTAGGCTGTTGAGATATTTAGGCAGGTTACACTATTATTTGTGTATTCTGTTTAATAAAGTAAAGAATTGTGCCTATTAGCAGGCACATTAATTTGATTATAGAAGTCTTAACAAAATGTGGAAAGTAGGTTTGTGATATTATTTTTGCCCATATTAATGCAGCATGAATAGGGCATGTGTGCACTATATCTGATAGTGACTATTTATAGTACAGTATAGTATATCAACTTTATTATATATCCCAAAGACTCAGTGAATCTCAGTTGTAGGTTTTTGTTTTTTAGATCTACTTACTTATTTTAGAGAGAGAGAGAGAAAACACACAAGCAGGGAGAGGGACAGAGGGAGAGGAAGAGAGAGAATCTCAAGCCGACTCTGCACTGAGTACAGAGCCCCAGGCAGGTCTGAATCTCACGACCCTGAGATCATGACCTGAGTCAAGAGACCAAGTGTCAGATGCTCAACTGACAGAGCCACCCAGGTATCCCTCAGGTATAGTTTTCTGAGAAGAAATGAAGGCTAAAAATTTAAAGATTTCTCTTACTGAAGTAAGGCTAAGGTTTTGACACCCACCCATACATACATAAACAAGATATAGCCCAGTGAATGCTGTGTGCAAATATTTACACACTCAAGCATATGGTAGATGCAGTTTGGTACATAATATAGATGGTTTTTCGGATAGGCTGGAATATATTACCTATGGAAAAAATGTGAGGAAGTGGCATACATATATTTTTTTTCTAATTTTAATTTAAATTTAACCTATCTATGGTTTATAGCTATCCCCCAAAGATAAAAGCATAGTGAATTTTACACTCTGCTTTCCCACATGTGGTAGTAGTTGAAGACCAGTTAATAGACAAGCACTACAGTAAGACTGTAGAGTAAGAGTCAAATAGTGAGAAGCTACAACAGCTGGCCTAGGCAGGAAGAGAAGCCAGAGAGAAAAAGTGAGAGCATTGCCCTCCCTGAGAGCAAAGGGGAAAAGTCTCAAAAACAGAGATAGCCAGCAGTATTGAAGCTGAAGAGGCAAGTCAAGTAGGATAAGGACTTGACTTTTGGCAATACGGAGAGGTCATGGATGATCTTCTCAAGAAAAGTGAAGTAAGCATTGAGTTAAAGAGTGTGAGGAAATATAGGCTGATTTTTAAATAATCATAATAATTTTATTTATAATATCCAAATTTCTGTAATGTGCCAGGTGCCAAGCACTTTACTTGTATTAACTCATGTAAATCTCACAACAACCTCATGGAGTCTATACTTTTTTTTTTTTTTTTTTTTTTTGACAGAGAGAGGCACAGTGAGAGAAGGGATACAAGCAGGGGGGAGTGGGAGAGGGAGAAGCAGGCTTCCCGCTGAACAGGGAGCCCGATGCAGGGCTTGATCCCAGGACTCTGGGATCACGACCTGAGCTGAAGGCAGACGCCTAACGACTGAGCCACCCAGGCTCCCGTCTATACTTTTTTTATCCCCCGTTTTACTTGTGCAAAAACTGAGGCATAGAATAATTTATGCAAACTTGCATGGGTAGGAAAAGTGGGCCAGAGCTAGGATTCTAACCATAGGGTGGCCCCACCACTATTTATTTTAAATAAATACCATCCCATGCTGAAGCTTTGCACATAGAGTTTTGGTGCTTTTGTGTTCTTTGTACTCTGTTGGGTGATGGGGACACAGAGACAGTTCCTCCCCTAGAGGACTTTTTACAAGAGTAGTAGGGAAAATGGATCAACAACACCTGCAGTGTTTTCATTTCTGTGGTAGAAGTGTGTAACAGGTAGAGTCAGGACACAAGAAGACTGTGGCCAGTTTTTAATTGTTGGGGGAAGGAGGGGGAGGAATCAAAAAAGGTGACTCTTAAGCCGGGGTTCACAGTGACAGAATTTAGAGTGGTGGTTTAAAAAATTTAAGTGCAAGAAGCTGGATTTCATCCTTAGGTCTACTTCTTTTTTTCATCAGATTTTCTAAGTATTTTTCCCCCATGGTTAAAAACTGATTTAAGCAAATATGACAATGTCTTTAAAAGTCTGCAGCGGGCTTGTCCTAACAAGGTATCATGAGGTATTTAACTCACAAATGTGAATGTTTTGTTGTTATTTGTTTTGGCCGGGTGGGTCATTATGCTGTAACACTCCTAATACAATTATATGGAGCATTCTCTTCAGAGAAAGAAAAGACTTCCCTCACATATTCTATTTTAAGAATTTTTAAAAAGCACACACATATACACAACAAAAAGATAGACAGCATCTCTGGTTTAAAGAGAGTATTTAATAAATGTAGTAACTACTATGCTTTCTGTATGGGATGGGAAAGACCTTTCTTGCATAATCATTTCTACGCCTTCATTAAAAGCACCTTAGAAGAAATGAAGTTGTTGCCTAAATGAGGAGAACAAGGAAATCAGCAAAGAAGGAGTGCTGGAAATCTTGCAGGATCTTTCTGAGTAACTTTACTTCCATGCCATAGGTGCCCTCTCTCCATTAAGTGATTACATGATGTAGCTGAGTTTATTATTTCTTCTTTATGTATAGTTTTGTTACCATTTTTTTAAAAGCAAGCAAATTTTAACTTTTTTTTAAACTCAAATTCCATAAAACAAAGTTGTTTTATTGCATTGGCTCACTATTTGTTTTGTTTTGGGGGTTGTTGCCCAAAATAATAGTAAGAATCATGAACTGAGTGACTATTATAGGTACAGGGCTATGCTCGGTCCTTTACCCACATTTTTGTTTAATCTTACAACTCTGCAAGGTAAATTTGCTCATTTTACAAATGAGAAAATAGATTTGGAGAGATTTTTTTAAACTACAGAAAGTTAACTAAGCATCCAGTAGGAAGAGCTGGTCTGAGAAGGAGCTGGTCTGAGAAGAAGGAGAAAAAGCAGAGATGAGGGAGGGCATGGAAGTGAGCAAAAAAAGAAAGAGATCAGATAGATGAATCAGTCAGCAGACTGACCTGGTGGGGTATTGGAAGTTCTTGTTCTACAACCCCTGAGGCTGTGGGTATACAGTGCCCTTGTCTTGGATATGTTAGCCTTCTGTGTACAAGGGGTATCTCTTTTTTCAAATGCTTTATGGCAGGGTTTGCAAACTCATTACAGCAGTCAGGCAGATGGCATTAAGAGGTGAGGTGGGGTTGGTAGAAAGGATGAATGATTAAAACTGGTAAATTAGAGTATATATATGCCTTACCTAAAGGGGGTGGTTGCCACTCAGCTCAACCTGATTACTGCCCTTAGGAAATGTGGTTGGACCAAGGTTTGGCATATCTTCAGGTTTTTTCAGAGAAGCCATATATCTGGATATTTGGGGGTGATTTCCAACCTGTTAAAAACATCAAAACACCACGGTGGCCCAGTAGAACACGAAGTGGAAGGTGGATTTGTGCTTTAAATTGTATAATGTCTTCTTGTTAGCTGGTGAGAGTAGGGTAGGGGTAGTACTAAGTCCTTAGGCCTGTAAGAAGGGATTTCTTGGTTACCTGAGCAGGCC
Organism: Neomonachus schauinslandi; assembly: GCF_002201575.2. Classification (NCBI taxonomy): domain Eukaryota; kingdom Metazoa; phylum Chordata; class Mammalia; order Carnivora; family Phocidae; genus Neomonachus; species Neomonachus schauinslandi. The sequence goes on along the minus strand of NC_058407.1, from coordinate 80,074,118 downwards.
TAGCCGAGGTAAGGGCAGTAGTTAGAAATGCTCTAATTTTAATTTTTTCACCACAGCAGATGTAGATGTCAGATTGTCAAGATAGTCTCATTTCAGGAATAATTTAAATTTAAGCTAATTTTTAAAAAAATTCATGGAACAAGATATTCCAATTCAGTGAATTTTTAGATAACTTAAATTCCTTTAAAACTTTCATTTTAAGAATTAAGGATATCAAACTGCCTGTTTTAATAAACAATATATTAAACATAACATTTGGGAGGGAGGTGTTGAAGGACATTATTAGTATATTATCCCATAAATTTAGATTTTGCCCAGTAGAAAATTGTCAGTGGCTGTGCACTTTTTATGAGCCGTTTAAGGAGATACTGAGGCAGTTGCTTTATTAAAAGAAGAAAGAGTTATATTGCTAGGGTGACACTTGTCCTGATTTACTAGATCAGTCCTGTTGTTGTGGCATAACAAAAGGACCTTTTGTCCAGGATGATAAATTATATGGTTACCTTATATAATGTTAATGTGTTTTTTAGTTGCTGGTCCCTTTCTCATAGAGGTGGAATGAGCCAGGTACGCTGAATGACCTTGTTGCTTCTCGTAAAATTAATCACTGAAGCAAAGGCTAAACCAGTCTTCACCTCAGTGTGACTCTCTCAGCCCTCCCTGAAGGATCTTTGCTATTGCTGTCATGGTTTTACTTGTCAGCAGCATTTAAACCATGATTGATTATTTCTATATCGTTGTTTTCAAAGCCATCCTTCTTGTTAACTTTAACCTACTCTTACATCTGTATCAAATTTAATGTGTGGTATGTGAGGGAGGCATAGCAATCCCCATTTCAAGGGTCTATACTAAAAATTATCCATAATCATCCTTAAATGACACTTAGGTAAAGGTAATAAACCTTTGATTTTATAAAAGCACATTTCTAGGCAAATATCTTTTATTGCATGAAATTGAACATACTGGGTGCTACTTTCTTGATGTATCAATGTTTTTCAGAAATTATATTTTATAATTAATTATATATGAGTGATATCATGTTCCACATATTTTTCAACTTGGAATAAAAATATAGAAGGCATATTAATCAAGTTTGTGAATGAAAAAGTTTGAAGATATAGATAAAATCTAAAAATGACAGATCGAGAATTCAGAAAGATTTTAATGGCTTCAAACAATGGCTGAACCATAAAAAGACTAAATTTAATGGGTCGGAATATGAATTTCTACATTTAGATTGAAAATAACAGCAGTTACATAAGTACAGGAATGAGGAAACTTAACATAGCTCATATGAAAAGAACAGGAAGCAGTGGCCTCTTAAAAGGTTAATGCAACCTTTCATTTCTGGTGGTGTGTGAGACTAGATACATTAAACTACTCTTCTACCACAAACTAAAATAAAAATGCTAGATAAATTATATAAATGTACCTTTAAAAATGATGAGGGGGAAACGTGGGCTGGAAAATGAAAGTGAGAACTCAGTGAGGTGAGTGAAACGGCCAATATGAGAACACTTGTTGAATCCAACAAATAATGAACTTTGATTTACTTGGTCCCCTGTTGCTCTCTCCAAAGCCCAGAGCCTGTGTTAGGGGAAAAAATTGTTTAATAGATGTCTCACTTCCGTCTGGGACCCCCTAAAGGCTACTTTCATAGTAGAGCGTTGAACTAGAACTAACTTTTTCTCTGACTCCTCCCAATCCCCAGCAACTCTAAGGAAAACTGCCTAATATTTCATAACCAATAACTAGCATTTATGCAGGTTTGCAGTCCTAATTTAGACCTACCTGGTTGATTCAAAAAAGACAATATTTAGTTGTAAAGTGGTTTTTGCATAGTAACTCCAGGCAGTAGCAAGTGCAGATTCCTTCTGGGGGAATCTTTCTTCAACCCAGGCCTCGAAGAGTTCGAAAAATATAATTACAAGAAATTTTAACTCACAGTCAAAATTATAAAACAGACAAGTAAACAAAGCATCATGAATAGATAATAGAATTAGACATGGAGTGGGACGCGTGGGTGGCTCAGTCGTTAAGCGTCTGCCTTCAGCTTGGGTCATGGTCCCAGGGTCCTGGGATCAAGCCCCGCATCAGTCTCCCTGCTCAGCCAGAAGCCTGCTTCTCCCTCTCCCTCTCCCTCTCCCACTCCCCCTGCTTGTGTTCCCTCTCTCGCTGTGTCTCTGTCAAATAAATAGATAAAATCTTTAAAAAAAAAAAAAAAAAGAATTAGATATGGAGTGATCTCAAATATAGTTATCAGACAGAGAATGTAGAGTAACTTTGTTTTAAAGAAATGGGAATGTTAAAAATGTGAGTGAATAGCAAGCGAATATAAAAATGACAAAGGAGGTCTGAAAAAACTAAATAGAGCTTGAGAAATTAAATATATAATTGGATTTGAAAAATCAGCACACAAGCTTAATGGTAAATTAGACCTAGCCAAAGAAAGAATTCTTGAACTGGAGGACAGTTCTGAGCTTTCTGACTGTAAGAAACTCATTTATTGACGTGTGTATACATGTGATACCGGTGTATAATTTAAGCCAAACTTTCAAGAAATTGATTGTTTCCTCCTAAGGGTAATGTTCTCTATTATTTTTCCTTTCTAATTTGTTCTTTTTCATTTAAAAACAAAAGTTGAATCCAACCCAGGAAATTTTATAAACCACAGTGAGTCATGAGTACGGTTTTGAAGAAACTGATATTAATAAAGTTGAAAATACACATACCCCACAACCCAGCATATACCCACCAGTGTTCAGAGTACTTTATATGGCCCACCCCAGAAAACCTGGAAAAAAAACAAGACATCAGTTGTAGAAAACGTAACTATGGTGTGCTTTATACATACAGTGGATTATTGTAGGACTAAGGTGATAACTGAGCATGATGAACCACCAGTAAATACAGCATGGGCACCACCCCATCAGAGTGCATGCTGCCTGGAAACAGCCAGCCTTAGTCCATACCTGTGCATGGGAACTCTTTCTGCAGCTTTGAAAATGAATAGATCACCCATCTAAGCAGCAACACAATATTGAATAGAAAAAGCAAGGTGCAAAAGATTATATGTGGTATGATTCCATTTATATGAAGTTCAGAAATTTAGGCAAACTAAATAGTATATCATTAGGTATAAATGATTATTTTTCTAAAGGCAAAAGTACACACAGAGTTTAGGGGAGTTTTAACCTCTAAGTAGGGCATGAGGGAGTGGGTTAGGAAGAGTCAAAAGGAGCTTCAGAGATATTAGTAATTTTTTTTGCATAAAACTAGTTGTGGGTACAACTAGAATTCCCTTGGAATTCTTTATCCTTTATATCTACTCAGTATTTAATAAAAGTAATTTAATAAAGCCAAGGCAGAATCAACACAGGTAATAAATCTTTTATGCCGATCAGACCATCCTTAGTCATTTTTAGTTCATGGACATTAAGAAATTGGAATATTTCCAGAGGAAAATATCCAGGGTGATGATATAAACCTGGTCTTGAGCCTTTCATTTTTTAGATGCAGAGCATGTGAATTTTGAGCATGGGGCAATTTTGGTTTCCCCAGGCCTGTTGGCTAGTATGTGTGGGAAGTGAACTCTGTTAAGTCTTAGGGCTGCACTTGTGTCACACCATGCAGAAATGAGTTCTAAAAAATTTCTACAATTGTTGTGTAGTTTGCTAAAGGTTTTGTTTTTTTCCATCAGATGCTGTAACTGTAGGCCTTATGTGGCATGTCATAATATACCAAATAACAGCTCAGGAATGGGATCTTTCATTGCTGGGTTCAGACAAGCCCTGTGCTTTCCCTAGCTCCTGAAAGCATCTTTAAATTCGGTAGTATCCATCGAAGGGAGACACATCCGGGTAATTTTGTTTGGTGCCTTTTGGAGGAAAGGCGGTCTCAGTCCTAGCATTGCTTTGTCTTTGGCTGTGCAAGGAGCCATTTTGTCTGACCAGGGCCTTAGTTGGACATAGACATGGAAGGCTGGGCAGATGGTAGCCTTTATCTAGGTAATGATCACTTGAAGTGAAGGTATAAATTAGCAATTACTGAGGATCTGCAGTGCGCCGGCTGTTGTTAGGTATTTTTTTTAAGACTTTATTTTTTTAGAAGGGGGAAATCGGAGGGGGAGACGAACCATGAGAGACTATGGACTCTGAGAAACAAACTGAGGGTTCTAGAGGGGAAGGGGGTGGGGGGATGAGTTAGCCTGGTGATGGGTATTAAAGAGGGCACGTACTGAATGGAGCACTGAGTGTTCTACGCAAACAATGAATCATGCATGGAACACTACATCAAAAACTAATGATGTAATGTATGGTGATTAACATAACATAATAAAATAAAAAAAAGATTTTATTTTTTTAGAGCAGTCTTAGGTTTGCAGCAAAACTAAGAGGAAGTTACTAAGATTGTCTATATATCCCACATGTGCATAGCCTTCCCCATTATCAGCATTTTCCACCAGAGTCATACATTTGTTACGATTAATGAACCTACACTGACATATCATTATCACCCAAAGTCCATAGTTTACACTACCGTTCGCTTTTGGTGTTGTACATTCTATGTGTTTGGACAAATGTACAATGATATGTATCCCCCATTAGAGTATAGATTTGCATTGCCCTAAAAATTCTCTATGTTCTGCCTATTCATTCCTCCCTGTCTCTCAACCCATGGCAACCACTTACTGTCTCCATAGTGTTGCCTTTTCTTGAATGAATGTCATATAGTTGGAGTCATATAGTATGTAGCCTCTTCAGATTGGCTTCTCTTTCACTTAGTCATATGCATTCATCTTTCCTCCATGTCTTTTCATGGTTGATAGCTCATTTTTAGCTCTGAATAATACTCCATTGTCTGAGTATACCACAGTTTATTTATTCACCTACAGAAGGACATCTTATTTGCTTCCAAGTTTGGGGAGTTATAAATAAAGTTGCTGTAGACATCCATGTGCAGGTTCCTGTATGGACATAAGTTTTCAACTCCTTTGGATAAATACCAGTGTGCACAATCGCTGGATCCTATGGAAGGAGTATGTTTACTACACAGCAGCTGTCTTCCAAAGTGACTGTATCATTTTGCATTCTCATCTGCAGTGAATGAGAGTTCCTGTTCCATTTGGTGTTCTCAGTGTTCCAGATTTGGGGTATTCTGATAGGTGTGTAGTGGTATCTCATTGTTTTAATTTGCATTTCCCTAATGATATGTGACGTAGAGCATCTTTTCCTGTATTTCTTAGGCATTGTCATATAAAAATACTCTATTCCAATGGGAAGGAAGTGGTCTTATCGCCATCTTATGGATGTGGAACTCAGGGAGGAGTAGCTAAAATCAGTATTTGAAGTAAAGAAGGCCATCCTCTCAGGAGAGCAAGCTGCAGAGTCCTGGCTAGAGGCAGTGTTACAGAGTGTTTAGGAACATAGGCTCCAGTAGACAGAGCCAGATTCATATACAGAATCTGCCATTTGCTAGCAGAGTGAGCTGGGTTGTAAGTTATTTGCCTTATCAGGAAGTGAGGAAAATACTTATTTCGTGGGATTGTTATGAGAAGTAAATGAATTAATATGCATAAAGTACTTAAAACAGTGGCTTGGCACATAGAAAGTGGTATAAAATGAGGTGTTGAGAGAATTTTTTTCCCTGACTATAGGTCTAGCAAGCAATTCTCCTGGTCTCTGTGACCCTGTAGCAGAGCCTGCCCTCAGTGTTAAAGAGGTGAGATAGTTACGTCCAGTCTGGTTTCCCCAGCATCCCAAGTTGGGTTCTACGCCACCCAGAGGTGGGAGTGGTCTTGATGATTTACATTCATCAGTTCATCTTCTCCCAAGATCCTTCATCTTCCAGAGGCATAGAGATGTTGATTATGATGTATTTATTAAAAGATACAGCAGGTGCACTTATTCCCAAGAGCTTTGCTGTACAGATGAGGAATTGAGGCTCAAGGAGGTTATGAATGTCCCAAATGCACATCATAGCAGAGCTTGGATTAGGGTATTTGCTGCACTACCTCCAGAACATGTGGAGGGCAAGGCCACTTTTCTCCTTGGAGCCTTGACCTTATAGTGTGGATGACCTCACATTTCTTGGGTTGGCTGGACCATTGAGATTGTGGGTTCTGAATGCCTTTTGGGGCCTGTGATGTGTAGGCTGTTGCTAGCTTCCTTATGTCAGCACTGCTTGCCTCTTCTGTTAGCACATCTGCTGACTGCTCCTCTTAACCCAATTTCTCTCTGAGTCGTGCAGGCATTAGACTTCCAGTGGCTTCCTCCATGTGTTTCCCTCACATCTGACCTATCATTGCCCTTAGTAATTGGCTTTTCACAACCCTGACCAAGTTCCTATTTATGTATGTCTCCCCCTCTTCTCTTCTGCCACTTCTGTTTGCTTTAATCATTTTCCCTTTTTTATACCGTTTTCTCCCTTATTTATCCTTACACACTGGCTCTTGCATGTTTCTGCCATTTTTCCTGTATCTGGGGTCCAGAGTGGACTCTTGATTTTTGGAGTCATTGCTAGACAGTGAATGGTATGAACTGGAATGTGGTATGAGCTGCCCCAAATCCATGATACATCAATGGCAACTATGCCGTGCAGTCTTGCCTCCTAACTTCATTTTTATTAACCTGGACACAAATTGAGCATTACTAGCACAGCATTACAGTCAATATCATAAGGTCTAAGAGAAAAGAAGACACCAAACCTATGGAGACTGTAATTCCAGAAATGATCCAAGGACTTCCCTTCCTTAAGGCACTAAGGCAGGAAATGATAAGGTCTCAGAAATAAGTAAAGTATAATAATTACAAGTGCCTGGCTTAAATAGCATTTAAACATAAAAATACTCTTCTTTAGCTTAAGGTAGCCTTATTGCTTATGCTCTTCTTTGAACTGAAGTGAAGACATTTATTCAAGATTAACATACATTATGAAACAGTTCAATTTAGGAAATTAGATAATGGTTTAAAACATACTTGAGCATGCTGAAATGTTACATAGTAATTGTCAATTTCAATAGTAGGGTATTCTTTGCTCTCTGTTTTTTGCCTTTTTTAAAATATATGCTAAAAATTTTCTGTAAACTCCTATTTTATTTTTTTTTATTTTTTTTTTAAAGATTTTATTTATTTATTTGACAGAGAGAGACATAGTGAGAGCAGGAACACAAGCAGGGGGAGTAGGAGAGGGAGAAGCAGGTCTCCCGCGGAGCAGGGAGCCCGATATGGGACTCAATCCCAGGACCCTGGGATCATGACCTGAGCCGAAGGCAGACGCTTAACGACTTAGCCACCCAGGCGCCCTGTCAACTCCTATTTTAAAAAGAGAATGAAAATCATTGTCACTTGAAATTAATTAGTGTTATTTTTTTTTTAAGATTATTCATAAGAGACAGAGAGAGAGAGAGAGGCAGAGGGAGAAGCAGGCTCCCAAGGAGCAGAGAGCCCGATGCGGGACTCGATCCCAGGACCCTGGGATCATGACCTGAGCCGAAGGCAGACGCTTAACCATCTGAGCCACCCAGGCGCCCAATTAGTGTTATTTTTAAAATGAATCCATCACATTTGAAAATACCCTTCTTTATGATAGGGTTTTAAAAAGTTAGTTCTGAGACCAATAGAAGAAAAATGGGAGAAAGTTTAAAACATCCCCACAGACAACCTTCCAGTCAGAACTGTCAGGTCTTTAAAAGCAATCTTGGGATTTTTCTTGTTGTCTGGGAGCAGTATTGAACAGATGGTAAATTGACAGAAATAAAGCTGGATAATCAAATTTGATAAGCTAAGAAGAGGTTAACTAGAGAAATCTGTGGTATTTAAAAAAAATTTCCAGGGTGATTGGGGAGTGGTGGCTAAAATCAATATTTGGTATTTCATTTGTGTTAATACAAAAAACAAAACCACAAGTTTGCTTTTTAATTAAATTTTTTTTTCATTTAAAAATTAGTCCTCCTACCTCCCAACCAATCTGTCCTTGTAGGTGGAGAAGGAAAAGAGAAATTTGTATCAGCTGGCTGCCTGCATGCCACCTCAGGAAATAGCATGTCAAATTCCTGCTTTATCAAGCCCCTCCTGCTGGCCTTCCTCCCATCCTCATTTAGTGAGTGTGCCAGATTCTGTGTGAGGTGCTGGGACTATAAAGAAGAAATGAAACAGGATTCCATGGTACAGTGGGGGGGGGGGGGGCTAACAAATAACACAAAACATACTGGAAATCTCCAATCCTTTTAGTATGTCTAGAGAAACTACCTGCTGAAGGACTGGACACAGCTTCACTGGCGTCATTACCTTTGTAGTTCATTTAAATCAAAGACCAGTTAACTTATTTGAATTTTTCCCTGGTCTTAAAAATAGCTCTTTCACGGGTATACCTATCCCACCTAAATTCTTCTGAAAAATCACTGTGCCCCCCAAAAGAGCCTTGTACTTTCTAGGCGACAGTAAAGACAGCTTTGCAGAAGGAGCCCACTTCCTTTTCTGTTCTTCAGGTCTTTTTCCCTCCTAATATGTCCATCGGTTTGATGTTTTCTCTTAAACACTGGGCCATGTGTGCTGTCCTAATCACTGGACCACACCAAGAATCTGCTGTTTCTTTCTAAGTGCTTGCTTAATGTAACCATTTAATATGTCCCAGTGTCACATTTGTCTGATGCGTGTTCTACAGGGAAACATAGCTTCTATTAACACGGTTCTGTTTGTTCTTTAACCTGTATGCATTTAATCGTGTTTTTTTGGGCCAGCTCAAATTGGAGTAATAGATCTTCAGTAAAAACACCTATATTATTTGATGAATGCTTACCAAACTCTGCAGTTGATTTGAAAACAATTCTGGTGTGTGGGTTAAGTGTTAGCTAGGGAAAGAAGACCCTATCCAAGCAACCCTTGGATAGCTTGTCTAGCAAAGCTTATGAAGTGCATTTTTCAAACTTGTCTAAGCAAAAATGATTGCTCGGCTTTTTAAGAAATAATTGATCATATCCTTTGTCTTATCCTTTTCCTTTGTCACTCTTCTGATTTCCTGTGTGACATTTAATAACAAATCAGACTAACAAGGATGCATTTCAATTCTAACGGTTTATGGATCAGTTTATTAGGCCAGAAGGGGAAGGTGCAGTAAAGAATGTGAACACTTCCTAGGATCAGCATGGGTTATATGAACTAACTTGGGATGGAAGTCTGGTAGAAAAAAGCAGGATCTTTCAAATCAGGTACTCCTGAGTTCGAGTCAGGGCTCCACCATTTACTAGCCATGTGATCCTGGAAATGTACCATATCTTTCTGAGATCTTAGTGTCTTCATCTGCAAAATGGGGACTGTCAGGATTTACCTTCACAGGATAGTGGATAGCTTCTAATTATGCATAGAGTGTTGCCTGGCACTAATTTTCCAAGTGTCTACTATAACTTCTTTAAGAGGCAGGAACTTGGTTCACATCAGGTCACCTAATCTTTCTGAGCCTCAGCTTTGTCATTTGTATAATGGGAATTTGAACATATTAACGTGAAAAAGCTCAAAAAATTTGCAGTCATATGCAGGTATAATGACTTACTTCACAAAGGCCTCCTGACTATCCACCGGGATATGAACTCTACTGTAGCTTTTTTTCAGGTCTTTTTGGTGCTTCCAAAACATTCACTTGGTATTACTATTACTGCATATTAGTTATGTCACACAAATATTGCAGAATCAATGGAAAGAAACCCATATCTTATTTACATTTATAATCCCTGCTATATTTTAAATATATTAAGGGTTTGGTAAATGTTTATTATATAAATAATCATTTTTTATTATTATCATTGCCCTCAGCTTTGCAAACTAATACAGCTAATAGCATCATAGTGGATTTATTTCTACCTTTATTATTTCTGTAATCATTTTATTGTTTTAACATTTTATATGGAATATGTAAAACCTAAGATACCTTTCTTACTAACATTGCATATTTCTTTTAATACAACTGAATCATATTCACAGATGTAGTATGGCTGGGAGTTTTGGTGTCAAAGAAGAAAAAAAAACTTTGAATGTTCCTACCTTTTCTTTTATTAGAGAAACTAAAAATTCAGGAGATTTTCAAATTTGCATAATATTTATGATTTTAATTTGTGTATATAAAGAGATATCACTTACGAAAGTACGCTATTGCATTCTATTTATAGTTGAGTATTTATCGTTGAATATTTAGACAGATTTTCTCTTTTTGAGAAATGTTAAGAAAGAAAATGTGCTTTTAAAAAGAAATGTGCTTTTTTAACTTTTCAGGCATCTTGAAGTCACAGAGGAAAAAATAGCTTCCTCCAAACCTTTAGACTTTTTCTTATATGACCTATAAGACTTAAATAACTGGAGCAATAAGCTCTTTTCTGAGTTCTACAGTAATAAAAATGCCACTGTTGTCCGCTGATTATCCATCTGTGAGCCTAGTTTAGAGGAAGGGAATATACCAAACAATTAATCAGCAGTCACTAAGAGATACCAACAAGCAGATGATGGGCTTGCATGCTTTATTTCCTTTTTTTTTTTTTTTAAAAAAAAGGAAAGAAAGGAAAAAGGCAATATCTCTTGAAAACTGGAATTTATTTTGCTCTTTAGTTGTTCTTATTCTGTTTTGGTTTTGTTCAGTGTATAGGAATTGCAGTAACCTGATACTGTGTTCATTTGCATCAATAACTTCTATTTGCATTCTTATAAACTAATTTAAATAAAGGCTGTGTATGTGACAATAGATATATATTAGTTATCTATTGCTGCATAACAAATTGCCCTGAACCTAGGGACTTAAAACAATAAATGTTTTGTATGTTTATTTTGTTTTATCTCACCAAATTTCTTTGGATCAGGAATCCAGGAATGTCCTAGGTGGGTGGCTGTAGCTCAGAATCTTACATAAGATTGAAGTCCATATGTCATCCCATGTTATAAGTAGTCTTTGTGAAGACTTGACTGGGGCTGAAAGATTCACTTCCAAGATAGTTTGCTCACATGCCTGGCAAGTTTGAACTGGTTGTTGGCAGGAGGCCTGTTTCTTACCATGTGGACCTCTCCATAAGGCTGTTTGACCATCTGTAATAACATGAGCAAAGGATGAGAGAGCAGGATAGAAGCTGCATTGTCTTTTATGACCTAGCCTGGAAGTCACACATCATTTCCATGATAATCCTGCTGGCTATACAAGTTAACTCTGCTCATAGTGGGAGGAGAATACACAACGGTACGAAGACCAGGAGGCAAGGATCTTTGGGGGCTACCTTGGAGAAACTAGAATGTTTAATCTAATATGCGCAAGTGTCCAGTGAATGTTCAGATAACTTAAATTTTAATTTTATCAAAAATAATATAATTACTGGAGTGTGGAGGTTTTCAGATTTTACATCTTTTATCCCAAATTGCACATGTTGACATATATTGATTATTGGTCCATTTCAATTGAATATAGATAGCAGTGCAAAATGTCTCTGCCCTCAAGGAAAGGCAAATATTTCATTATAATTTTTCCAAGTATTACAACAGAGGTACATACTGAAGATGATGAGGTCAGGTGTTGAAGAACATGAGCTCTGAAGTCAGTTTGCCTGAGTTCAATTTCTGGCTCCCTTATTTATTGGCTATATGACCTTGGACCACTTATTTAACCTTTCTAATTCTTTAGTTTCCTTTTCTGATTATTCCCTTTTTATAGCTTACCTTCCTCATAGAGTTGTGGGGATTTAGGAAACAGTACCAGAGAGTACTATTAGCCAGCCACTTGAGATTTTCTGGAATGATCAGTTTGGATGAGGGAAGGTTTCCAGGGAATGTGAGACATTTGAGTGGTCTCTTGGAGGGTTAAGTTGGAGTTTGGTCAGCACAGAAAGTTGGTGGAACCCCGGAAGAGATGCCAGCATGAAGGAGAGCTAGAGGCAGAGGAGCTGAGCAGTGGGGTTCAGGCTGGGGCATGTCATGTGGTAGCTTCAAGGGAATGACTAGAAGTAAGTTTAGACAGTGGCATGCAAGGATGTGAAGAGTCTCAGGTGGAGCCCCAGTACATTGTAAATTTTCTGAGATTATCTCAGTTTAAATCACAAATTTCTTACTGCCTCATGACCACTCTCACAATTGCTAGATCTTATGTCCATATTTGCAGTTAGGAAAATATTGTCACTACAGTTATAGGCAAAACAAAAGAAGTTTGAACTTTTTTTGTGGAGGCTTTTAAAAACTGTAGAATTGTAGGATTTGCTCTGTGTGTGTGTGTGTGTGTGTTTTAAGTGGTGTGGGCAATGGGTTGAATAGTTAGGATGGTTATAGATATCAGTAGGGAGAGGACTGAAGCCTCACAGGAGACTAGAGAGGTGCGTACAAGTATACAAGAGCCTGAGACCCTTGCTTCTTGTCAGTTTTGGCATTTCCCACAGGCATCCCAAGCATGTTCCCAGGACACTGGCAAGACCAGGACACTTGCCATCCCATTCCAAAGAACTGTGGCTCATCCAGAATTTTGCAATTATAAAAATCTAAAAAGGAGAAATTTTAATGTTAGCATAAATGTAAGTATCAGTTTGAATTATACGTGAGGAAATAGGCACAATAATCTTCTTGGCCTTTAAATGTCTGGCTCTAGTATTGATAACCTTATTTTATGGATAAAAGAAGATAATGATTATGTCAGTTTTAGAAACTCCTCAACTGCCCACTTCCCAGGTTCAAAAGATTGTTTTGATTCAATACGTGCCCTCTTTATTGAATGGAGCACTGGATGTTATACGCAAACAATGAATCATGGAACACTACATCAAAAACTAATGATGTAATGTATGGTGACTAACATAACAATAAAATTAAATTAAAAAAGAAAGATTTTTTTGAGAACAAAACTGAAAAGAAAGATGAGGCTTTAAAGAAGAAAAGACAGGTAAAAAATGAGATTTTTAATTTAGATAAATAAGAATCCCTTTGGCAGAGAGCTGGATTCCAGATGGCTCCTGGGCCCAGGGGTGGGAATTAGGGTGCTTAGTCTATTTAGCCTTTCTCACGTGGTTTTTAATTCATCTTCCAGTACTCTCTCCCAGCAGGGCTGACTCTTCATTGCTTTTTGGATGACATGCTCCATGGACAGGCTCTTTTACCAAGACACATGAGCCTCAAATACGTGTCTTTCTTTAGCTTCTTTAGGAGGTAGGTAGGTCTAGTTGAAGCCAGAAGGCTCTAACCCATCTGACATAAAATGATGAAACAGGAATTCTGTGATATCTAGTTCACTTAAAGCTTATTTATTTTCATGAGAAAGAATTTTAATGTGCATGCTGTCCTCTTTTTCTTTGAAAACTTGGAAGCATGCACTAATGCACCTTTGCACTGCAGCCATAACACTATGTAAAAAATAATCTAGAATGGGTAGTGTTTTTATACAACTATCAAGTTATATGAAACATTCGTCTGATAACCAGACTGAGAGACAGTGTGTCCATTCAGGGATATAGTAGCCTTGCAGGGAGAGCCCAGCTGTGGAAGGGGAAATTTTGGAGTAACTTACCCTGTCTTCAGTTGTGTTTGAAATTTATATATTTTCTGATAGTTTGCATCGTATTGGGGCTCTCTTTTTATTTCTAATTTGATATTTCATATTATTTCATAACTAAGATTTTAAGGATTGTAACTTTTTTCATGGTGTTTTCTACTCATAATAAAAGTAGTTTAGTGTCTTGGTGTGCAAAAAAAAATAGTTGATGGAAGATGGTCTTGTTACTAAAGTAAACCTTTCTATAAATAAATGCAGAAACATCTGTTAAGGGCATAGTCTGAATGTGGCAGACATCTGAATTTCGTCAATTCCCGCCTTGTGGCCAGGATTTCTTTCTTAAGCTTTCTTTATAACTAATGGCAGAGTTTCACATTCTCACAGCATTAGGCAATAGAATGGTCAGAAGAACTGGTGCCAAGTTACCCTCTTTCTTGGGTTAGCTGGTGGTAATAATTTATACTCACCAAGGAAAAGTGTGGCATGTTTTTGTTTTTATTTTTGAAGACTGAAAACCTGAGATCTGTCCTTCAATGTCACTTCTAGGCCCTGGGTTTAGGCAGTTTTCCAAATATCTGTTAAACTGCTTTCAAGAAATTATTGTGGTGTTGCAGGAAGCTTTGGTCAGGAGAATAAGGCAGCACACAGTCTTTCCTAGAACACCATGGGCCCATCAAATGACCTTTTTCAGAAACAACTGAGATTCTTTTTTCAATGGCAGAAAAATGCTTATTGAAACCAAACAGAAAACAGACTCACCCCACAGGTATTGTAGTTCAGATGAGTAAGGGGGAAGTCAGAGAGGGGATGAAAAATTCTTCTTGGGAAAACTTTTGAAGCTAAAGCTTATTTATTTGGTCTTTGATGATTATAAGTTAAAATGGGGTGGTTTAGCATTTTTAAGATAAAAATGAGCCAGGACTGTAAGAACACTGTGTACCCTTTCAGGTGCCTGTGTACCTCTTCCTAGAATACCTGTCTGGTGCTCCACTCTTCCTCAAGACTACCTCAACACTCCTCCCACTTGGGGACTCCAGCGCCGTAAGGTGAGTCAGCAAATTTGTACTCCTTGCCTATATCCTAGAAGAGTATCATTTAAACTGACATTTTTAAAACAATTTTTCAAAATTTTGGGAGGCTTTCAGAGGATGTATTCACTGGTGAACTCTCAAGAATCATCATTTGTAAGCCCTATATTTAGATAAGTATAAAGTTTAATTAGCAGTAGTATCTTTTGCCAGTGTAATATAAACCCTAGGTTCAAATTTAGGTTGACACTTAATAGCATTATGAAACATACTTTAGATTTCAGATTTGAAGTCTGAAGCAAATTTTTGCAAATTACTATGTCACCACTCTTAGGTTTCCTGAGCATTATTCTACTCATGCTTTAAATTGACAGCCTCTTTTTTTATTGATTGATTGATTAAGTTTTTATTTTAATTCCAGTTAGTTAGCATACAGTGTTGTATTAGTTTCTGGGGTACAGTATAGTAATTCAACACTTCCATACATCAACCTGTGCTCTTCAAAACAAGTGCACTCCTTAATCCCCATCACCTATTCAACCCATCTCCACCCCTCTCCCCTCTGGTAACCATCAGTTTGTTCTCTATAATTAAGAGTCTGTTTCTTGCTTTGTGTCTCTCTCTCTAATTTTTTCCCTTTGCTTGTTTGTTTTGTTTCTTAAATTCCACATATGAGTGAAATCAGATGGTATTTGTCTTTCTTTGACTTATTTCACGTAACATTATACTCTCTAGCTCCATCCACGCCATTGCAAATGGCAAGATTTCATTCCTTTTTATGGCTGAATAATATTCTATTTTAAATATATATATTTATTTATATATATGTACACCACACCTTTATCCATTCATCAATCGATGGATAGCAGCCTCTTTTAAAGCCGAAAAGTATTTCTAACAGTGAAGGTTAGAAGGTCTCAGTAAGTCTGAAATAGCTTATAGTGTGAGCTTCCATCCCTTAAGTAGTGTAATTGGCTTCATTAAGTAAAGGGGGTCACAAAGTCTCTTGAAGTGGGAATATACAGCTAAATTAATTTTCACTTGCTTTTTGCACGTTTGATGTGTATCTTCTCTTGAACATTAAAGTGACTCATTGGTCTCAGAAGGGAAAATAATTTGACCTTGTTTGTAGTATGTGAATCACTTGTGAATAAACTGTTCACACTTTACAGGTGAATAAACTTTTTAAGGGCACCAACCAGCATGCGGTCTCGGAAATTCCTTAGTCCCTCATTTGCAAAAGTTATGTGCTTGCATTTTTGCCTCAATGATGATTTTCAAAGGTCTTACATAATTAATTCCCCCCTGAAATAAAAAAGTATGACCTTAGAGCCTTGTAGTAATTGCTAAACTATGTGGAGGGAAATGGATTCCTAAAACCACAAGTCCTTATCCTCACTGGTTCCGTTTTCTTCCTGTAGACCCTGTTGCATTGCTTGCGGCATTAGCAAAATCCATGACTAGAAGGCCCCAAGTGTTGAAAGTAAAAGATAGTCTGATTCTAATCGAGCAATTTTCTTATATCCATGTAAGAGCTGAAAAATTCTAGTTAAGCTCTGTTATTTGTAATACAGTCTAAAGAAGAAAAGTATAAGGAACAAAATGTATTATGTAGTCCCACTTACTATAGTTCTCTCCATAATTGTGTCATCACTTAAATTTTAGAGTTAGCTTTTATCACTGATAGAGCTATTCTGTAAATCTTTCTTTTCTTTACATTAATTATTTTCTATTTGGTAGGATTTTTGTAAAAGTTATACCAAGAGGAACTATGGTTCAGATTTAATGTTTAGAGATTGTGTACACTTGGGTTTGAATGTTTCAATTATTTTGTTTCTTTTAGAACACTGGTAGTTATCCCCTCATACAGGTAAGAGATGTAGGAGTTGCTTGGAGTTCACTGCCAAAGAGTTAATTTTTTACTATTTCTTTTCAAATGTTTAGTATGCTAAAAATTAACAGCCTTTGATTCTTGACTTCAAGTGCATAGAGATTCCCTTAACATACTGCCTTGTTTTCCTTTTTTAAATGGAGTTTTGTCTGGATGTGGTAGAGCTATACATAAAACAGTTTTGCTCTTGGATCCAGTAATCCAGTTTACTCATTGAAAGAGGATATGTGAGTTCCCTAAACCTTTTTGAATGAAGCATCTAATTTCAGTCATGTTAACTTTGATAGCAACAAAACCAGCTTTGAATTCTCAGTATTGCTACACTGTAAAGCTACCTTAAATTTTTTTTTATGGAGCAGCTTTAAATTTTTAATGTTTTACAATCAGAATATTTATTTCTACTAAATTACATTTTCTCCACAATGATGCAGTTTTTCCTGAGCCGTTATTCTTTTAGGGAATGATAGAGAATAATTCACATTTTATTTATCACAAGGCATCTTTTTCTAGGTTTGTAAATTTGAGGCTGTGTGAGAACAAACTTTAAAGCTCCTATTTTATGTAAAAAAAAAATAGATTACATAAAACAAAATAAGATTTTGCAGATTATTTATTTGCTTCTCTCTCTGTTGGGAATAGGACTGCATTCTTCTCCCATCCCCCTTTTCTGGTACCTTCCTATAAAAGGCATTAGAGGGAAAAGAATGATAAACAGGACTTAGCCCTATAATCTTCTTTCAAACTGCCTTGTAAGTAATTTCCCATAGTTTCTGTAATGAAGCTTATGTTGGTAGTATAGGGTGCTTCTGGTAGTGGGGAGTAGTTTCAAAATACTTTTTCTTTTTTTTTTTTTAAATTTTATTTATTTTTATTTTTCATTTTTTTATTATGTTATGTTAATCACCATACATTACATCATTAGTTTTTGATGTAATGTTCCATGATTCATTGTTTGCATATAACACCCAGTGCTCCATGCATTATGTGCCCTCTTTAATACCCATCACCAGGCTAACCCATCCCCCCACTTCAAAATACTTTAAGCTGTGTGTGTATGTGTGTGTGTGTTTTCAGGTTAGGTTTTCTGCCCCATGTAGATTTAATGGAAAATATTTTTTATTTGCTTATACTTGGTTTTAATGGTTTAGATGGGGGCATTTCTAAATAAAACTTGTAAAGAGATGTTTATTGTTGTTACAGGTAATTCATGCACACAGATTTTAGGAGGCTCGAAATGATCTTTTGGCAGAAAAACTTGGTAGAAGAAGGGGGGACATTTTCTGTAATTTAAGTTGTCATAGTAACCTGCATCAAACCTATACTTGGAATCCAGGCCTGAAGAATTTTAGTGACAATAAACATTCCAGTTGCATTCATCTTTTTTTTGCTCTCTGAGAAAGGAGCCATCAATTGTGATCTAATTATTTCATTTCTGTTTTTAGAAGATGAGTAGCAGCTTGCATTTTTTAGCACTTTGAAAGTTCCCTGGCAGAGTAAAAATGAAAAGTTAGCTGTTTATATTTGAACTTGGCATTTTCTGATACTGTATCTCAAACTATTTCAGATGACGAGATAGGTTCAGTATAATGGTTACTTAATAAAATATGAAAAAAAACAGAATTTAATAAGGATTTGAAGACATTGCCACATACATTTGTTAACATGCAAGTTTTAATATTAAACATATTGGAATCTGGTTTTCATGGAACTCTGATCTGGGAATGTTAGGATTTTCTTAATACCAAATTGTTAATATATTTCTTTTATGGCATCTTGTACTTAAGCATGAATGTATTTAAATAAAAAGGATGAGGTATCATTTTTATTAGCAGAATAAGTTTACTTTGAGAAATTTGTATCCAGGCATTTTTTAGATGTGCTCTCTTTCACAAAGGACAGTAGAATGTTGTTTCTAAAGACAAAGCTTTTTTAGGGTTTGCTTCACTCTTTTGCTTTTTGCAAGATACTGATTACTAATCAAGGTAATTTGGAGTTAAAAACATTCTCCTTAAGCAAGGAACATTAGGAGAAGTAAGGAGATAAAGATGTGTGTGTCCATTCATTTTAGGAATCTTGGAAGATAAATTGGAAGAGTTTGTGACTAGTCTAAGTAATAAAAATAATATACAAAATTAGCTGCTATTGGATTTAACTGTAGCTATCTGTAGATAAAAATGGTAAAATTCTTGTAGAAACTTTTCCACATATATATGAGACTCTTAATCAAATGGATAATTTTTTTAAAAACATAAATCAGAATTTGAATTTTAAAAAGTATAAGGTAGATGTAGAAAACCTAGATAATCCATTTACTGGGAAACTGTGAAGGAAAATATAATCACCTATTATCTCACTGTTAGAAATATTTACTATAAACATTTTATGGGAAGTATCTGCAATTTTATAAACAAATTAGGAATCAAACCAATAGGCAAAATACTAATAATGGTGAAACACTAGAATTTTATCTCCTATTAGAATTAGCAGCATACTTGCTGCCATCACTACTAAAGTAACTCTGAAATATTTAGCCAGTGTATTAAGAACAGAAAAAGAGAGAGAACTATTGGAAAGGACAGAATTATTTGTAGATAATAAAAAATGCCCAAGATACTCAAACTAATATAGTAAAATTCCATTGTATTGTAAATAAGCATGATTTGTGTAGTAGTAATAATCAGTTCAAAAATAGAAAAAAAGAGACCATTCATAGTAGCAACAATCCTTATGCTGAGGATTAAACTCTGTAAGAAATGTGAATGGCCCATGGGCAGGAAACTGTTAAACTTCATATAGGTCTAAAGATTTGTTCAGTCTTAGTACTTAATAAGGGAATGTCGTATTTGGTATATCATATCATTAAAGATTCAAAAACATGTACGTGAAACATATATGAGTGACCTTTATGTAAAATGTAACCTAGATTCCTAATGTTGGCTGTGGGGGAAGATAGACCAGAATGCTCGTATAATGAAACTACAGGGTAGATGGTGTTGCAGCTAGTAATGTAATCTGACTACCTACCTACCTATCTACATACCTGCTTATTTATAGATATTTTTTTTTTACTATTTAATGAAATGGAAAAATGAGAATAACCTAAAAAGTTAACAATGTCAGGATACAATATAAACTATAACCTTTAATTTTTAAGTGTATTTCTAAGAAAATAAATGAGGAGGCAACATACAAAGTGTTAATGATGACTATCTTCAAGTGGTAGAACTACAAGAATAATTATTATTATTATCAAATTATTATTACAGATTCTCTAAAACAAATATATTTATAATCAGAAATTTGAAAATAGATTTAGTTTTCCAAACATCTAAGGTTGATCAAATGTCTAAGATTTCATTATATATCTTCTTGAAAAAATTATTGTAAAAACATTTATTGAGATGGGTTATATACAGAATTAAAAAATGAGGGGATCATCAGAGTCTCTGGTTAGGGCTGAATAGACTGCACTCCCCAGCTACCATTCATATTAGACTGTGGTATATACCTGTGCATCTGGTGATTATGCCTCCTGGGAGTGTGGGGCCCAACATCCCTGAGAATGATAAAGAGCAATGTATTCCTATGTTCAAATCTCGGCCCTTTCCCCCATGCCTATGTATCAAGTGCCACAGCAGTTTAAATGTTCAAATATTGATCGCCAATGACATTGAATCAAACTTACTGAAGTCTTTATGGATTAAGTAGGAGAATTAGGACAATTATTTTAATTCTGCAGCCATTTTGATTATTTACCCTTCTCTCCCCTTTCCCATTGACTCTACTGTTTTGTTTACAGCAATTACACCTGGGCAAGAAACTTAATAATTTTTAGGAAATATACCCAGCATGAGATGCTGTGCCTCTGAAGTCTTAAGTATTAACTTCAATTTTTTTGTGCTGTTCTTCCTGAATACAGCTTTTAACAGTGGATTTGTTTTTTCCAATACCCACACAGTTCAAACCTGCGGGAGTCAACTGTATATGTAAAGGTCTTAGCATGTACAAAATTCAGTGTATGATAATTATCACCATTTTTATTAAAAGGGTGATATTTTCCCCAAATGCTTCAATCTTGTTTCAGACTTAGGCTAGATATACTTTTATATAAGCAGACTTTCATTCTTCTGTACTTATGGAAACTATATAATTTTTCAAACCAGACACTTTGGAGAGTGAAACTTGGCACTATTGATAATTATGCTGGGATAACAATGCAAACCATTGCTGTTCTAGGCAAACCAGGATGAGTGGTCACTCGGGGTATACTGGTAGTACCTGATTTGTGGTTCATGCTCAGAGAACACAGGTCATTGTCATTGAGTGAGACAGGGAGGATATAGGACAAGTGAGCTCCCATTCATCTTTTTGAGCTTTAGTTCCTTACTCGTTAAATTGAGGTTAACGATGACTAGCTCACAGGGTGGCTGTAAAGATTAAATGAAATTGTGATCTCATAAATACAGTATATATGTAGAAATTAGACACCTGTTAATTCTCCTCTCTGTCTCTGCAAATTACCTTAGCTATGCTGATGGATGAAGTTTTGTGTATAGCTGTGTTATGTACTGACTTCTCACACTTCCTTAATGTATCTTTATAGTTCATTTGACTGGACATGGTAGGTGGTAGTCATAACCAACTGCACATGTGGTTCCTCACTTTACAGTGGAGAGTTGGTCTATATTGCTTCAATTAAGCACTTTTTAACATTGAAAGGTATGAATTGTAGTGTTCAGGAACCACACCTGCTTTCCCTGTAAATTCTCTGTCGTATTTTTTTTTTCCTTTTGTGCTTTTCTATTTTTTGGATGATTCATAGTCTAAATAGGAGGATTTTTTTTTCCTTAAATATTTCAAATATGAATGTTTATGCATTTAATAGACTTTGTGTGAATAAAAGACACTTGTTTTGCACATCAGCTGCAGAGATGTATTTCTTGGGGAAAAAAATCTAGCTGAAACCTTGAATATTAATAGGATAATTGGTAATATATATACCAAATTTGATTTTCTTATAATTTATAAATAAGTTTTAATAACACAAAACTGGAGGAAGTAATAGACCTCAAGGTTTGGGTCTTTGGCAAAATGACCACAGCATTTTCACCATTATCTTCCATAGTTGTTCTCTTCATTAGCAAATCTGTGTTCAGACCTGGTATTGCCCGGTCTTCAGGCTTACAGATTGGTAGTAAATGATTTTAGTCATATCATAAATTATGCAGTTGTGGAATGAAGAAGGTATGATGGGAGCATATGGGGAAGAAGTTTGTACAAAGGTTAAGGAAGGCTGCTTGTGGATACCATTTAATTAAGTGTTTAATGGTGAGTAGGTCTTTAGGGAGTGGGGAGAAAGTCTTTGAAAATGGCCTGGGGAATGGCATATGCCAAGCCTAGAAAGGTGCATGAGGAGCAAGGATGTGTTTGGGGCTTAACAAGTACAGCTAAGTGTGGATATGAATGTGGATGGGAAGGGGATGCCTAATTTTAAAAAATGGGATTCTTATTCTAATTGATACAGACAACCTTTTCTGGGGCTCTGGGCTTTATTATATTGAAAGAATCAAAATTATAAGTAGATAAAGTTCTATTTGGAGAAGTAGAAGTGTTTATGATTTGGAGCAACCTAAATTTCAGAAATCTCTATAAGGAGAAAGATTACTCACGTTCTTTATTCTTTATAGTTTGTTTGTAATCTTAAGAAATTAAATATTTAACATATCCTCATTCTTCAAAAGGATATTGCTACTTTAAAAAAATGTTCGCCCTTAGGGGCGCCTAGGTGGCTCAGTTGTTAAGCGTCTGCCTTCAGCTCAGGTCATGATCCCAGGGTCCTGGGATCGAGTCCCGCATCCGGCTCCCTGCTCTGCGGGAAGTCTGCTTCTCCCTCTCCCACTCCCCCTGCTTGTGTTCCCACTCTCGCTATCTCTCTCTCTGTCAAATAAATAAAATCTTTAAAAATAAATAAATAAATAAATAAAATGTTTGCACTTAAAAAATTAGACATAAATAGGTAACCTTAAAAGCTGTACTGTTTCCAGCCAGTTGATTTAACATTCCATTCATTTTGTTAACATTTTCTCCTGTGAGCTGCTCTATAGCCACCAGACAATTTTACTGTGCAAATTCTTTGCAAATTTTGCCTTGCCAAAATGTGAATTGTGAGGGATGAAATGATTAAAAATTGCTTTTTTTTTGTACAGCAGATAACACTTTCAGAAAAAAATATGCTGATATTAACTGCCATTTCTATTCCATTTTGCTCCCAAGAATTGTTTGAATGTATACACTCCATCTTTTTATTATCTCAAGAAGTACAACTGTTAACAAAATAGTAATTTCATGTAGTAATATTTATATCATCATGTGAAAAATAAAATAATGTCATATGGGTGACTACCTTAGTTCTAATACCATCTTGCCTGCTTCATTTTGTATTTTCCCTGTGCTACACTATAGCACATACATAAAATCTTTATTTTTTACTTGGAAAGCACTTTGAACATTCACATTTGAGCTAGAAGAAACCAAGGCCCTGTTGGAGACTGATTTGTTCCCTTTAGACATCTTCTCTAGGGCAGAAACTCTTCTACACATATTTGTGGTCCCAGTGCCTAGCTAGTAGATAAAAATCTGTCAAATAGGTGGATACATCTCTTACAACCCACATCTTTTGATTCCTAATCAGTCCATGTTCTTTCCTATACACTTATACTTCCCCCATCTGTTTTTCTACTACAAAGTGGAAGCCCTAGGTTTCAAATTATCTATAATGCACAGTTGTTGGCTATCATAATCCCATCCCCATCTCACAAGAAAGCCACACTCACCAACATGTTAGGACGGGGGACTATCTGGGCTGAGAACCAATGGATATACCAGAATATTCCTGAATAAATTTAATTTCCATACTCAAGATGGATGGCACTTTATGCTTTTCAGCATGTTGTTCATGCTTCTTTTGATTAAACTGCAGAGTCAAGAGATTCTATTGGATTAGAGGCTGTATTTCTAGATAGTGTTTCTAAGCAGGAATAGTTCCACCATTAGGGGTGTTTAGGAAATTTGGGAGGACATTGTTGGTTATCACAGTGATAGAAAGAATGCTACAGGCATTTAGTGAATGGGTAACAGAGATGCCAGGCATCCTGTGGTACACAGGACAGTTCCACACAGTGCTATTAGAATAGCCCACTCTGTTTTTCTATTGAAAAACCACAACCGAACATACTTTTTACATGTATACACAAGGCATTTTTGCATTGTCTTAATATATAATGAATTTTCCAGGAATGCAACTATTACAGAAATTAAGGGAAAATCGTATTTAATTCAGAATTTGAAAAAGAGTTGTTCCCCAGCTTAATAACCACGTGACAGGCAGCAGTCCCCCGTGTAGTATTTGAGTTTCCTATCAACAGACCTACACTTACATACCTGCACTTACAACTGTTGCATTTATGGTATAAGCATACCTCAGAGAGATTGCAGATTCGGTTCCCCACCATTGCAGTAAAGCGAACATCACAATAAAGCGAGTCAAATGAATTTTCTGGTTTCCCAGTGCACATAAAAGTTATATTTACACTATAGTCTGTTAGGTGTATGATAGCATTATGCCTAAAAAAAACAATATACCTACCTTAATTTAAAATACTTTCTTGTTAAAAAATACTAATCATCATCAGAGCTTTCAATGAGTGGTAATCACTGATCACAAATCACCATAACAAATACGATAATGAAAAAGTTTGAAATGTTGTGAGAATTACCAAAATGTGAGAGAGAGACAAAGTGAGCAGATGCTGTTAAAAAGAAAAAAAAAAATGGTGTGAAAAGACTTGTTTGTTGCAAGGTTGCCACAAACCTTCCATTTGTAAAAAAACACAGCATCTGCAAAGTGCAGTTAAGCGAAGCACAATAAAACGAGGTGTGCCTGGGAAAACATAAGGATCTAGATGCTTCATTATGTTTTGTCATTTACATATTTAAATTCATGTCTCTGTTATATTTTTCTTTTATTTCTTTCTGGCTTCCATGTTGAGAATAGCGTGTTTGGGGGTGGAGGAAGCACAAGGGTAGAAGCAGGAAGACTCATTAGGAGGCTGTTGCAGTTATTCAGGTTAGCAGTTACATAGGGTAGATAGAGATAGAGTTAACAGGATTTCCTGACAGATTAGATATGGGTTATGGGAGAAAGAAGTCAAGGATCACTGTTGGCATTTGGGCCTAAGCAACTAAAAGGATGCATTCTAGTTGCTTTGAACGGAGATGAAAGAGTGTGGGTGTAACAGATAAGGGGGGTAAGAGTAAGTTCTTTTCAGACATGTTGAGTTTGAGATGTCTACTGGACATCAGAGTGGCAATGTTGACTAGGCATCTGAATGTGAGGCTGAAGTTCAGAGAGGGGTCTGAGCTCAAAATAATGGGAATTGTCAGGTATATAGTATTTCAAGAAATGATCAAGTTGAATGAAATCACCAAGGGAGTGAATATAAATGGAAAAGAGTAAAAGACCTATGATTGAGATTTGAGATTCTCAAACATAAATAAAGCTTAGAGAAGAAATTGAGAAGGAACACCAGTGAGGTTGGAGGAAAAGCAAGAAGAGAGTACAGGTGTTCTGGAAGCCAAATGAAGAAAGTGTATCAGGAGGAGGGAGTAATAAATTGACTCTTAGATTTAACAATGAGCTAAGCATGATGGATGAGCTTGGTTTTGGTATAGTGATAGGGGTAAGAGCCTAACAGGAATGAACTCAGTGGAGAAAAGAAGGTGAGAATATGAAAAGGGAATAAGATATGGAGGATAGCTGGTAGGGGAAGTGGGATCAGAAGAAAGTTGTTTTGTTTTTTGTTTTTGTTTTATGATGGGTAATATAGGTACTTATTTATTCTCTGATCCACTATAAAAATCAAAGGAGATTGTGATGATGCTGGAGCTGATATAAGGGGACTGGCATCCTGGTTGGCCATGGTGTGCCTATGACTGCACCACTGGTTTTCCAAGCATCTGGTATGCCATAGCCCTGGAATAGCTAACTGATACGTAATAGATTTTGAGACCCTGGGACCAGAAGGCTTTCTCACTCGCCAGTGTTTCTTCCTTTTTTGTTTAGGAAAGTTGATCAGGCACCAGCCAAAGGGTTTAGGCTTTAGCCAGACACTAAATTAGAAATTAGTGGGAAATTAGAAGGGAAGGCAGAACCAATTTCTTCTCCATAGGCAACTACCTGAGAACAGCTATATTTTGTCCTTCTTATCCACTTGGAACCATCTTAACCATTTTGACTTATAGGCAAAATGGCACAGGGCCTTTAGAATAAGGAAAGTGAGGCACCTACAAGGGCGCAAAATACAAGGAGGCACTCACTTTTAGAGTCATGCAAATACAATGTTGGCACTTGAGAATGATGCCTCATTGCATTTTGCACCCTAGGCACCTTGCTTGCTACACACCCCCTAATTCCCCTGGTCCTGAGAATGGGCACTGTGGTTTAAGGAACAATAGAAAACTCTCTTTCCCTAATTATCTCTCCTCATATTATCAATTGGAGATTAATGTGCTTTAGTCAGTCCGATATTCCTCTCCTTCCTCCATATCTGGTCAACTTTGGCGACTAACAAACATGAGGAAGACTTGGTAAAGAAGAAATGCTCTGCGCCGCAAAATTGTATTGTTAGTGATGAGACAGAGTAGGGAATGATTGGTTGGGGCCTTTGGGCCAGGAACATGAAATTTTGGATACCTAAGAGGCTGGTGAGAGGGAACTGGGGGATAGAAGGGAGACTGATTAGGATCAGTTCTGTTTGCGAAGACTAGAATAGAAACTGTCCCTCTCTAGCTTAGTACATTTGTCATTTTTAAGAGTTCTAAGGGCCCTGGTACCATTTTGTCTTTCCATCTTTGGAATCCAAGGGTGATAGGAGGTTATCACTTATTTTGTCAGTCCTAAGAATTGAGTTTCTTGTTCTGCCCAGTGCAGATCTGAGAAAGATTCTGAGGTCATCTGAGGTCATCTTTGTATCTCAGATACTGAAGGAAGCCTTACAGCAACATCTGCAGAACCCAGAGAATTCTCAAGCCTTTGTGTCCTGGAGAATATTGTCATATGGTCTTGTGCTTGTCGCCTCTGAGGGAGCCATAGTGATAAAGGTATAATAGAGAATCACGGACCATCTTGATCATACTATCTGAGTTGACAGATTTTCATATGAAGAACATTTAGGACCAGATGTGTAGAGAAGGTGCAGATGTGCTTGTGTACAAAATGAGAGTCAGCTGAAGGAGTAGTGGGGAGAGATATACAAAGATGGCTCTGAGGAGCTTCCATCAGGAGGAAGTATCTAGAGGGGCAGGCAGCAGCCACACTTTGAAGAGAAAGGGTGGAGGTGGTTAGAGATATGGTCAGTGATTCTCTTATAATTGGGAAGTTGCTGATTATGAGACTGAGGAAAAGCCCATTGAACTTACAAGTGAGAAAGTTTTCTTCATTTTAAAGTGGCTCATGGAATGGCAAGAAGTCCATGACTAATTATGAATGAGATAAAAGGTAATTGATTAATGATCCTATTTTTTAGATCTGGAGGCATTTCACTGCAAAAGTTATACCGTTATATATGAATGAATCTGGGAACAGTACTATCATATGACAGAAGTTTTTATTGCAGTTTCTTCTGGGATGAGGCCTGATGCTGCTTTATCTAATTGTCGACAGTCATGTGCCCATGGAAAGAAGTCCGCACTGAAAACAGTAGATGTTTGACTTGATTGAGTGTTATATAATCAGGAGGTCCTTTGAGACTTTCCCCAGAACTTTTTGTCCAAAATATTAGTCAAATATTTCCCAGAAGAGCTTTCTCCTTTTTATAAGCAATATTATTTTTGTTAGTGGTATTCTTCTAGGCCCTTGCTTCCTCTTCACCTCTAGTCCCACAAATAGCTGAGTCAGGTAAATGTGAGAACATAATTAATTGAGAAACGGAGACTGACCCATGAACTTGAGTTTAAATCTAGTGTCTTTAAATCTTTTATCATATGTGTGGCAAATAGTAGACCTTTAGTCGTAAATGCTTTTTTGAAACCATTAAGTATAATGTATATTCTACTTAATTATTTCTTTTATTAGATGGCAGAGTTTATTAGTTCATGGTTTGAGGTCTGGTTGCAGACTGCCTGGATTCAGATCCTGGCCTTACTCCTCATAAGGTATGTGATCTTGGGCAAGTTTTGTAACTTTGCTGTGCCATGGTTTCCTCTTATAAAAAGTAGGGATAATAATAGTGTCTACCTTTTAAGATTATTATGAGAAATAAATAAATTGATACACTCACAGCACTTAGAACAGTTCCTGGCATATGATAAGTACTTAATAAATATTACAAATGACTTTAACAAAAGCTGTCAAGCATTTAATATTTAAAGAGTAAGAAAACCAAATCTCTACTTCTCCCCCAAATAGCACTGTAACTGGCAATGAATACTTGAGTGTTGGTTGTGTGAATTTTAGATAAGCCTTTTTTCAGTGGATGTAAACAGCTTCCTGTGTTTCTGAAGATGGAGGAATAGAAGTCATCTTCCCATCTGGCCTCATATCAGTATATCACTCTTGACACTGTGCTTATATATTATTTATATTTTTGCTAATCATAAAAGTGAGTTGAGCTTTTAAAAATTTGTGGGGACTGTGATTAGTATCCAGATGTTTTTTTATTGGATATTCTGTGTCCATGACGTTTCCTTCCATAGAATGTTTGGAGTGGTGTGGTTTGTTCCATCTTCGTGCTCTGTCCCTCCACCCAAATTAATAGAATCAAAATAAAGGAAAGTGTATCTCCCAAAATAAGACAATGATGAGATTTCCATGTAGGCAGCAACATGTTATCCACAGGGTTCTTTGTTGATAATAGGCTCATAGTCATAAAGGGGACAGAATTCTCTTCATATATGGTGTGCCCACAGGACTTCCCTCCCAGCTTCTCTCCTGTTTCCAGTAATCCAAGTCGATTGTATAAACACATGGCAAAATGTGGCTGATAGCCACCTGATGGGACAGCACTTTGGTGTTCATAAAACACGTTTAAATAGGTGAATTTAGGGTGATGCTCACAGCAGACTAATGAGGAAAATATTCTTATCAGTATTCTACAGCTGAAAAAAATGAGCCTGCATGAGTTTAAGGGAGTTCAGGGTTGCACGGTTAAAATATGCAGTGAACCCAGGTCTGCTGACTCCTTAAATCCCGTGTCCCTCCCGTTTTATTGCTTTCTCATCAGAATCACTCGGGCTCAGTAAAATCATGTAATAGGACCTGGAATAGTAGCCAAGACTGTCCATTAGAAATCATAATCACAGAATTAGAATTTCAAATACCATAAAATTTGACACTATATCTAACTGTTGAAAAGTTTACTTTTTATAAAAGACCCTACTTTGTTTTTAGATATATTGTTCATTCTTCCTAGTTATATAACACAAGCATTTTCTAACTTTAAATTTTTAAAGATTTTTTTTCATTATATGTATACTTTGTCATTAAAGTAGATTTCATGTTGATAGAAGTCTTTTTTCTTTCAGTGTGGCTAGTGTTGAGTAGGCCTAGATTGACTCTTTCCTGAAATTCTTAGAAGAGTGTAATTGCCAGTTCTTATCCTGTACTTGGTAGGTAGGTGAGTGGTCCCAGGAAGAAGAAAATGGTTCTATTTTTGTAACCATTATTCTTCTAAACCTCATTCTGAGTAAATGGCACATTTCTGTATTGCAGGGACAAACCTCAGACCTGTAGCATTGGTTTGGAGACTATGAGAGTGTGGACCTTTGTAGCTTCATGGAGTTGTGTTCGTGTGCCCGGCCTGAGCTGCCAGTGCCACAGATGCAGCCACAGCTGGCTGGTGCCATATGTCTAGTGACTTGCCGAGGGAAAGCGCACTCACTATAGAAGCGGAGTCTGGCAGAGAGCTGCCTGTTTCAAGATCACGCTCAGTGATCAGTCACTAATGCGTTCTGAAAGACCCAAACTCCTATAGTAATAGTAATAGCTATTTTTTCTTAAGTAATTACTGCATGCCAGGTTGTATTTAAGTCTTCATCTTCATTGTTAGCTCTGACAAATTTAAGGATGATTATTCCCACTTTAGAGCCAAGGAAACTAGGAATTTGTCTAAAGTCATAGAGCCTATAAGTGGTGGGGCCAGAATTTGAATTCAGGGCTGCCTGACCACTAAAATGTGTTCTTAACCAGCAACTTCCACATGAAGGATGATGAAATATGTCATGTGTGTATACCTGTGCTCACAGCAGACATAATTGCTCATGGTGTGTGTTCAGGCTGAGCTGATAATCCTTTTTAGCATGACATTCTTGGCATCTGTAGTCAAACAATCAGACTTTTAATAGGCAAGGTAAAATATACTCTAAATGTGTCTTTATTAACTTTCTCTGAAATTTCAGTGGCGTGTTGAAATTGGCCCAGTTTGCTTTTGGGAAATAATAAATAAGGTAAATTATCGCTTTGTTTTATAGGAAGAACAAACATGCAATATTTTTCTATGGAAGTCTTCATTGGTGTGGACAGTTGAATTGAATTCAGGATAAATTCCATTTTAAATAACATATAAAAGTCCTCTCCATGTCAGAAAATTTTTTTTTTATTTATTTTTATTTATTTATTTGACAGAGAGAGACACAGTGAGAGCAGGATCACAAGCAGGGGGAGAGGGAGAGGGAGAAACAGGCTTCCCACGGAGCAGGGAGCCCGATGCGGGGCTCGATCCCAGGACCCTGGGATCATGACCTGAGCCGAAGGCAGACGCTTAAGGACTGAGCCACCCAGGCGCCCCTCCATGTCAGAAAATTTTAAGGCAAGTTGATTTTACTGATTTATAATATTTATTTATTTGAAAATTTTCTCAAATGGATATTTGAAATAAAAAACAAATTTTGACAGTGCTCAGAGTTTGTTATAATGAAATTAGATTTTTTATATACAACCAGCAGAAAATGAATTTAAAATTCATTATATTTTAATCATAGATCAAAATATTAATCCCTCAACAATTGAATTTAAAACTCTGTGTTATGGCTGTAGTTGTAGAAATAAAAACTTGTTAGGATTACAGCTTTATTTATTTAACTTGCTTACTTATTTATTTATGGTCCTTCTTCCTTTCAGACCTTACTACTACTTCAACTGAAGATAGTATTTTTTTAAAATGTCACATATGATCAAACAGACATCGCACTGTGTCTCTTGACCCCTTGATGTAAGGGATTCCTCCTCACTGCAGTATTATTGAAGAGCATCTTAGCACAAGATTCAGGGTTGGCGTATGTAAGCCAAAGACCAGTAATACCTACTGTAATAAATTAACATTCCTGTCTGCTGCTTGGTGTTCAGATTTCTAGAAAATGTGCTCTTCATTATTCTCCTCTGAAATCTGACACAAAACTGAGAAATAGAAAATAACTGATATCAAAATATATTTCCATAGATAGGCTACTTCACCAGCAAAGAGACTGAGGTATAATTTAATCCGAATTAATATGTGAGACCATGGAAAATTCTTTATCTTTTGTGTGTATCTTTAAAGTTAAGTAACATTGGGGCGCCTGAGTGGCTCAGTCGTTAAGCGTCTGCCTTCGGCTCAGGTCATGATCCCGGTGTCCTGGGATCGAGCCCCGCATCGGGCTCCCTGCTCCGCAGGAAGCCTGCTTCTCCCTCTCCCACTCCTTCTGCTTGTGTTCCCCCTTTCACTTTGTCTCTCTCTGTCAAATAAATAAATAAAATCTTTAAAAAAAAAAATTAAAAAAAAAATAAAGTTAAGTAACATTAAACTTTAAGTTATTTATCTCCATTTGTAAAGAAATGAAAATTTTCCTTAGTGATGTTGTTAGGAGAAGAAAATATATAATACTGAAAATAAGACAGTGTATTATTATGCTGTAAGCAATGCTGACTTGAATGTGCTTTTTTGAAAAAATAAATGAAATTAAGAGAAGTAACTCAATAGTGTTTCTTTTTTTTTTTTTTTTTAAGATTTTATTTGTTCATTCGAGACACAGAGATAGAGAGAGAGAGAGCACGAGCAGGGGGGAGAGGCAGAGGGAGGGGCAGGCTCCCCGCTGAGCCAGGAGCCGGACATGGGGCTCGATCCTAGGACCCTGGGATCATGACCTGAGCCGAAGGCAGATGCTTAACCATCTGAGCCACCCAGGCGCCCCTCAATAGTGTTTCTTTAGTAACGCTGCTTGTCCTCAATAATACCATTTCTGGTTTCTCTTTATTGATAAAGTCCTAGCTATTCATACTTTAAAAACAGAAGACAGTACTTCTCTATAACACTGTGACCACAGACCCCACCAACTCTGACTAATGGTTACTTTGAAGTGCTGGTGGCCAGTTGAAGTTTATAATTTGTTACCAAATTACTATTATCTTTATTTTCATCCTGTATTTTGCCTGTCAAACAGTCATATTCTCCAAAATGGGAGAGTCAGAACCTTCAACTAAAGAGTTTAACTAGAGGCAGGAAGGGCCTATTTTCCCTTGAAACACTTGGGAAATTCATTCATTTTCATTTGTTTTAAACTTAAAAATCTGGAAATTATTTAGGGTTGCTTAAGGGGTTTTTTGTTTGTTTGCTTGCTTGATTATTTCGTTGATTGGAGTTTTTGTTTTTGGTATTCTTCTTGACTCAATTGTAGATGCGATTGTTTTCTTAATTTTCTGATAGTTCATTATAGGAGGGATCTTTTTATTGATGTTATTATCTCTATATAAGGACATAAGAAAAAGAGCTTTATAACTTTTAAATTCTGTACAGTTTTTTTTTTTAAGATTTTTTTATTTATTTGAGAGAGAGAATGAGATAGAGCGTGAGAGGGGGGAGGGTCAGAGGGAGAAGCAGACTCCCTGCTGAGCAGGGAGCCCGACGTGGGACTTGATCCCGGGACTCCAGGATCATGACCCGAGTCGAAGGCAGTCGCTTAACCAACTGAGCCACCCAGGTGCCCCTGTACACTTTTTATATTGAATGAGAAAGTTGTTTTTAGGTAGTTATAAAGATAAAATACAAAAATTAACAACTTTTTTTTCAGAATTTAAGTTGCTTATAAAGTTGTTTCCCGGCAGTTGTCAGTGTCAGCCCATTTAAAAGTTGTGAAAATATTTTCTTCTTTCCCTTTTTCTTCATGCTATCTGACTTGTTTTGTCCTGTTACATAAATGTTCATTTGTATTTTTTACTTATATTAACAAGACAGGATAGATAATGAAATGAAGTTCATTCATTAGTTGAGGCCTTTCCTTTTTCTTTTCATTTTTAGTGATTTGTAACATTGACTTGATTCTTTATTTCTCTGCTGTACACAAGCCAGACAAGTTTTCTTTTTTCACAAAAGGTTTGGCTTCACATTTTTAGTATTTTCAACTGGAATTTTCCCCCTGTAGATGAATAATAGTAAATGAGGAAACATTCTTACTTATGTTTCCTCTGGTTTTTCAAATGGGAGTGAAAATCCCTGTAGGATTAGGTAAGTAAATTTTTTTTTTTAAAGATTTTATTTATTTATTTGAGAGAGAGAGAATGAGATAGAGCATGAGAGGGGGGAGGGTCAGAGGGAGAAGCAGGCTCCCCACTGAGCAGGGAGCCCGATGCGGGACTCAATCCGGGGACTCCAGGATCATGACCTGAGCCGAAGGCAGTGTCTTAACCAACTGAGCCACCCAGGAGCCCCGGTAAGTAAAATATTTTTAACAGAAAAGCTTTTTCTAATTTTTTTTTGTCTTTTTATTATATCAGTATTGTTAATTATTAGTAAGCATATTTATTCTGAGGTATACAAAGAAGAATCAGAAAACAGTGCTTTCTGTTGCTGGACAAATCTGGGTCCAATCAGGAGAGAGGAACCACATGAGCATTTGAACAGGGACAGTTTAATATAAAGGACTATAAATATGGCAGGGAATAGGAAGTGAGAGATTGTTAAGAGGTAAAGAGAACTCTGTAGAATACGGGAATAGCAGGTATCATACGATTTTAATAGCCACTACCCTATGGCTGAGATAGAGTACCCCAAGAAGAGGCCCCTTAGGACTGAGTTTCAGAGTTTGTTGCAGAGAACCTGGCTGTGGCTCACTGCAGAAAAGCCCGTGTGGCGCCTTGGTGATGGAACTTACCCAAAACCCACCCCCCGGGAACTTGCTGAGGATGCATCTTACCAGAGGCACTCCACTATAAAGTCACCCAGAGCTGGTGCTGGGGAAGCTGCGGGGTCAGCTGACCTCCCTACAGTATTGCGGGAGCTGGGCACTGGGGGAGCCACGAGGGAACAAAACCCTTTCCTCTTGCCCTCTCTCGTGCGTCTCTCCAGTGCCATCTCTTGACAAACCTTCATATGCTGCAGTTGTCAAAACCTATTTAAGGACCCAGATCCATTTTCAGAGCAGGCCAAAAGGATGAATTTGGAGCTGAGCGGCAATAGTTCATAACCACCATAACCTGCAAGATCATTCATGACAAAAAACATTTTTCCTTTCCCATGGACTCTGACAGTCTGTGAGATAGCCTGATTCCATTTCTACTAACATGTCTGTAAGAGGCATATGAATTGTTAGGCATATCAGTTTATTTAACTTCTAATGAAATGTATTAATACTTTGTAATTGGTGTATATCTATTCTCTTGATGAGTCCTTAAGAATCTGTGTCACTATAAAAGCTAATTTTTATTATTTTTTTAAAAAGTGTTGCTTCGGGCGCCTGGGTGGCTCAGTTGGTTAAGCGACTGCCTTCAGCTCAGGTCATGATCCTGGAGTCCCGGGATCGAGTCCCGCATCGGGCTCCCTGCTCGGCAGGGAGTCTGCTTCTCCCTCTGACCCTCCTCCCTCTCATGCTCTCTGTATCTCATTCTCTCTGTCTCAAATAAATAAAAAAAATCTTTAAAAAAAAAAAAAAAAAAAAAAGTGTTGCTTCATTTCATCATGCTTCTTACCTATATTCATTAGACCATAAACATCCACATAAATGTTACACAGGCGATTGGCAGCCACCTGTGAAGAATTTATTCTTGCTTTAAACTGTATTTGAAAATAGTTCTAGAAGCTTGTTATACATTTTTTAATTTTAAAATTCTTGACATTACATGACTAGATTGAAATTTTATGACATTCTGTTTTAATATTTCTTATTGACAAACAAAATTCATGAGATGAAAAAGACAAGACTGAAAACAGAAAAGGGGGCTCCTGGCTGTCTCTGTTGGAGGAGCATGAGACTCTGGATCTCGGGGTCATGAGTTCAAGCCCCACATTGGGTGTAGAGATTACTAAAAAAAATAAAAGTTAAAAAAATAAAAAGAGAGAAGTTTATAAAACCAAGTATGGATCCTAGCATTTGTAGCCAAGCAGAGAACATGATTTTAATATCTTAGATGTATGGAAACTAAACACTTAAAATTATTAAAACTTGAAATCACTGACCAGAAATTACGTAGGTCCCGTGGGAGAACTAGCAGAAAGTGTCTCATGGTAAACCTGTGTTGCGCTGGTTGTACCCCATGCCACTTCCAGGGGAAAAGGAACGTTGAATGGATACTGGGTTAAATCAAGGATATTGATCTACCTATCAGAAGAGCCTTTCACTGCATTTGGAAAGTTCGATCTAGCCCTGAACCTGATGACTCATGTTAGCCCCTTTGTAGTCAGGTATTTAGAATAACTAGTTCATGTGTGGCTTCAGTAGGTACATCCAAATTTTCTCAATAAGCCTTCTCTCCAGAGTTCAACTCAATTCTGGTGAACCTGAAGCTCTCTTGCATCATGGCAAAGTGAGACTATTGTCTTCTACCTGGTTTGGTTTGGCCATAGTAGTGAGGTAGTGTGCTGTCCTTGAATCAAGTGGTCTTTTGGATCCTAGGTGGCATGGGGATGGACTACACAAAGGGGACTGGAGAGCTGGATTGTGGTGGTCATAACTGTCCACTGGTGAGTGTCTCCAGTTTGACCAACATATCTGCTTGACAAAATTGGTTACAGATTACAGTGTACCAGCTTTATTCTTTTAAAATAATCTTAATATAGAAGAATGCCACATGGGGTAAGTTTGCTTTTTAAAAATAAGACATAACTATCTCAAGTTCAGTGAATAATAATTATGAATGAATTTAAGAATGCTAAACTGATACTTTTAAAAGAAAGTATGGCCATTAAAAATAAGACTTTTTGGTGTATAATAAACGATACAGAAGAAATTTCTAGAAGAAGAATTACATAGTTTGAGAAGTTGCAAATTATGAGTAAGTATATTTCCCAAATTGCCTACCCTTATGGGTACAGCACCCATCTACATGAGGCACTCCAAAGTATGAAATTATATATTAAAGAAAAATATAGTCTAATTACTTTGTACTTATAACTCTTAGTAATAGCTTTCGTGTAGCAAAATCCATATTTTTACCTTCTAGAGCAGACTAAATAATATAAATGTTCTTCATGCATACATAGGCTTATGTAGAAGAAAGTGTGTATGCATGTGTGTGTCTATGTATTACTAAATTGAGTTTTAAAAGATACTTTGAATTGTAAAAACATTCCTGAATGTAGGAAAAGATTTATCATTTTGCAGAAGGACAATGAGTTATTGTTCTTTTATTTATTTATTTTTTAAAGATTTTATTTATTTACTTGGACAGAGAGAGAGAGACACAGCGAGAGAGGGAACACAAGCAGGGGGAGTGGGAGAGGGAGAAGCAGGCTTTCCGTGGAGCAGGGAGCACGATGTGGGGCTCGATTCCCAGGACCCTGGGATCATGACCTGAGCTGAAGGCAGACGCTTAATGACTGAGCCACCCAGGCACCCTAAGTTATTGTTCTTTTAAAGGAATGTTTGGATGAGGTAAAAATCTACTACTTAATTTAATAACACATTTTTAACTTTGGTGTTTTAGATAATTCTCTTATAAGAAAGAATTTAATTTTCTTGATATCCATTGTTTGATAATGTTTTTTAAATTGTGTTTCTGGAAGTACCTCAGGGCTGAAGCTTAAAATTTGCAGCTTTATGCATTTGTCTAAGATGTAACAGGACGGTAATGAACATAAGACTCTCATTTGTCACCTTACATATAGTATGGCAAAATAAATAAGGGTTTTAAATCTTCAAACTAGATTATCTGGGAAGGCCCTAATGCAATCATATTTATCCTTATAAGAGAAAGGCAGAGGGAGTTTCTGAGACAGAAGATGATGAGGAAATGGGACCATGGAGGCAGAGATTGGAGTGATGTGGTCACAAACCAAGGAATGCCTGGAGCCACCAGAAGCTTGAAGAAGCAAAGAAAGGATTCTGTATTAGAGCCATTGATGAATACATGGCCCTATTGTTACTTTGATTTTGGCCCCAAATCAAAAGTGATTTTTGGATTTCTGGACCCCAGAACTATGAGAGAACAATTTTTGTTGTTTTATACCAAGCAGTTTGTGGTTATAGCAGTTCTAAGAAACTGATTCACTTAGTGCATGGATTGATTGAATCTTTGTTTCCCCCTAAAATTCATTATGTTAAATTAATTACTAAATCCAGTGTGATGGTATTTGGAGGTGGACCTTTGGGAGGTAATTAGGTTTGGATGAAGTCATGAGGGTAGAGCCCAGCCGATAGGATTAGTGTCCTCATAAGCAGAGACCTGGTGGCTATCTACAAACCAGGAAGTGGGTCTTCATTGGACACCAGATCTGCTGGCAACTTGATCTTGGACTTCCCAGACTCCAGAACTGTGAGAAATTAATGTTTCCTACACCATCCATTCTGTACTATTGTGTTGTGATAGCCCAAACTGAGTAAGACACCTAGAAATGAAACAAATGCAAAAATAAACCATATGAGAGAATATTTTACAGAGATTAACAACTATATTTTAAAAGAAAATATTGTATTTAGTGATGGTGACTAGATAAGACAGGTACTATCATACACTGCTGTGAAAGTGAAGGAAATTTGGCAAGGTAGAACAAAATTATGGAGCCGTTAGAAACTCTTTTCAAAGAATATTTAAGGTAAAAATATGACTACGATATAATACTAAGTAAAAACAGGGTTTAAAATTTATTTACATTATGGGGGCACCTGGGTGGCAGAGTCAGTTAAGCATCCTACTCTTGGTTTCAGCTCAGGTCATGATCTCATGGTCATGAGATCAAGCTCTGCATTGGGCTCAGGGCTCAGCGCTCAGCGCAGTCTGCTTGAGATTCTCTCTTGCTCTCCCTCTGCCCCTCCCACTTGTGCTCTCTCTCTCTCAAATAAATACATCTTTAAAACAAAATAAAATTTACATTATGAACTAAATTTTAAGTATGTATTATCTGTTTATAGAAAAAGAAAAGTGAAATAAAAAAATACAGTCTGTGGAGCACATTTACATTTCTTTAATCCCTGCTTTTCCACTTCTTAACTCTGAGCTTGGGCAAATTACTGAAGCTTTTTGGGCCTCTGTTCACATCACTAAAATGAAGATAATAAAATAGTTATGCACCTTATAGAGGACTAAATGTGTTAATATTTTTAACCACTCAAAACAATGCCTAGCATATTCCACGTGTGCAATGTATAATAATTTTTTTGTCTTTTTTTTAACGTATATTGGAATAAAATTTTCAAAATCTAAGGAAACTGTTCACCTGATTACTTCAAAACCCATTTTATTTTTCCTGCACTTAAAGATATTGAAGAGAGGCTCCACTTCCAGAATGGCAGCGTGAGAATCTCTGTGATCTCCACAGCAAAACAAGCATAACCAGTGGAAATTATTTTTTAAAAATTAAAGTCACTGGATGTTGTCCTTTAGGTATACACCAACTGAAGAAACATTTATCCAGGAAAATCTGCTAGTAACTATGGCAATTAAGTCATGACCAGGCCCTACCCTTCACTACTGACCACAGCTCAGTGTTACAATAGCTCCACTCTCAACAGGTGTGGCTAAGAAGATGCTCTTTCATCTCCCAGTGAAAGGATACCATATCTTATTTATTTATTTATTTAATAGAGCACAAAAGGTAGGGGAGACGCAGAGGGAGAGAGAGAATCTTAAGCAGACTCCATGCTCAGTGCAGAGCCAGAAGAGGGGGGCTCCATCTCACAACCTGAGATTATGACCTGAGCTGAAATCAAGAGTCAGATGCTTAACCAACTGAGCCGCCCAGGCACCCCAAAGGATACCGTGTCTTTTGAGGAGGGCAGGCTACCAGCATTTCTCATCCCCCTCCAACTTTAAGTTATAGAAGCTGCATTCCTGGTGAGTGCAGCCA
Source organism: Neomonachus schauinslandi (assembly GCF_002201575.2). Taxonomy (NCBI): domain Eukaryota; kingdom Metazoa; phylum Chordata; class Mammalia; order Carnivora; family Phocidae; genus Neomonachus; species Neomonachus schauinslandi. The sequence continues at coordinate 80,035,395 of NC_058407.1, read as the reverse complement.
AGATGTCAAAGGCTCCCATCCTCCACCCACCCCCATATTGATAGAATGGAGACTCTACTCCAGATGTAGCAGATCTAGAATCCTGGGGCCCCAGTTGTCCTCACTCTACCTTGCTTAAATAAAAGCAGAAGTTTGACACTGAGAGGGGCAAGCCAAGCAGACCAGATGCTGCTGACCCTACTCAGCCCCTGGAGCAGTGGCTCTAAGATTCTGCCTGGGGAAGAGGTAATCCGTAAGAACAGAGAGTACCAAAGCTCTCCCCAGAGGAACTAATTTTACTTGAAATGGAGTTCTGGAAACGCAAGTCTAAGGATGCTCTCAAAAACAATGGAGATCTTGAGAATAAGCAAGTAAGAGCAGGCTGATAGATCCTCTTAATTAAGAGGAAAAAGCTGACCCGTAGGCCTGCGAGTTCTCAGAACCAAGGAAAGAGCTAAGAAGAGGTGAGAACAAACCTCAAAGACTAGCCAAAAAACTACCAATGCCCCAAATTAACTGGATCAGAACGTATGCCCCAAAGCGCCGTTTAAAACAGTAGAGCAATCCGCTAGCAATTAGTTGAGCCAAAGATCTGGGCTGACATCTTACCAGAGATAAGAAAAAGAGACAAAGTTTTGCTAATGTAACACTGGCATTCCCTGATGATTTTATTTAACATAATGTCCTCCAGATTCATCCATATTGTAGCATGACGGGATTTTTCTTTTTTATGGCAAAATAATAGTCAGTTGTATGTATATACTACATTTTCTTTAAGCATTCATCCATTCCTGGACATTAAAGTTATTTCCAAGTCTTGGCTAATCGTGAATAATGCTGCAATGGACATGAAAGTACAAATGTCTCTTTGGGATCCTGAGTTTGGTTATTTTGGGTAAATATCTAAAAATGGAATTGCTGGATCATATGGTAGTTCTATTTTTAAGTTTTGGAGGAACCTCCATACTGTTTTTATTTACATTAGTGGACCCAATAGTGCACAAGGGTTCCAATTTCTCCACATCTCACCAACACTTATTTTCTGTTGTTTGTTTTATGTAATGGCCATCCTAACGGGTGTGAGGTGATACCTCATTATAGTTTTGATATGTGTTTCCATGATGAATAGTGATGTTGAGCCTTACTCATTTATCTGTTGGCCATTTGTATGTCCTCCTTAGAAAAACACTTATTCAGGTCTTTTGCCCATTTCTTTTTCTTTTTCTTTTTCTTTTTTTTTTTTGAGAGAGAGAGAGTGCATAAGCCAGGAGAGGAGCAGAGGGAGAGAATCTCAAGCAGATTCCACACTGAGCACAGAGCTGGACATGGGGCTCAATCTCACAACCCTGAGATCATGACCTGAGCCAAAAATCAAGAGTAGGACACTTAATCAACTGAGCCACCCAGGCACCCCTCTTTTGCCCATTTGTAAATTGGGTTGTTTTTGTTTTTTTCTCTTTCTGGCCTTTTTTTCCTGAGTTCTAAGATCTCCTTATGTATTTTGGATATTAAGCCCTTATCAAATATATGGTTTGCAGATATTTTCTCCCATTTGTAGGTTGCCTTTCACCCTGTTGATGTTTTCCTTTGTTGTGCGATTTTTTTTTATTTTATTACGTTAATCACCATACATTACATCATTAGTTTTTGATGTAGTGTTCCATGATTCATTGTTTGCATATAACACCCAGTGCTCCATTCAATACATGCCTGTTTGATGTACTTCTATGTGTCTATTTTTGCTTTTGTTGCCTGTAATTTTGATGTCATATCCAGGAAATTATTGCCAAACCTTATGTCGGACTTCTTCCTTAGGTTATCTTCTAGGTGTTGTAACAGTTTTAGGTCTTACATTTATATCTTTATTTCATTTTGAGTTGATTATTGTGTATGGTATGAGATAAGGGTTCAATTTCATTTGGTTTCTTGTAGACATATTGCAATATATTTTGAAATCACAAAGTGTGATGACTTTGGCTTTGTACTTCTTAAGATTTTTTTTGCTCTCTATGGTCATTTGTGGTCCTGTGTGAATTTTAGGATTGTTTTCTCTGTTTCTGTAAATACTGTCATTGGGATGTTGCTAGGGAATGCATTGAATTTGTGGATCACTTTTGATAGTTTTGGACGTTTTAACAATACTAAGCCTGCCAGTACATGAATACGGGGTGTCTTTCCATTTGTTCGTATATGCCTTAATTTCTTTCATCGGTGTTTTGTTGTTTTCAGTGTACAAGTCTTTCACCCCCTTGTTTAGTTTATTCCTAAGTATTTTATTATTTTGGTGCTTATTGTAAATGGGATTATTTTCTTAATTTCTTTTTCGGATAGTTTGTTAGTATATAGAGACACAGTGATTTTTATTTTATTTTTTTATTTTTTATTTTTTTTTAAGATTTTATTTATTTATTTGACAGAGGGCAAGAGAGCACAAGCAAGGGGAACGTTAGAGGGAGAGGGAGAAGCAGGCTCCCCGCCAAGCAGGGAGCCCCATGTGGGGCTTGATCCCAGGACGCTGGGATCGTGACCCGAGCCGAAGGCAGACGCCCAACCATCTGAGCCACCCAGGTGCCCCGACACAGTGATTTTTATATGTTGGTTTTGTGTCCTGAGATTTTATGAGTTCATTTGTTAGTTCTAACAATTCTTGTGTGTATATGTATGGATTCTATAGAGTTTTCTACATATAAGATGATATCATCTGCAAACAGATAATTTTACTTCTCCCTTCCCGATTCGGATGCCTTTTTTTTTTTTTTTCTTTTTCTTGCCTAGTTGGTCTAGCCTTAGCTAGACCCATTTCAAGACTGTGTTGAATAGAAGTGGCAAGAGAAGAATCCTTGCCTTGTTCCTGATTTTAGAGGAAAAGCTTTCAACTTTTTACTGTTAAGGATGATGTTAGATGTGGCTTTTCATATATGGCCTTTATAAGTTGAGGTAATTTCCTTAGATTCCTATGGTGAGAGTTTTTATATGAAATAGTGTTGAATTTTGTCAAATGCTTTTTTACATCTATTGAGATGATCACCTGATTTTTATCCTTCCCTCTGTTAATGTGTGGGATGTCATATTAATTGATTTTTATATTACGAACCATCTTTGCATCCCAGGCGTAAATCCCACTTGGACATGGTGTATGATTCTTTTAATGTGCTTTTGAATTTGGTTTGCTAGCATGTTGTTGAGGATATTTGCATCTGTGTTCATTAAGGAATATTGGACATAATTTTCTTGTACTGACTTTGTCTCACTTTTGTATCATGGTAATGCTGTCCTCATAAAATGAGTTTGGATATATTCCCTCTTCTTCAGTTTTTTGAAAGAGTTTGAGAAGGATTGGCACTAATTCTTCTTTAGTATTCGGTAGAATTACACCAAACCATCTGGTCCTTGGGTTTTCTTTGTTGGGAGATTTTTGATTACTGATTTAATCTCCTTACTCATGATTGGTCTCTTTGGATTTTCTGTTTCTTCATGATTCAGTCCTGGTAGGTTGTGTGTTTCTGGGAATTTATCTATTTCTTCTAAATTGTACAATTTGTTAATCTGTAATTGTTTATAGTAGTCTTTCATCCTTTGTATTTCTTTGGTGTCAGTTGTAATGTCTCCTCTTTAATATCTGTTATCTATTAAATATTTATTTATTTGAGTCTAAACTATTTTTTGCTTAGTCTAGCAAAAAAACTGTCGATTTTGTTAATCTTTAAAAGTACTTTGATTTTGTCAATTTTTCTGTTCTCTATTTCTTTTATTTCTGCTTTAATGTTTATTATTCCCTTCTTTCTGCTAATTTTGCACCTAGATTGTTCAGCTAGTTCCTTGAGGTATAAAGTTAGTTTATTTGTTTGATCTTTTTTTTTAATGTAGGTATTCATTGCTATAAACAACCCTCTTCATACTGCTTTTGCTGTATCCATAAATTTTTATATATTGTGTTTTCTTTTGTCTCAAGATACTGATATTTTCTCATTTCTTTTTTGCTTTTTGACCCACTGGTTATTCAAGAGTAATCTATTTAATTAACATAAATTGGTGAATTTTTCAGTTTTCCTTCTGCTATTGATATCTAGTTTCATTTTGCTATGGTTAGAAAAGATACTTATTATGATTTCAATCTTAAATTTGCTAACTTTTTTGTGATTGAACATGTGATCTATCCTGGAGAATGTTTCATGTGCACTTGAGAAGAATACATTTTCTACTGCTGTTGGGTAGAATGTTCTGAATATGCCTTTTTGGTCCTTTTGGTCTATAGTGTTCAAGTTCTATTTCTTTATTGATCTACTCTGGATGATCTGTCCGTTGTTAGAAGTGGGGTATTGAAGTTCCCTTTTATTATTGTATTGCTATTTCTCCCTTCATTTCTGTCAATGTTTGCTTCATATATTTAGATGCTATGATTTTGAGCACATGTATAATTATTTTGTCTTCCTTAGTGACCTTGACTCTAAAAATATTGGCAAATGATTGGACATTTATTTGATTAAAGTTAAATGTGTTTTTATGATTCACTGCTTAATCCACTTCTACTATTAACCAGCCAATTGCTATTCTAGCTGTAGCGGATAAGAGACTTCTTCTGCTGGGTGTTTCTGGCCTTGGATCTAAGAACTTCTTTTTTTTTTTTTAAGATTTTATTTATTTATTTTGTCAGAGAGAGAGAGTGAGCGAGCACAAGCAGGGGGAGCAGCAGACAGAGGGAGAAGCAGGTTCCCCACTGAGCAGGGAGCCTGATGGGGGGCGTAATCCCAGGACACTGGGATCATGACCTGAGTCGAAGGCAGATGCTTAACTGACTGAGCCACCCAGGCACCCTGAGCTAAGAACTTGAAGATTAGATTTGAAAGTCATTAAGTCATTAATAAAATTAAACATTTATTAAGCATCTGTTGTGTGTTATTGCCTATTAACACGTAGCTAATAATTGATACCATAAGAATGACTTTGGTCACTTAGGGAAAAGACATAAAGAAGTGGCATAGAGGACAGAGCCAGAAAATCAGTAGTTAACATGGAAAAGAATAGCCCATAATGATGACTGTTAGACAGTGACCAGGTGAATGGGAGAGGCCATGGAGAATAGGATATAAATCAGGACAGGAGAGTGTCTGCAAAGGAATGGTCAGCAGTGCCAATGCTGTAGAGACATTAATAATGTACAAAGAGTAAACTGAGTAGAAAGATATGGCCCTCCAAGCGTGAGATTCTTGGTGAACTTGTTGGAAGTATTTCATTGGTAAAGGGAGGACATATGATAGTGGAGTTTGTGAGGTGAGTGGAAATGAATTATAAGAATTTGAAGCCATGTATAAATTTTTTAGTATCTTAAAAATATGTTTCACTCAGAACTTTATCCTCTTTCCCCATATTCTATTGGCTTATAGGTGATTTTATTTTCCTAGAGCCTTTGCCCATTTACTGAATATTCTGTAATGAACATATTTTACCTTTGTAGTTGGAAAAGAAAGTTGTTATGTATCCAAAAGCTATAATGATGTGCAGTAGCCTTATTTGCTAATATGTTGAAATACAAAACAATGTTTTTTAAACAAGTATATTACAGACTGCTAAGGACTTTTACTGGCCTAGTACTAAAAACTCTTTTCTTTGGGATTTTCTTTGGTGCTACATGGAATAAGAAAGATTGTGTTTTAGAAGGTTCTAAATCCATAGGTAAATAAGGGTCTGTGCTGAACTGTCTCTTTTTTTTTTTTTTTTTAAGATTTTTTATTTTTTTTATTAGAGAGAGAGAGAGTACAAGCAGGGGGGAGCGGCAGGGAGAGGGAGAGGGAGAAGCAGTCTCCCTGCTCAGCAGGGAGCCCGACGTGGGGCTCGATCCCAGGACCCTGAGACTGAACTGTCTCTTAACTGCTGTAATCCACATACATGAAATTATAAAAGCCTCCTCCAACCCTTGAATTTTACTTCTACCTGTGGCTTACAGTAGTAGAGTGGCAGTAAATGGAGACAGTTGGGCCCTACCTTACCTAATGGAATTGAAATGAACGAGATTGAAACTTTTGGTTGTCTGCTCCTTCTTGTATTATATGAGAGGTGGGGCTGAGTGGGAAAGAGTGTTTACTGACCACATATTTTATGCAAGACACTATGATGAATTAAGGGTCTCTCTTTCTAATTTGATTGTAAATATATATGATGAACCCTAAAGGAGCCCCGGCTAATTTACTTTTTCCTTAAAGCCATATTTGGTAGACAAAACTTACGTTTGACATGTCAAACTAATTTAAAAAGCAGTATAAATCTTTACTGCAGTATTTAGCTGAAAAATGTCCAGGAATGGTTATATTTATAAAAATTCTTAAAACTGAAATTTCATCCAATTTTCTCCATTATCTCTTACTAGCATGATACCTGTTCACAAATCTTTCTTCTCCCAGGATACTGTCCTCTTCACTCCTCCCTCACTGATTGAGTCAACTGTTAATGTGGATCATTTAGCCTCTCAGGCTATTTCGGTTTTTCTGTTCCTCCATTACCTGTATTCAGCACTAAGGGTAAAGGTGGTGGGGGGTTCCATGCTCAGATAGGGTTTGGGTGGGGAGATAATATTGCAAATACAGGCATTGTTTGTTTTTTGTTATTTTTTATATCCTTATTACAAATACACAGTAAGTGACGAGTGCTTCACAAACCCTGTTTTTCATCTCTCTGGGGGAAGGGTGACCTCTGGTGGCTAAAACAAAAAGCCCCAAATTCAGGAGACCTAAAGCTTTATTTCATCTCTGCTCAAATTGTGTGCATATGTTCATATTTTGTCACTTTTTGTAATGTTCCACATACTCATTCCAAGTAGGTAAGTATCTTTTGCCATCATGTTTAAATCCTGCATCTTTTGTTACTCATGAGCTGTACCCTCGGGATTCATAATTGGCTTTAACTTGAGATCTAAAATATTTTCTTAATAAAATATGTTAATTGTAATTATTAATTATTAATGTAACTGTATTTATATAAAATTACATATTTATGTAATTGTTATTAATAAAGTGACTGTTTATTAATAATTATAGTTGCATAGCTTAATATATAACATATAGTTATGACTTAACTAACATTAATTAATATATTAATTTAATTATATTTTCTTAACAAGACTGTCTTCTTGGTACTCTTATATTATTAAAACTTCAAACTTTTCTATTAGTTTAAATTGATAAATGTTAGGGCGCCTGGGTGGCTCAGTTGGTTAAGACACTGCCTTCGGCTCAGGTCATGATCCTGGAGTCCCAGGATCGAGTCCCACATCGGGCTCCCTGCTCAGCGGGGAGTCTGCTTCTCCCTCTGACTCTCCCCCTCTCATGCTCTCTCTCTCAAATAAATAAATAAATCTTTAAAAAAATTGATAAATGTTATTAGTGATCGTTCTAATTAGAAAAATAGTTGTTTTTACCTACTGGTTTAAAGAAGCGGTCAGTCTCAAACTATGCTGTCTGATTTATACCCCACGCTACTATTTATCTTTGAATCAACCCTGTAACCAGTATTTAATTTGGGTTGCTTCCTCAGAGATACTTGTCCTTACCTTGTTTAGTCTGTCACTAAATTGCAGCCAAATTGTCGATTTTGTTTTCATAACAATCTTCACTGGTTCGGTCATTTGTGTCTCACTTTGTTTAAAAAGGATTTAGGACAACTTAAAAAGAGGCATACTGAAAAATGGTCAAAATAAATTTTAAAATAAAAATGAAGCAAAGAGATAAGGTATCTTGGTTCAGTTTATACTATAGAATGTCTAAATTTTCTCAAAATTGATTTTAATCCATTTATTTTCTAACATGTACTTGATAAATGTTATACCGATTAATATGGTTAGACTTAAGAATAAAATAATTCTTAGTAATTTTTACCCATGATCTAAAGAGTCTTTATTGAGGAGAAAAGAAAAAATTATTTCTGTAGCAGTTTAAAAACCTACATTCTCATGTTTTATAATCCTGAGTAGGGAGAGCATAAGAAGCAGAAATGGATCCATTCCACAGAATTATACTTGTTTTCAGAGAACTTTCTGTAAGGTTCAATAGGATGACTTTTTAAAAACACTTGTCTAGATAAGGTGGGTTCTCTTCTTTTGTAATCCAGTATTGAGTTTTTGTCTGTCATACACAGAATTATTTTTACAGCCTGTGATGTTCTACAGAACTATTACTAATGCCATAGGCATTTTTGCTGAGGTGTTTGGTATGAAACAAAAATTCCTGTGTTACTGTAAATGTAGTAGAAAAGTGCATTATTCTAATAAATAATATTTAGTTTATTTTGTAAACCAAGTAGCTGTCTTTGAACTTCTCTTTTTTCCCAAATTAGATTTAGCAGCGCCAGATTAACATCTGAAGCAGAGAATTGAAAAAGCATTTTTTCACACAAACTGTACAGACAAGTACTAAGTTTTCACGGTTAACTGTGTATCACAAAATATATCCAAACTATGGCACAAAGAAAGCAATACTAGCAAAGGCCAGACTCTGCTTAATTATTACATTTCTTGGACCATTAACCACTATTCTATTGATAATCTAAGACATCTTAATTTCATAAGTGTGTACTATTTTGGTATATTATTTCCTATAGGAACATAGTATTTCAGTGTCCTGTAGTAATAAAACAATACAGATATTCTATCATTGGTTATAGAAAGAATGTACTAATTACTCAATAATCACAAATATGATTTCGCAAAATATGTCTCTTGGCTGCTGTAATCCACATACATGATCATCATGTAAAATACAGATATTCTCTATAATAATAAGGGTTTTGAACTGTTGGCAGTAAAAATGGCAAATAGTTGATTGAGATATTTTTAAATAGAGGACTGGTTAAATGAGTATCTGCTTCTGAAGGTGGCTTGTTAAGTGGAGTCTGAGTGATCAGAGTCGGGGTGGGAGAGCTTGAGAGAAAAGGGTTTAATAGAGATTTCGATACATGTAAAACCACAGCTATTCCCATCATAATTGAAAATATTTCTTATTCAGAAAAATTTGAAAGTCTGAAAAGATGTTTCAGTGGTTTGATATGACCTATATGTTTTATTTATAAATGCGTTCCAAATAAATTTACCAAAATATCTTGTTTCCCATCATCACATATTAGTTTAATGAAATGTATGTTTCTTTGTGTTTAATTTATATTTATGTGCATGATATCAGCAGCCTGCAGCATAAGAAGGAAATTTCCCATATCCCAGCAGAGCTAGTAACTAACATACGGTCTTGGGAAGTTCAGAAATTTTATGTCTGGAAAACTTCTGGTTTTAGGAATTTTTCCATTGAGCATGCTTCACTTGAAAAGATCCATCCTAATAGTCTGTAGTGTTTATTGGCCCAGCTCATCCATTTTTGTGATGATTTATTCATTTATTTTCATATGTAAAACTTGTAAATGTCTTTTTGGAGAATTTGTGGAAATATATATGTTGTTGCTTCATTTTTCCTAAAAGGAAGTAGGAGAAATTTGAGTCATTAATATAAAAACTGTTCTATGTCTGTATGCTGTTAGATTCACAGTAGGTTTCTCCAAATCATCTAGGTAAGGAACTTTGGAATGTTTATTCAAAACAAACTTCTAGCACTGCTTCCTGTAAAGAAGTATATCCCAAAGTCAAGTTCTAGGTCTCATGGGAAACTTTCATGGCTTAATCAAACGTTCCCTTGGGACATGTGAATTTTTAAAAGGGAGAACAATAACAGAAAAGGATTTGGAAATTGCTACACTAGTGTGCAGCAAAGAATTTTGAAGAAATATTTTCTGGCAATTTTTGTACCTTATTTACCTGTTCTTTATAACCTAAGGTATTTTTAATCCGTAAAACCTCCAAATCTATTAAAAGTCAAAGGCATTAGATAGATTTCATTGACATGTGAAATGCCCAGTTTTCTTTACCCTTCTATAATTATTTAAAAGAGGGTTAGTAATGAGAATATCAACTGAGAAATTCTGTTGATGTTTGAAATGCCTGGGGTGCCAACATAATTAAACAGCATATGTACACACTTTGGCCCTGTTCCAAAACCAGTGATTACGTGTCTAACATTAATCCCATGCGTCTACAAAAGCTGTTAGAGTAAACATCTGGGATCTTTTACTACCTAAACTAAAATATTACATAATCAGTTAAAGGAGCTTCTTACTCACAAATGTACTACAGTGAGCAATTTATGGGTGTGATTTATTTTAAAGCACACATGGGTTAGGAACTAAATACATGTATCAGCTACTTCAGCCATCCTTGAAATGTGAGTTTTCCTCTAAGGCAAAAAGTAAGGACGATGCTGTGCTCACTTTGGCAGCACATATACTAAAAAAAAAAAAGGACAGTGTAAATGTTGCTGAATAGTTCAGTTTGACCCCAAATACTCTATGATAAGATTTAGGATCAGTTGGAGATCAAATTCTTACCAATATTGTGTGGCTCAGCTCTCAAGCCATTATAGAATTTGTTGGAGCGCCTTTGATCAAAAGAATTTGATATCTGCTCATGTAAATATTGAAGCTCTAAGTAAAACTTGTGATCTTTCAGGTCAGAACAGAAATACCAAATTGTTTACAGCATTTTTTTGCTTTTGCAATAGAAAATTACATGAATAGTGAACTTTTCCGTATCTTTTTAAATTTTTCCACTATATTATAGCTTCTTCATGCTTGGTACTCTCTCATTCTTTCATCCTAAAGCACATTAAAATTTTCAAGAGTAAAATGATTTATCTGTAAAAATGACATTAATATAATTAATTATCCAAGGTTTCTGTTTTGGAGGGAAAATTAACATGAAAGATATTTTTTTTAAGATTTTATTTATTTATCTATTTGACAGAGAGAGAGAGCGCACAAGTAGGGAGAGCTGCAGTCAGAGGGAAAGGGAGAAGGAGGCTCCCCACTGAGCAGAGAGCCCAATGCAGGGCTCCATCTTAGGATCCCGGGATCATGACCCGAGCCAAAGGCAGGTGCTTAACCGATTGAGCCACGCACGTGCCCCCATGACAGGCTATTTATTGTTGTTTTTTTATGACAGATGTAAGATGAAACTGAAGAAAATAATCTTCATAGAAAGAAATAAAGGGCCATGTATTTTTTTTTTAAGTGTATTTCTTTGTGGAGGTGAAAACTGTTTCTTCGTATTTAATATGCAAATCTGCCTGGTCCCTGTGGGGTTTCCCACCCTCTGGGTAAAGATTAAGAGCAAGGACTGGAGTCAAACTCAGTCCAAATCTCTGCTCTGTGTTGTACTAGCTGTATTATATCTAGTTAATTAACCTTTGAAAGCATCTACATCCTCATTTGTAAAATGGGGATGATGATAACATTTTCTCAGTGGGTTGAGTTAGTATATGTGCCTGGCATAGAGGAAGCTCTTGGCATCTGCTGGTGTGCCTTTCCCACCACCATCTCATCAAACAGACACCAGCTGATAACTGGGGGTGGGCCTGGTCAAGTGGGTAGGAAGGAGGGGGGATGTTTAGAAAATAGTACCCAGTGGGGCAGAGAGACATGGCTACGTCACAAGGGGAAGTGTAATTGAGGAGGGGCTGGAGTGAGGTGGACAATGGTAGGAACTTTGTCCTAAAGTCAGTTAGGAACATTCATGGATTTAAGCAGGAGAGGCCCAGATATATACTACTAGTGAGTGGATAAATGAATGGGGGAAATGAACTGAGTTGCTTTGGGATGGATTTGAGGTGAGGGAAGAAGCTAAAATGAAGAGGTTGTCATGATATCTGCTGTTTAGACTGAGTTTGAGCCCTTATGGTTAGAGGAATGAGGTTATGGATGGTTATGGGTTTCTTCAAAAAGAAGTCTTAAGTGTATGAATAAGTTCCAGCCCAGGTGATAATTATTCTTAGCCAGCTGTGAGGATAGGGACTGTCATTAGACCATACAACTTAATTACACAAGAGTAAAACTAGCTAGACAGTAATGCCCACAGAAGAAGGGTCAGTGCCTTGGTACAGCCTTACCTTTATTAACCTTACCTCTAGGAGTTAATTTTTTACCAGTAGTATTGGACATTTGGGGAAATGCCCATTAAAGTTTATAAGGAAATACTGAAGTAATCGTCATAAATCTCAAAAATAGGATACGGTTCATAGCAACTAATGCACATAGAAATTAAAACTGAAGTATTGCAATAAAAAGAAAATATCCAAGGTAAAAGAAATCTGCAACAAACCAATTAGAAAAACCCTACATCTTGTGAATCTGCGATATGGTACTTTTTTGTTAGATGGGCTTTAAAACAATTAAGAATTAATATCACAGATTTTACTAGATGATGTGGAAAAGACACAATAAATAATTTGGACCTTATCCCACCCTTGTTTGGTTTTTCTCCCTCTTCAGCCCTGGATTTTAGTAAGGAAGTCGGAAGCAGGAAGTTTTACAGTGTTCCCTAACTTGAAATACGGACAGTAAATGCTAGAGGATAAGGACTAGGAATTACTTAGCCTGCCAGAAAAAAATAAAGTTTTTTTCTAAGAAGCTTATTTGTTTGATCATTTCCACTTAAAAAAAAAAGAGTTTTAATTTCAGAAGTAGTTAACCTAGATAGGGCATGGTGGTACTTCATCCTACCCCTGTGAACTCAGGGATTTTGATGTATTTTCTCTCATCCCCCTACCCCGACCATTGCTGTGACTATCCCAGTTGACCACTGTGTTCACAAAAGATGTGTGTCCTGTCCCTCAAGTACTGGGACTGTAAAACAAATGAAGAATCCCTGACCTAGATGATCTATAGATCCCTTCAAGGGCTATGGGTCTGTATCTTTTCAAATGCATGTTACTGCTACTAAAGAAGTACTATGAGAAAGTAGATGGGAGACTATCCTAAAACAAAAAGGGGAGAAGCAGCTGAGCCTGGTGATATAGCATCTATGTTTTAGTGAGTTACGAACATAGCTCTAAAGTACGGCAAACTAAACAGACCAGTCATGAGAAAGAATTCAATGTAGCCTAGCACTGTTTTCCTCAGAATTTGTTAAATTACCTCCTTTTCATAGGTAGCAAAGAGAAATAAGAAGGAAACAAAGATAGGAAGCCATTTCATCCTCTCAAATTAAATAATATCAATGATAAAATACTCTTCCTTCACCTCAGTGGATCATTGCCAATGCCCACCTCTTACCCTCTTTGATCTATAGATCCCTTCAAGGGCTCTTACAAAAGTGAACTCTTTACAAATAAATTTAAAATTTCATGTTATTTTATATAGTTTTTGTGTTTTGTACTTTTTGGAGGTATTTTTAGAAATAGGGTAGAGATTAACATATTTTACTACCAGTATCCCATTTTATTCTATCTTTTGTCAAAATTTCCATCCCATTTTTAAAAATTTTATGACCAAATTGTATTTTATTAGTAATTTTATTTGTTTTTGTTAGACTTTTAGGACTGAAAATTTTATTAGACGTCTAACACTTTTAGTTTATTCAGATTAGCACTTGAAATAACAAGTTTAACACAGGAAATTTAGGTAACTATTTTCAAAAGCAAATACATATCATAGCATGGGCAGCCTTTTTATGGCTGATGGACGGCCATGACTACTTCAGTGGGCCCTTCTATATGGGGGGGGTGCACACCCATTTTTGTGTACACATAGACACATGAATGGGGTACAGGGGTAAGAGCTTCAGAGGAGGGGCAGCGTCCTGAAACCAAGAGCTGTCCCTAAAGGTCACCACAACATACTTGTTTCCCAAAGAGTCAGAGTCTAAAGGAAAATAATGCCCCACCAGCCTGAGTGTGAAACAATTTAAAGGTTTGTTGTTGTTGTTGTTGTTGTTGTTTTAAGAGAGAGGTAAGCAAATAGGTATTAAACTCAATTCTGGGACTGAGCTTGAGTGCCTGTGACATGTGTATGCTTAAGATCTCACCTCCTTTTTAGTGTATTGTCTTTCTACCTTGTACATGCCTCCACCATCAGTTGTCTGGATTTGGCACACAGGCTGTACGTGGTATATACGCTTTGGGTGGACTAGTGCCACCGTGATAAAATAGTTTGTTCTCTTCATAATGTTTTCTCTGCTGTTTTATACTTTTTTCTTAGAGTGAAGGTTTGTTTCAAGATGAAAGTCTCAGGAGAATATCCTCAGCAGCTTTAGAAATAGAACTGACTAGAAGTTAAAAAAAAAAAAGGCAGTAAAGACCACAAAGATAAATAAGCCGAAATACGTGGTTATGGTAGTTTCCTGAAAGTATTTTACCTTCTCAGTCACTTATGGGCACCCCAGATCCTGCATACTTACTTACTTTGTTTTTATACTTTGTGCTTAGAACCCCAGCTTCTGGGTCATGTTAGAAAGCCCAAAAATATAGAACTAGATATTTGGCTTTTAAGTGTTTCTTCAATGTATACCTTCATCATTGTTACCCAGGGCACATTAGAAAAAAAAAAGTTACATGATAACCTACTCTTTAACTCCCAAGATTAATTTGGGAAAATAATTCACAATGCTTTCTTTAAAATTCTTGTTTAAAAAAACCCCACTCTTTTAAAAGGGAACATATTTAATTTGCCTCGTTTCCAACGAGATATAATTAGTGCTTAGTGAAGCCTCAGCTCCCAGTGCACAAAACTAGGACATTGCTTTGTCTCTTGTTGGTTTTATTTAATTTGACTTTAGTGTCTTCACAATGAATTTATTGGCCTGACAAATTACTCCTTTGTTTTCAAAGACAAATCCTTCCTGTCACTCAGGTCTGTGTCAGTCCTTTCTAGTTAGAGCTTTGTGGAACAGTCACAGATGTTTATTCTTCCTGCATAATTGTAGGACTTTTTCTTATTTTCCTAGAAAATGTTTATATTCTTCAAGTTTGTTTTTGAGTTATCTTTTTTTTTTTTTTAACTATTCTAATGGCACTCACAATGTGAAGCATTAGAATCACAACTGGAAGGGATATCATGGGTGTTCCTCATGATTGGGCAAGGAACTGATCCAAAGCTGTGAGTTTCTATGAAACTCCTCCACTCTTGAAATTTAACATACTGCTCAGGAGTAGGCTCAGAAGGTGAATTCTTAAGGTGACTTGCAAGCATCTCCAAAAGAATCCCCAGAAGAATTAGTTTTGCTAAGTAGATAAGGCAAACTCCATTCCTTGGTTTTGCTTAGGCAGGTGGAAGGTGTCCTCTTTGTTTATCTGCACCTTATAGATCTCTTGTGATAAATCTGGGAGGCTGATAGGGGTCTGAGTGGGTCCTAATTTCAGCCTAGACTCCTATTGAGGCTGATGTTTGAGGACTGAAGATCAGAGACTTGAGTTCTTTACCTAACCCTTTAACCTTAACTCCTGAACCCTCTTGAAACCATCTGTTAGCCTCAGCTGTTTGGTGTTTTGTTTTGTTTTTGGAAGTGGGAGTGTGATAACACTATCACAAAATGATAGTGATAACTGCTTGGCTAACTTTATAAATTAACCCTTGTCAACACATCATGTATTTAAAATTAAATCATTATTTCATTTTCTTGACTTTGATCGGTTCTCCACAAATTTAAGTATTAGATTTATTTGAACAGTCGCTTTTTTGTTTTGATTTTGGTAATATTCTTGATGTTTTTGGTTTTTGTAGTTGTTATTGAATCATAACTTTAAATATATACTGTTCTTGATTTTTTTAAAAAGGAGATTAGGACACTGTTTATCTCCTTAACATAGGATTTCTGGTTCAATAGCTAAGCACAAATAATTGGTTCCTTGATTTGAATTTTAAAAAATTAACAACTTCATTCTCTTAGTCATTCTGCCACTTCTAGGTAAATTTTGAGCAGTGGAAAAACTTCCAGAAGGTTAAAGTTATGCTTCTACTAGTGTTTCAGTGAACTGATTATAGATAGATACCTCTTGACTGTAAAAACTTGTATCCCATGCTGCTGTGCTGAAACCTCCTAAATGCCCTTCTTCATTCACTTCCACCCCCTTCCCCCCAACCTTCTCAGCTTTTAGATATTAAATCTACTATTAAATCTACTAACTAAATTTGTTAGATCTTGAATGCTTGATTAAATCTACTATTAAATCTACTATTAAATCTACTAACTAAATTTGTTAGATCTTGAATGCTTGATTCCCATTTTATTATTAAGGTAACCGCTGACTCTTTATTTGGACTGAGACTTCTCATTGTTTTCTGAGCACTGAATATATTTATGTAGGATGAACATGAATTTAATATATTAATAATTTTTATATATAGGTTTTATTCTCTGTGATTTGTTTTCATAGTCTAAAATTTATTTATTTATCTTTTCCATATGTTGCTATCCATCACATTAAAACACAAGCCGTAAGTTTTTTTGAGATTCCTTACATTAGTTTTAGTATATACTAGGCTTTTAGAGTATTTCATTGTTTAGTTTGTTCCTCAGAGGTCTATACTCTTTTACTTCTTTGGGAGCTTAGTTGGCTTAATATCATTGTGGATTTGTGGAAATTTAGACTGTCAGAAATGCATTGATCTCCTGGCTTTGACATTGGATAGTTGTATAACTTGAACAGTTATTACTAATATAAAGAGCATGCACTTTGTTCACAAGATTAGCAGTTATAAAGGAAAGGAACTCTGATTTCTAGTTTAAATTATAGTTAAGGAAGCAGAGAGAGAGAAGGGGGTGTGTGTCTGTGTCTGTGGGCATGCACACACACATGTATGTGTATAAATACGCATACACATATACATACATTAAAATACTAAATTGCAAGTCTAAATCAGTCTTACAATGGAAGACTCCCCAGCAGGGAGTCTGCTTCTCCCTCTCCCTCTGCCCCCGCTTCCCCCCCACTCATGCGCTCGCTCTCTCTTTCTGTATCTCAAATAAATAAAATCTAAAAAAAAAAAAAGCTAAGAAGATACTATTTAAGGACATAGAGTATACTTGAGTGAGTTTTATAGCTTTATGTCACCTCTCTGATACTGTGATGTGTTGGATCTGTCTTCTCAGCTCCAGATGCAGATTTTTAATTTTGCCGAATAGCTCTACAGAAATATTGCTCTTAGAAATTCAAAATATCCAAGACTTAATAACTTCTTGTTTATGACAGAATCATTGAGAATATGAATTGCTAGTTATTGTAAATGTTTTGGAACTCTTAGGGTCTAATTTTAAAAATAAAATGAGGTACATGTTTATTTAATTTTTTTCTGAAATAATATACGTACAAGTCAAAAAAGGTTAGTTTATTTTTTCCCTACCTAAGTGAGCTAAACATAGCAATTTAAGAACTTGTTTACAGAGAAAACAACATATTTGAAGGAACAGTTTGGGAAAAGAACATTATGTTGTGTTCACTCTGTGTATTCCCAAGCTTTGAAATGGAAAAGAATATTAGCCACAGGTCTCTCTGTGGGTCTATTTGTCTTCATAATCTTAGATAAGTTATTTAGATAGGTAATTTATAAACCAGAATCTGAAAATGGCTTGAGAAGTCTCTACTGTTTGTTTTATCAATTCCTTTGTTATGATTTCATTAAATTCCTTACATTCTTTTTATTAAAACTCTCTGAGTGTGTAGGGTGGAGCATGTCTTTTTAACTGGTGACATTTGGCCTATTTTGATTAATTTGTTTTTAGGGAGGGAAGAGCTTTGCTTAAAGTGATAAGGTGTTAAAGAGCCATGTCAGCAGAATTTATACTGCACTGATTTTTTTTTTCCATTTCTAAACATTAGACATTATTTTTGCAGTTATTTTTCTATCCACTCTTTCATAAGTATGATTTACTTGCATTGAGCATTTAAAATGAATATCCATACAATTATTTCAGTTAAATATTTGATTTAAGATCATGTGGAAGCTATAAATTGTAGATTAAAACAGTAGTATTCCTTTTGTAGGCATTGCCTTGGGATATACAATATTTAAGAATTTTACAGTGCAGGGGCGCCTGGGTGGCTCAGCTGTTAAGCGTCTGCCTTTGGCTCAGGTCATGATCGCAGGGTCCTGGGATCGAGCACCGCATTGGGCTCCCTCCTCGGCGGAAAGCTTGCTTCTCCCTCTTCCTCTGCTTGTGTTCCCTCTCTCGCTGTGTCTCTCTCTGTCAAATAAATAAATTAAAAAATATATATATATTTTACAGTGCAGTATAATATTCACAGTAGCATCATTAATGGTAAGATTTACCATTTATTCCAAGAGTTTAAATCAGGGCTTGACTGGGCTTAAAATACCTCAGTGTCTATTTTGTCATCCAGAGGTTACATTAGTACTGTGCTTTTTTCTCCCAGGTAGATGTAAACTGTCAAGTTTCTGTCCTGTACAGTTAGGACCTGTGTTATCCAGCAAACACACATGGTGCACCCACTATGTATCAGCCACTGTGCTGAAGGGTTCAAGAGGTAGTACAGGAATCAGAAGAGTAAGCAGATAAAGCTCTGTGAGAGTTGCCATGATGAAACAAAAACATAATGCTTTTGGAAGCACAGAGAGTGGCCACCTTCAGATCAGAAGAGGAGCCAAGAGATTGGGGGAAAGATGCCTAGAAGGAGGCAAGAGTCAGGAAAGTATTTTCCAAGGAGGAAGAATAGCATATACAGGGCAAAGATGCCAGAGAGAATGACGTATTCAATGAACCACAATGTCTTAGCATAATGGTAGAGGGCAACTGGGAGAGTTGCAAGAGGATCAAGAAGGAGTACATCAGTGACCTGTGAGGAACTTGGATTTTATAGATTTTTCAGATTTTTTGGATCCGAAGGCAGTAGAGAGCCTTTGGAAGATTCTGAGCAGGGGTGTGGAATCAAATTTGTATTTAAGAAAGATTTCTCTAGCAATAATGTACCAAATGGACTTGCAAGGGAAGAGGTAGGATAGGAAGGCAGAGGGGTCAGCTGGATGGCAGCCGCAGAATGCAGTACACGTGTTCAAAGCAGCATTTGTAATAGCCAAAAACTGAAAACAACCCTAGTGTCTATCAACCCTAGGCAAATGAACAAATTGGGGTTTATTTATACAATGGAAATCTCGACTGCAGTGAGAAAGAATGAACTACTGCTATGCACAGCAGCATGGATGAAGCTCAGCAAACATACTGGTGCACCAACAAAACCAGACACCACTTCCTATGATGCAGTCCATTTATACAAAATTCAAAACCAGGTGAAACTAGTCTGTGATGATGGAGGTCAGAATAATGGTTGCCTGTCAGGGAGGGCTCAGGATGAGGCGAGGGGTTCTTTTTGGTCTTAAAAAGTCATTAGACAGGTGTGTTTGCTTTGTGAAAATTGGTCAGACTTAAAATTTCTGAAATGTTACATTTCAGTTAAATGTTTTTCTAAAAATCCAGTTTTCCTAACTGCTAAGCAGGGCCACTATTTCATTTCCTTTCCCTAGAAAGCCCCTGTCTATCTAAATAGTGACATAGTTACTATCTTGCGGCTACTTCGCTCCCACTTTGCAACTCATTGAGGCAGGGGGTAGGTTTTGGCGACCACTGGAGTAATCCTTGGCCTAATTTTTGACCCATTTCATTCAATGGGGTGATAGTTCTACAAGTGACTTTGCCAAGATAACTGCTGGATCACCAGTGCTTGCTTGAGCTTTGCTTTTTACTCTGAAAATGTAGGGCTTGTTGAGATGTAAACACATTGTGGAAATCAGATACACTAATGAAATGTAAGTAAATGTATTTAAATATAACAAAAACTAAGGAGGTTTTTTCCCCCTGAAGCAAGCAGTTTAATTTGGAAAGCATATTGGGATTTTTAAGTTAATTGCTTTACTTGCTGTGCCTTAGATGCGCCATTTATATTTATTCATGTGCTCTAGGTTAAAGCTTTCCTCATTCAGTCTGTCCACTGACTGACAGGTCGTAGCCACCTTCACCCGGCTCCGCTAGTTTCAGTAAAGGGCAGGGACTCAGCTGAAGCCCAGTTCTTTAAATAGAATATTGTCAAGTAGAATACCACTTCAGTCAGCATCACTGGTAATATTTACAATAAGTACCATGCCTTTTGCCCTGAAGTGTCACAGCACACATCTCAAACTTAGCATCTGTCTTCTCCAGTAATACTGAATGCCCGCAAAACAGTGCAACACTTCCTAGGTTATTTGAAGTCCAAAACTTTCCCCAACTAAATGCAGAGTGGCACTTAGTATCTCTTCAAAGAGAGTGGCATCTAAAGATAATATGAGGAATAAAGTGTGGCAATTTGGAACAATAGCGTTTTGTGTTACATTACACTGAATAATTAACCTCTCTATTAAAATTCTGCTACAATGGAAAATACCTGGTACTTGAAAAAAATCACCAAAAGATGCACCTATTTTTGTATATTATCTAGGGATTTAATTATTTAACTGACTTAGATTTTTCTTCAAGAAATAAATTTTAAAAATTAGCAAAATTCTTCTTGACTCTTAAAGATTATGGGAAAACTGCCTTTTCACATTGTTCATACTTTTTAAATTTTCTTTGAATCGAAGTAATCCTACTTTAATAAAGATTCTTAGGGATCATGCATGTTTAGTTTGCCAAATATAATTTCTGGCTTCCATACTCTTAAAGCATTTAGTACTTTACCAACTGAGTAAGTATAGTAATGAAATTTTGGGAAATATTTGAACTGTTCCACGTTATATACTGTGTTATTCAAATCTTAAAATTGAAGTTAGTACAAGTTTTGTAGTGTGGCAACTACTTTGACCCAGGAATCAGGCACTCACATTTTCTTTAACTGTATATATTAATTTCGGTAGCATTTCCTCCCAAAATTCTTTTATCTTTCAAATGTTTATATACTAATTTAGCTTAGAAATACTAATTTCCAAAAAAAAAAAAAAAAAAGAAATACTAATTTCCTATGCCTTCAGAGGAACATGTTTTGACATATAAAGTGTGGCTATTTAAAGTTACCATTGTAACCGTAAGTCAAAATGTTGTTTTGTTGAAAAGTTTACACTTATTTCATTGTAAATATAAAAATGGACCTCTTTGTCAGAATTGA
This sequence comes from Neomonachus schauinslandi, assembly GCF_002201575.2. Classification (NCBI taxonomy): domain Eukaryota; kingdom Metazoa; phylum Chordata; class Mammalia; order Carnivora; family Phocidae; genus Neomonachus; species Neomonachus schauinslandi. The sequence goes on along the minus strand of NC_058407.1, from coordinate 80,014,465 downwards.
TAGGCTCAGTATTTATAAAAATATGAATGAGAAGTCTGTAGTAATCTTGGCTTCATGAATAAAAAATATTTTTTATTTTTATCCCCTATGAAGTAAAACAGCGGGTTTCATCACAGAATGTCATAAATACTAAATTCAGGAAATAGATTCATTATACCTGAATGATGACCATAAGGTCACAACACAATTTGCTGTCACTCAAATGGATAACAGTCACTCATGAAATAGCCTGTATCTGTTCAGGTGTGGAGAAGAAAATGATTCTGCCCTGCAGATACTTTGTTCTAGTGGAAAGAACTTGGGCTTTGGGGGTCTGATAACATTTGAATTTAGACCCCAGCTCGATTCCTGCTTCAATGAGACAAGGGAGAGGTGAGAGGAGCAGTTTCCAGCAGGAATTTCAGGGGTCATGTATTCCTTACTAGGTCTGATTTAATTATTGAACATCAGCTCCTTGCTTCTTCTCAGCTCTGTGGCAGTAATTAGGCTAACTATATCATTCAGCTTTGTAGTATTGGAATTTCTACATCCTCTGGTCACATCTACTTGATTACTTTCTTTCCTGAGCCAGGACTGGTGATTACAAAGTCCTGGCAAACTTTACTAATAACTTTATTTCATAAATATAAGTAACTTTTTAGTAGTTCCTATGAGCATTATCAGATTTGGATCTGCCACTTGCTGGCTGAGTAACTCTGGATGAATTACTAATTTCTCTACACCTCCATTTCCTCATTTGTATCAAAATAATTCATGTCATGTAGAGATATAGATGGCTATTGAATGGATTAAATATAGTAGTTAACTTTTCAACTTTTCATCTATCACAAAGTAAGAGTTCAGTCTATATTAGCTATTTATTCTTGTTATGCAAGTAACAAAGATGTGTTTTTATTTGAAGGGTTGGTTTACAATGAAAATACCAAAGTGCATCTGCTCAAGGAGAAATATCACATACCTGTTTTCATTTACATCTGTCATTTAAAATGTAACCAAGTGTTCAGTAATTTTTTTGAAGTACATTATAACATTACTCCCTGCCAGTTTTCTAAAGACTATGAATGAGAACCTTGAAATAGCACATATAGTAAAAGGCACAAATTTACTTGAGGCCAGAGTTCAGGGGTTTTTTGCATTAAGACTTTGAGAATGTGATCCTTCATGCCAGGCCTTAGAGCTCTAACAGGAGTTAAGCTATCACAGATCTTGGCACTATACACATGCCTCCAACTATCTCTAAAGGACCACAAAGTAGACTGGAACCCTAACAGAAGATGTAAGTGCAAAACAGATGGCTTTTTATATTCCTTTTTTATAATACTGCAGTAAGAAATAGAACCCACTGGTATATTATTTTTAATTTCTTAAGAGATTTTGTGCTGGTAAAACTAAATTGTAAGGTCCCCCACTGTTCCACCTTCCATAAACATGTAACAGAATTAGCAAGAACAGCAACACATAGTTTTTTCATACTCCTACTTTAATATCAGTGGTAACCCCAATTTTATGGCCTGACTGTTTTAACTAGAATTCTTTATAGGAACAACTCCTTCAACATCTTCTATACTGGGCACTTAATTTATTTCAGTATATGTAAATATATTTAATACCCGTTTTCAGAATAATCTGATATTATTCCAAATATTGGCTAACATCTATCCATGTGATCTTGATCAAATGATGTAAACTGGCCAGGCCTCAGTCTTCTATGTTCAGTAAAATGATTATACTAGTTGGTGGCCAATGAGTTGCTAGCTCTGAAAGGCAAGATATCTTATCCATTTGGTTTCGGTGAACTCTATGAAATGATTGACCTTTACCTAGAGAGAAAATACCACTATGAGCCCGTCCCTCTCCGGTTTCTCCAGTGCAAGGAATCCACAGCTTCCTTGTTACAAGTTTTGCCAGGTAGAACCAAGTGTATTTTGGGGTGTTGTTGGTTGACTTGTGACTTGGGAAGAAGAATATGATAAGGATGGAATGGTAGAAAGGAAGGAATAAAAGAAGAGGCATGTGCTGGGATCTTACTGGCACTTGTGTAGAAGTTGACTCGACTCAGGGCTACGACCACTAGAGAGACTGTGACCACCAGGAACTGGCTTACAATGATGGCTGTTTCTGTGTGTTGGCCTTCATTCATTTCCATCACTTTTATGACATCCCTTCATACCTACCAAGTGGCCATTGTCTCATGCCACCATGGCTCCCTGGCCCCTCCGGATCTTCTTCTCCTGTGCTTCTTTTCAGGGTATGATGTTCCAGGTTAGATTCCCAGTCAGAACACTTGATTCAGTAATGTTCTGTCAACCAGAAGTCAAAGAAGAATTCAGTCTAATAAACATGGCCTTGTGTATCCATGGGATACTAGAATGACTGTACAAATGGTAACCATTTTGAGGGAAATAGGCAAGAAATTACTTTCTGGTAGTGTCAGTATATTAGACTGGTAGAAGGAATTATTTTGAAGCAGAGTTTGCTATTGAGACTAGCCTTGGTTGCTGGAAACACATCTCTTTATTTTCTAAAATGGGCAGTTGTAAAGATTTTGCTTCCTCTTAAAATTATATTTATTACATAGAAATCCTGTGTTCCTGCTCAGAGCTTTAATTAACAGATGAAAGTTTACCCAAATTATTAGTTCAGAAATCAGTTTGGTGAAGTACTGTACTCCCAAAAGATTCTTGGTACTGTTTTATGAGCGTTTGGTTAACACCTCTGTGTATAGGAGAAGTTTCCATTTCAAAGTCACAGATATGGGTTTAACATTACATATGATTTAGAAAAATACTATCCTCAATAAGCCATCTGGAGGTGGGCTTAGAATAAGAAACTCAACTGAAGGCAGTGGCTCTTATACCACCAAATTTGATATTAAATAAAAAACTAAAGTTACTAGCTATATTCATTTTAAAAGTTTACTTTTTTAAGGAGAGAAAGGTAGTTCTTAATAGCAGGATCAGTATTTTTTATACCAGTAACTTTAACTTGATTTGTATCATGTTTATACCAGATGTAATTGAAATTTTCTTAATATGGATGCTAGTCCCAGTTATCATTTCTAATCTTGATTTAGAAACTTTGAGAATGTTGGCTGCTCTTAAGGTACATGGTGTAATAACCTAAAATGTCTTTATTTTTAGATGCTCTTATTAAAATAGTAATAGTAGTTCTGAAATTTTGCTTTTATATTGATTTTTCGTATAATAAAGAAATTCCTAATTTTTGAAAGTTATAATTTTTATTTCCATACACAGAACTAACTTTTGTTGAATTCATATTTTGTTCCAAGCCCTGCACTAAGTACATTTTAAAAAGACATTTCATTTCTCGCAAATGCCTCTTGGAAAGTTATACATCTTGACTTAAGTCACACAGTAAGTAATAGACTCAGGATTTGAACCTTGGTATATTCTGTTTCCACTAATCAGTGTTACCTTGAAAAAATGGCTTTTTCCAAAAAGTAGTTTTTAATGGTGTGAACTTAAAGAAAATACCAGAAATCTCTAAGGAGCATTGGTTTGTATTTAAGGCAAGAGTTAAAAATTATCACAGATATGCAGACATATTTATTTTAGAATCTGTAAAAATAAATCTGGATGTAATTTTCAAAAACTGGAGGAATAATTTGTTAGTACTGAAAAATGAACATGATTATGAGACACTCATTTTGCTGACACGTGCAGTTATTTATCATAGGTTCTCTGAATTAAAACTATAGTTTCTTAACATGATTTAGTTGGTTTACTCTTTTCTTTCTCCCAGAACAGAAAATTTGTACATGTTGTCTGATCATTGCTTATTGATAAAAATAAATTTTTAAGTGATGGTAGATGAGATTTCTTAGTGTAACTTAGAACATTTTAAAAACATTTATTTGGGTACATTGAATCCTTTTAGAGAAGTCTGCCTTACTCATGCTATAATTTCTTTACTCATCCCAATTTGGAATATATGTCCCTAAATTCCTAGGTTTGTGACCTTGGGAGAGTTATTTAAACTGAGACTCACTTTTCTCATCTTTAAAATGAGGCTAATGATACCTAACTCACTGAATTGTATCATGAGGAATAAGTGAGACACAATGCACCATGCTTAGCAGTTAGTAAGTACTCATGCCATTCGTCACCATAATTGCAGAATGGTCACTTGAACATGTTAAATTTGGGAAATGTTAGATCACCGCATGTGTTTGAATGCTGTGACCTAAGGATGATGAATAGTAGAGGAAAGAGCATGGGTTTACTGGATTTAATAATTAATATGCAAATATTCCTTAGTATTGTGAACTTTTAAAAACGTACTATCAAAGCAAAAATCCTATGACTTAAGACAGTTCTCTAAAAAGAAAAATACAAAACCCATCTTTAGAAGACATAGCTTAATGGTGACAGTTAAGACTTCATATAAGAGAAAGAGAAAAGCTATAAACTTTCTCATTTGTTCTATATTGTCCCTACAAGTACAGCTTTACACAATGTATCTATCACCACTCCTGGGTGTTTCAAAGTACATTAAAGGGCTAGCAGAAGTCTCATTTTATATATAGCGTATCTTCAGAAGTTGGTCATTTGTATCCTGTAGTTCAACGGGGTATTTTATAGGCATTGTGCCTCTTTTCCACTGTCTCGCCCTCCATGCTAAGTCACTGAGTACTAGTTTAACAGAGTTTAACCAGTTTCTCTGCTGTGGAGTATCTTGCTGCACATGGTCTCCCAGAGACAATGTGTTTTGAAGTGTTTCACAAAATTGTTAGACTGGGGAGCCTTATTTCCATGGTGCATGTCACAGGACTGTTGTTTTCAATATCTCATTTTGGGAGGCTTTTATTGATATCGCTGAAGTCCTCTTCCTTAGTGTCCACTGTTTAACATTGTGTACCTTTTATGACAACCTGCTTTCTGTGACACCATTTGCAGAACTGCAAAACAATGGGTTTGCTACAAGCAACTGAACATTTAACTGGGTTTCCAAAATACAAAACCAGAGTGTTGTAAACATGCATCACCTGAACACTGCAGTTCAGGAGCAAGTAACCTATGACTGGCATCTGAGGCAGTTTTCCAGAAACTGTTACTTGTACCTACCAAAATCTGTTTTCTTACCCACTTTTTCCTTCCTAATATGTTTTCACTCTCTCCTTCTCTTATTGTGCTTCATCCTGTCGTGTTCTCCGGGTTGTTTCTGTGTTGTTGTTGTTACTTGTTTTTATCTTTGGTTACTTTTCCATCTCCCACAGGCAAGAAGTACCCATTTTTTTTACTTACCTCAGTAACCATTTGAACATTAAAAAGTTAATACTTTTTTAGTTCATAACAGTTGTTTTCCATAACTTCACTTAATTCTCACATCAAATTGGTTTTAGAATGAGGTAATCTAAACTCCCTTTAGTTTTTATTCTTTTAAAGATTTATTTATTTGAGAGAGAGTGCACATTTGCAAGCAGGGGGAGGGGCAGAGGAAGAAGGGGAAGCAGACTCCCCGCTGAGCGCAGAGCCCAACACAGGCCTCGATCCCATGACCCCAAGATCATGACCTGAGCAAAACCAAGAGTCGATCACCCAACCGACTAAGCCACCTAGGCACCCCTAGATTTTATTTTTTAACTAGCTTTCTGTACAAAAGAGAATTTGGGTATCTGATTATTAGTTCTAATAAGTACTGTTCAGAATATACAGTGTTCATTGTGCAGAATCTCTTTCTGTATGATGCCAAAAGAACTAGTGGCTAGCATCAGTGTTTTTTTAATTAAAGTAGCTAGCTTGATTGTGAAGATTTTATTATAACACATTTTATCTGTATGCTGTTTCTATAAAGAATGCTTTAATATGCAATAACCATAGATATTGAACAAAACTGGACATGAAAGAAGTGTAAAAATTGGCAATAAGCCACCTGTATGCTTGTGTCTAGTGTCCAGGGAGTAATGCAGTTTGCTTAGTAGCTTGATGGTAGCCATCACAAGAAAGTTATACCATTTTAAAGTATGCAGTCAATTCTTGTTATTTGTGAGAGCCTTTGGTCACAACAGTTTCATCAGCTGATCAGATAGTATATCACCTCGTTTTATGTGTTTTTCTGTAGAAAGGTACCTTATGTGACATATATTGTTGATTCATTGCCATTAAACTCACAGCCAATAGCACTCTAACTCATACCTGAACAAGACTTACCTAACAACATGTACTTTTCTCCATAAGTCACATCACAGCCTTCTTGCACTTAGGAACACTTGATAGTGTCAACACTATGCTTGGGAGCCATTTTCAACAGTGAAATCACCAACAAAAACTACAAAAATGCCAAAACGTGGCACTAAATACACTGAAAAAAGATAACTTGTCGGCAGTATGAAACCTGAAAGAAGGCAGAGTATTGCTTCTTTACAGCCTCAGCTGGGAATGTAGGTCAGGCAACTCAGATTTTTCACTGCTATATACGTGTCTTTGAATGACTCTGAAAGTGCCATAAAGATTGATTTTGGGGTTACAAATAAATTTTAGTGAGTGGGTGAATTCACAAATAGGAACCCATGAATAATGAGGATTGACTAAAACTGTTTTATTAAAGCACTGTTTTGGGGGGATATGTCTCCACAAATGCCCATGCTTAATTCCAATAGGCTTTCAAGATAATAGTTTTTAACTAAAGAACACTTGTTCCCAGTAGCATGTTACTGAATAAACTTAATTTTTATTATAAAAATTAAAATAATAATGATTTGAATATAGAAACCTTATGGTAAAAACAATAAGAACTATAATATAATGCCCTAGCAATAGAACCTTACTTCTACCTACATCATTGTTTCCATGGAAAAATTTATTCCAAATTCCAACTGAGATGCCAAAGCCCTTTAGCTTCTTGAGTCCTTAGTTCCAGTGATGAGCAATCCACCTACAGTGTAGGACTTCCATTTTCCCTCTAGTCTAGTTGTGGGGCTGGGAGCAGAGCCATAGGAGTTGGACTCTGGATGATAAAACGGAAGGGAGTAGTAGGGGCTTCTACCGAGAAGACAGTTTCTTCAAATGACTTTCATGAATAACACCGTGATTTTTAGGGAAGCTAGGGGGATGATTGTTAGCACAGCCCCAAACTTGACAGAAGCCATATTTTGAAAATAGTGGTTGTGCTAGAAATAAAATTTTGGACCATGTGGTTCATTGATCTTTTTTTTTTTTTTTAAAGATTTTATTTATTTGACAGAGAGAGAGAGATCACAAGTAGGCAGACAGGCAGGCAGAGGGAGAGGGAGAAGCAGGCTCCCTGCTGAGCACGGAGCCCAGTTGCGGGGCTCTATCCCAGGACGCTGGGATCATGACCTGAGCTGAGCTGAAGGCAGCCACTTAACTGACTGAGCCACCCAGGCGTCCCTGATCTGATCTATTAAGGCATCTTTTTTACTCTCCTTAAGGATTTAAGTTTGAAAGATAATATTAATGGTGTTAAAAGAAAAATGCAGATGCTGGTCTTCTCTGTGATGAGCTGTGGTAGGAAGTCTCTGATCAAGAGGTTAAATACCCTGCAAGTTTATATCAACTAAGCAATATTATTTATGCTCAATGTTTTCCCACAACGTTATTATACTCTGTAATATTTAACAGATGTACATGTGTTCTATGTTCCTTTGTATTCACTTAATGGTTAAAAGTTTGAGGTAAAACAATGATAATTCAAGATAAGAAAAGGTGATATACTAAAACTTTTATAGAACTTAGAAATGAACCTCGTAAGTTTCTTTTAAATGACAGGTTTCTTTTGGGGGAGGAGGCCTTTAATGAAATCTGTCTTTCTTGCTAGGTTTCCCAAGTTTAAGATCTTTTAATGAAAAATAATGGACTAGGTATTAAATAGATTTTAATTCAGTTTAGTTTTTTAAACTCAGCTGAGTTTTTTATTTAATAAAATAATTTAATTTTAATATATTAATTTAGTACAATATATTAATGTTTGGCCATTTTTTAATCTTTTTTTCCAAGAGGAATAATACATATTCTATTTTTAGTAAATAGAGCAGCTGACAGAGAAGGAAAAAGATCTTGTTTTGAGTCAGAATTCTTCTGTTTCCTTTCCTTAAGTGGTCTTTAAATGGACTGGGGACAGTAGCATATATAAACCTCTCTTTGTAATTTTGAGTGTGCAACAGCCTATTAAATGCTCAGAGTAGTCTAACTGTAAAGAAACTTGTTTAACTTTATTTGGAAGATTTCTTACATTTCTTTGGCTTTGGAACCCTTCCCCCTGGCCCCCAGAAACTTTAGCATCTCACGGGATGTCATAACTGAGGAACACAGTTATGGAAATTAGCTTGTCAGAGGCAAGTGGCCCTTCTTCTGGGCATATAGGGGGTTACCACCTTGGCACTTCAATGTGTAGGCAGAGGGAGCCAAATCAACACACTGGGAAACAGTCAGTCCTTTCCCTTGTTTTCAGGATGACAAAAAGTATTTTTGTACCTTCTCTGGAGAAAGCAATAGGTTTATTCTCCTTCACTCATGTGTGTTCTGACTCATATACCCAGGTGACAGGTGGCCTAGAACTATCTTAGGTCCTTTAAGAAAATGCACAAGGACTATGTTACTGTTTGTAGTAAATACTGTCTTACTAGACATGTTTTTAGTGTTTTTTAAATCAGTAAGTCATTAATCCTGAAACACCAGTTCCATTGTTGACCTTTAAATAAATTTAAATGTTCATTTTAATTAAATCAATGTTTATTACATCTCATAAACTAGCATTCTTTTCAAAAACCAACAAAAAAATAGGAAGATCATAGGACATTGGACAAACAAATCACAGATTAATTAAAGTTTTAACACAGGAAGAGCTGAGATTTTAAAAACCTACAGGAAAAAGAATTGTGTGCAGTTGATTTTTAACCAGCTAATAATAACATTCTAATCAATACAAGAAATCAAGACATTTGGGTTTGACTATGTGAGAATATAAAAATTTCTGCTTGGCATATATATATAAGCAGCTAAACAAAAAAATCAAACAATGAGGAAACAGCAAGTGTAACAAAAAGTTGAGGTTTATATAATTAGAATAACTCTTGTAATTTAAGAATACTATCAAACCTCAGTTAAATGAGAAAAGGACAAGCAGTTCATACATGGGGAAGTTGTCAGCCAGTAAAGGAATTAATTTCTATCAACTAATATTTTCTGCACACCTATGCCTTATACTGTGGTTGGTGTTGGAGTTTTAGTGTTGAAGAGGACACTCAGCCCTTTGGTGAAGAGAGGGAGGCAAGGGACACAATAAACAAAGGAATGCAATGGAATTATGAAGATGGATTTACAAATGCTGGCAAGGCTAGGGAAACTGGTTCAACTGGTTTATTATTCAAAAAAATGACAAAAACTTTTTTTTTAACCTTACAAATGATCCTAATGAGATTTTTTTTTTAAAAAAAAGAAAGGAATAGCATAATACTAAGCGAAGTAAGTCAATCAGAGAAAGACAAGTATCATATGATCTCACTGATATGAGGAATTTGAGAAACAAGACAGAGGATCATAGGAGAAGGGAAGGAAATATGAAACAAGATGAAACCAGAGAGGGAGACAAACCATAAGAGATTCTTAATCTCAGGAAACTAACTGAGGGTTGCTGGAGTGGAGAGGGTGGGAGGGATGGGGTGGCTGGGTGATGGACATTGGGGAGGGTAAGTACTATGGTGAGCGCTGTGAATTGTGTAAGACTGATGAATCACAGACATGTACCCCTGAAACAAATAATACATTATATGTTAATAAAAAAAATTTTTTAAAAAAAGGAAAAGCTTATATGTTGAGCAGTAGGGCTTAGTCAAATAAGTAAGATTTCTTAGAGTTGCTTTTTGATTTCTTAGAGTTACTTTATGATTAAAATTATAATTATGAAAATTATAGTAATATGAAACAATATCATGAAGAAGTGACTGTAGTTGTATTCATGCTACTGAATTCAGTTCTATAAAATAAGTATGTACATGGTCATTAATGGTAGTAGGATTATGAGATACTAGAATTTATTTTGCATAATACTTAAAGAAGAAATTTGAAGACTCATTTTATTAAAAATGTTTTTTCCTCTTTTTAGCTGACTACACAAGACTGCCTTCCCCCATATTTCCGTAGCCAGCGACATGACCTGACACCTTGATGACAAGTCTCAGGGCCCTTGGGTGACTGGCTGGTGCACCATGGAACTTAAAGTATGGGTGGATGGAGTTCAGAGGATTGTTTGTGGGGTCACCGAAGTTACAACTTGCCAGGAAGTTGTAATAGCCTTAGCTCAAGCAATAGGTAAGTGGACTTTCTGGGAATCTGAGATAAAGTGGTTTATGCTTCCTCTTGTGGTTTGTTTATGTTTGCTTGTATTAAATATAGATTTCTAGTTTTTTGTTTATTTGGTTCCATAATACAACTTGCAGGTATACTTTTACTTATTATTATTCCCCAATGCTTAAAGAAATCTGTAAAGACACTTATTCTCTGTCTCCCCCCAGATTTTACTGATCTTCAGACTAGAGTCTGCATGCCTTCTGCTCTATTGTTGTTTATTCTAAACAATGATTTGTGGAACTGAAGATGTTTTCTTGAGCCAAAAGATTCCTAGTTCCCAGACCCCTCATTAGGAAAAATCCTATTTACTGTTTATTCTGACTACTTTCAGAGAAGAAAAATGCAACAAATAGCATGGTCCTTCAATAGAAAGATAATATGTGCATTTTTAAATCTTACTATACAGTGCAGATGAAGTTGTCAAGTACATGCTTACTTGCTCCATCTTGTTCACCTACAGTGTTGCAACTTTTCTTCTTAGTCTCAGTTTATCATTTTTATGCATGTTTTTTAGTTGCCTTAACCCTTTTGGAACATGATGAGGGCATAAGCACCTATATCAGAAAAGCCAGTAATGTGGGTTACAGCTTATATTTGCATCTTAAGTCCAACATTTAGCAAACATGTATTAAAAGGAAATTGTTTTCAGCACCATGCTTAGTGCTTCTTTGTCTTTGAGCAACTAATCAAGTTTACTTTATGTCGTGCTAGTTTATGTTGGAAACATGTCACGTTTGTTCAGGATTGAGAAAAGTCACCCTGCACCATGGCACCTTAGCATTTTGTAGAGACATTTCTGGCAGATACACTGTTAAGAAGTGGGCAGTGCCCTGTGCAAAGATAGAGACTTTCTTTTAATACTGACATTTTTTTATTTTTCCTTAAATACTTTGTAGCACACACATATGTTAAAACAATGCTAAAAATCCTAGGCTTTCACATTCAGTGAAATTTTCTTGCATTTTGGCCTAATTATATTTGTGGGCTTAAGTTTAATTATTAAAGAAGGGAAAATAAAGACATTTGATTTTATTTCATATTCTTTGCAACCAACTTATTCAGTAATTGTCCCTTTTACAAGCCTAATAAAGAATTCAAAGTAATGATCATCAAGGTACTCACTGGATTTGAGAAAAAAGTGGATGAACTCAATGAGAATTTCAACCAAGAGATAGAAACTATAAAAAACAACCAGGTAGAGTTGAAGAATACACTAATTGAAATGAAAAATACACTAGAGGGAATCAGCAGCAGATTAGAGAATGCAGAAGAATGGAACAGTGATTTGGAAGACAGGATAATGGAAGGCAACCAACCTTAACAGCAAAAAGAAAAAAGAATAATAATAAATAAGAATAGATTAAGGAAACTCAGTGACATCATCAAGCATAACAGCATTCACATTATAGTGAGCCCCCAAAGGAGAAAAGAAAGGGGACAGAAAACTTATTTGAAGAAATAATTTGAAGAAAAACTTCCTTAATCTGGGAGAGGAAACAGATACCCAGGTCCAGGAATCACAGAGTGCCCCAAATAAAATGAACCCAAGGATGTCCACACAAAAACACATAATAATTAAAATAGCAAAAACTCAAGATAAAGAGAGAATATTAAAAGCAGCAAGAGAAAAGCAAACACATATAATGGACACCCCATAAGGCTATCAGCTGATTTTTCAGCAGAAACTTTTCAGGGCAGAAGGGAGAGGCATGATATATTCAAAGTGCTAAAAGGAAAAAACCTATAACCCAGCAAGGTTATGATTCAGAATTGAAGGAGATAGTTTCCCAGACAAACAAAGGAGTTTACCACCACTAAATTGGCCTTACAAGAAATGTTAAAGGGAATTCTTTATGTGGAAGGAAAAGTTCATAAATAGAAATGAGAAAATTATGAAAGGAAAAAATATTCACTGTTTATAAAAACTATATATGAAGCCAATATGGAGGTTAAAACACAAAAATAGTAAAAATCAATCATACCTGTAAAAAATAGTCAAAGAATACACAAAAAGAAGTAAAATATGATATCATATATATAAAATGTGGATAGGGGAGTAAAAATTTAGTGTTTTAGAATGTGTTCAAACTTAAGTGATTATCAGCTTAATGTAGACTGCTATATATATAGGATGTTATATATGAACCCCATAGTAACCACAAATCAAAATTCCATAGTAGATACACAAAAAATAAAGAGAAAGGAATCCAAGCATAACACTAAGGAAAGTCATCAAACCACAAGGGAAGAGAATGAAAGAAGAAAGAACGGAGAAGAACTATAAAAACAACCAGAAAACAATTAACAAAATGACAGTAAGTATATACTGATCAATAATTACTTTAAATATAAATGGACTAAATGCTCCAAGCAAAAAACATAGGGTAACAAAATGGATTTAAAAAAAAACAAGACCCATCTTGCCTATAAGAGAAAAATTCATATCAAAAGACACTTACAGACTGAAAGTGAAGGGATGGAAAAAGATAATCCATAGAAATGGAGGTGAAAAAAAAAAGGTTGGGTAGCAATACTTACATCAGACAAAATAGACCTTTTTTTTTAAATATTTTAAATTTATTTTATTTATTTATTTTTTGACAAAACAGACTTTAAAACAATTACTGTAATAAGAGATAAAGAAAGGCATTATGTAATGATAAAAAGGGTTCAATCTAAAAGCAAATATTAAGAGACTTTATTAAAGGGAGAAATTGACAGTAATGCAGTAATAGTAGGGGACTTTAACACCTCATTTATATCAATAGGTAGGTCACCCAGACAGAAAATCAGTAAGGAAACTGGCTTTGATTCTTAGTATATGTGCCCTTTTCCAGAGAGAATACTAAAGAATGAATAAAGGAGTTTTAAAATTAAAAAAAAAAAAAAAATGGAAACTGGCTTTGAACCACACATTCAGCCAGATGGACTTCACAGATATATACAGAACATTCCACCCCAAAACAGCAGAATACACATTCTTTTCAAATGAGCATGGAATATTCTCTAGGATAGATCACATGTTAGGCCACAAAACAAATCTCAATAAATTTGAGAAGATTAAAATCAATCAAGCATCTTTTCTGAATACAACAGTATGAAACTAAAAATTAATTACAAAGAAAAAAAAAACTGGAAAAACCCAAACACATGGAGGCTACACAACCATTGGGTCAGTGAAGAATCAAAGAGGAAATAAAAAAAAATACATGGAGACAAATGAAAATGGAAACACAACTTCAAAATCTTTGGGACACAACAAAAGCAGTTCTAAGAGGGATAGTTACACCAATACAAGCCTACCTCAAGAAACAAGGAAAATCTCAATCTAACCTTACAACTAAAGGAGCTAGGGAAACAAAGCTCAAAGTTAGTAGAAGGAAGGAAATAATAAAAATTAGAGTGGAAAGTGAAATAGAGACTAAAAAGAAAAAAAAAATCAATGAAAATAAGAGCTGGTTCTTTGAAAAGATCAAATAGTCAAACCATTAGTCAGACTCTGGAAGAAAAAAAAAGAGAAAACTCAAGTAAATAAAAGTCTGAAATGAAAGAGGAGAAATAACAACTGACACCACAGAAATACAAAAGATACGAGAATAGAATGAAAAATTATATGCCAACAAGTTGGACAACGTAGAAGACATAGATAAATTTTTAGAAACATAAAATCTTTCAAAACTGAATCAGAAAGAATAAGAAACCTGAACAAACAGATTACTGGTAACAACATTGAATTGGTAATTTAAAAAAAATCCCAACAAACAAAAGTCCAGGACCAGGTGTCTTCACAGGTGAATTCTACCAAACATTTAAAGAGTTAGTACCTGTTCTCAAACTATTCCAAAAACCAGAAGAGGAAGAAAAACTTTCAAATTCATTTGACAGGGCCAGCTTTTATTACCTTAATAGCAAAACCAGACACTACAAAAAAAAAAGAAGAAGAAAAGAAAACTTCAGGCCAGGATCCCGGATGAATATAGATGCAAAAATCCTCAACAAAGCGTTAGTAAACCGAATTCACCATCACCAAGTGGTATTTATTTCAGGGATGCAAGGATGGTTCATTATTTCCAAATCAATCAATGTGATACATCGTATTAACAAGAGGGAGGATAAAAAAATCATATGATTATGTCAATAGATGCAGAAAAAGCACTTGACAAAATACATCTGTCTATGATAAAAACTGTCAGTGGTGGGTTTAAAGGGAGCATACCTCAACATAATCAAGGCCATATATGAAAAACCCACAGCTAACATCATACTCAGTGTTGAAAAATTGAAAGCTTTTCCTCTAATATTAGGTATAAGACAAGGATGTTTACTCTCACCACTTTTATTCATCATAGTACTAGAAGTACTAGCCACAGCAATCAGAAAAGAAAAAATGAATAAAAGGCATCCACGTTGGTAAGGAAGAAGTAGAACTCACAATTTGCAGATTACATCATAACTATGTATAGAAAACCCTAAAGACTCCACTAAAAAACAATTAGAACTAACAAATGAATTCAGTATAATTGCAGAATGCAAAATTAATATACAGAAAGCTGTTGTGTTTCTATACACTAATAATGAAGTAGCAGAAAGAAAAATTAAGATAATCCCATTTACAATAGCACCAAAAAGAATAAAGTACTTTGGAATAAATTAAATCAAGGAGGTGAAAGACCTACACTCTAAAAACTCTTTAAGACTTTGATGAAAAAAATTGAAAGAAAGACAAACAAATGGAAAGATGGACCATGCTCATGGATTGGAAGACTTAATATTGTTAAAGTGTCCATACTGTCGGAAGCAATTTATAGATTCAGTGCAGTCCCCATCAAAATACAAATAGTACTTTTCTCAGAACTAGAACAAATAATTCTAAAATTTGTATAGAAACACAAGAGACTTTGAATAGCTAAAGCAATCTTGAAAAAGAACAACAAAGCTGGAGGTTTCACAATCCCAGATTTCAAGATATACTACACAGTTCATAATAATTAAAACAATATGGTACTGTTAGATATATAGATCATTGGAACAAGATAGCCCAGAAATAAACCCACAGTTACATAGTTGATTAATCTATGACAAGGGAGGCAAGAATATATACAATGAAAAAAAGATAGTCTCTTCAACAAATGGTGTTGAGAAAACTGAACAGCTATATGCAAAGAAATGAAACTGGGTCACTTTCTTAGACAACACACCATAATAAGCTCAAGGTGGATCCCCCCCACCCCCACAAGGTAGATTAAAGACCTAAATGTGAGACCAAAAGCATAAAACTCCTAAAAGGAGTTTTGGACACTGGCCTTAGCAACATATTTATGGATATGTCTCCTCAGGCAAGAGAAACAAAAACAACAACAACAAATATATATATATTATAGACTACACCAGAATAAAAAGCTTTTCCACAGCAAAGGAAACCATCAACAAAATGAATAGACAACCTACTGAATGGGAGAAGATATTTGCAAGTGATGTATTTGATAAGGGGTTAATACATAAAATATATTAAGAACACATACAACTCACCACCAAAAGAAAATCTGCTTAAAAAAATGGGCAGAGAACCTGAATAGACATTTTTCCAAAGAAGATATACAGATGGCCAACAGACACATAAAAAGATGTTCAACATCACTAATCATCAGGTAAATGCAAATCAGAACTACAATGAGATATCACCTCACACCAGTCAGAATAGTTAGTATCAAAAAGACAAATAACAAGTGTTTGTGAGGACGTGGCAACAAAGGGAATGCTCGTGCACTGTATGTGGGAATGTAAATTGGTGCAGCCACTGTGGAAAACAGCATGGAGTTTCCTCAAAAAATTAAAAATAGAAATATCATATGATTCAGTAATTCCACTTCTGGGTATTTATCCAAAGAAATGAAAGCACTAATTTGAAAAGATAAATGCACCCTATATTTATTGCAGCATTATTTTTAATAGCCAGGACATAGGAGCAACCTAAGTGATCACCAGTACATGAGTGGATAAAGTTGTGTGTGTGTGTGTGTGTGTGTGAGTGTACATATATATATATATGTGTGTGTGTGTGTGTGTGTATAATGCATATATATGCATAACTGTGTGTGTGTATAATGGAATATTACTCAGCCACAAAAAAGAGTGAGATCTTGCCATTTGCAACAACATGGATAGATCTAGAAGGTATTATTGAAATAAGTCAGACGGTTAAAGACAAATACCAAATGATTTCACTGATATGTGGAATCTGAAAAACAAAGCAAACAAACACAAACAGACTTACAAATACAGAGAACAAATGGTGGTTGCCAGAGAGGAGGGGTTGTGGGGATTGGCAAAATAGGTAAAGGGGATTAAGAGGTACAAAATTCCAGTTATAAAATAAATAAGTCACAGTGATGAAAAGTAGAGCATAGGAAATATAGTCAGTAATATTTTAAGAACATTGTATGGTGACAGATGGTTACTACACTTACTGTGGTGAGCATTGAGTTATGTAGAGAATTGTCAAATCACTGTGTTGTACTCCTCAAACTGATATAACATTGTATATCAGCTGTACTTCATAATAAAAATAAATAAAAAATTAAAGATAGGAAAAAGGTAAAACATAAGAACTGAGAGGTATTTTGTCTCAAGACTCAATTACATATATACTAACCAAAATAAAGTCACTTAGGCATATTAATATTGAAAAAATAGCTTTAAGACAAAGGACACTAGAAAGAAGAGACTTACTACATGAGCATATATAAGGCTTAATTCAAAGGAAGATAAAAGATTGTAAACTTACATACAACAAGTTACATTGCCTCAAATATATAAAGTAAAACCGGGGTGCCTGGGTGGCTCAGTTGGTTAAGTGTCTGCCTTTGGCTCGGGTTATGATCTCAGGGTCCTGGGACCCACATAGGCCTCCCTGCTCAGTGGGGAGTCACCTTCTCCCTCTCATTCTGCCTCTGTACATGCACGCGCTCTCTCTCTCAAATAAATCTTTAAATATATATTAAAGTAAAACCAACGGAACTAGAAAGAAACTAACACTCCACTATAATGGGAGATTTTAAATATGCTTCAGTGACTGAAGAGAAGAAACAACAAATCGGGGGAAAAGGCCCCACATAATTTATTTAAATAAAAATACTCCATCTTTGTTTTTTTCTGCTTAGTAAAAACTCTAAAATTAGCAATTATCAAATCTAACTTTCTTTGTTATATTTGAGAATCAGGCCATGGGCAGTGGTTTAAAAGAAACTGAGTATTTTACAGCGTGGCTGAGGAGTGTAGTTAGCTACATCTGTCCATCTGGTATCCACATTTTCTATACAGAATTTCAAGGGGAAAATGCGCAGATATACCAGGTGTGTGTTTATCCATTTGGACTAAACAGTGTACTGTACTTGTTTGTGAACAAGCTAAAAAGTTTTAACTGAATCTACCCCATTTTTGCTTTGTCAGTTAACTCAGTCCAGAGGTGTTTTTGAAAAGTTGACAACTTGAATACAGAGGTTTTATGATATTTCTCCAAACTTGGCTAAACAACTCTTTTTCTGTATCATAAATACTTCATTGAATTCAGAATTCACCTGAGAGATGATTCAACTGGCAATCAGACGAGGACTGTTGATCCTTGCTTCCCTGGTGCTGTAAGATTTTCTCAGCATCAAATGTAATATGCTTCTGATACCTACCTAAATATTTCTCTATTTTGTAATGTGAGTTATTGGTATTCAAAGTTTAAACACTAAATGAAATTTTTATAGTACTTTGACGTTATTTCCACTGTAAGAAATAATAGGGGATTTGTTAGGAAAAATTAATGCTGTGACATCCAACCCCAGAATTTTGGTGGCTTAACACAATAAAAGATTATCCTATGAGCAGAGTATTGACTGACTGAGCAAAATGCAGATGTTTCTAAAAAATGTATAATGAAGCAACTTATAGAATACTTTCATGGGTTTAAAATTTTTTCTTTTTAGATTTTATTTATTTGAGAGAGAGAGACAGAGATAGAGAGAGCACAAGTGGGGAGGAGAGAGAGAAGCAGCCTCCCCGCAGAGCAAGGAGCCCGATGCGGGACTTGATCCCAGGACCCGGGGATCATGACCTGAGCCGAAGGCAGACGCTTAACCAACTGAGCCACCCAGGCACCCGTCATGGGTTTAAACCCACATATTTGCCGCATGGGGTGAAAGCATCAAAGATACACTCTTGATTAGGGATTGTTAGGAATTTTTCTAGATAGCTAAAATTACTCTCAGAAAACCATCAAGATATAAAAATATTTACATTAGTTAGCAATCTGCAAATATATATGGCAGAGAACCTTTTTTGACTTTGTGCTGCTAATCAATGAAATCAAATTAGAAAATAGCTAAAGACAGAACATAATTTGGTAAAAGATGTTGAAAGTATCTGGTAATATGGAAAGAAATCCTTTCTGCTCTGATCTTTGACTACCTTGACAGGTTATATATATATATATATATATATACACAATATATATATATTTGGGTGGTGGAAATAGAACACATCCAAATTATGAGACAGAATAACAAAATAAAAACATAATTGAAACACTTTAATTGGCATGAAGTGGTTAAACTGCCCTGCAGTGCACTGTGTGTTTGGTCACTATATATGCTGGGCTTTTTGACACATTCCCAGTTTCGAGTATTTTATCTTGTTTCTCCCATAAATTATCCCAGAAATGCCATTATTTCACAGTTCAAACTGCTTCTCAAATCTGTATGTGAAACAGAAAGCCTTTGGCTGTTGATCTGTTTCAAGTTGTAGTCCAGAAAATGCGTTTGCTTTTACAATATCCCCAAAATATGAAAAGAATGTATTTCTGCCCTCAAGTAGCCTTAGAACTGGAGTAGAGTATGGCTAACAAAAGATTAGAGAGGAAAAGAGGAGGAAAAAATCAAGGAGACTGAGGGAAAAGTTTTCTCATTCATACTCCTTTGTTGCCTGGTGCCATTTAAAGTACTGAAGATTCAGAATTTTTCTCTGTTCCCACTTGTGATCTTGTTCCCATATCTTCTTCAACTGGGGCCAGAGTTAGCATTTAATAGAGACAAATTGGTTGGGGCTGGGGTCCAAGGTGGAGTAGACTGTTCCTAAAAAGCCATGTTTCATATGGTTTGCCCCAAGAAAATCAGTTTTCTATTTTTTTTTAAAGATTTGATTTATTTATTTGACACAGAGAGAGAACATAAGCAGGGGGAGTGGCAGGCAAAGGGAGAAGGAGAAGCAGGCTCCCTGCTAAGCAGAGAGCCTGACGTGGGGCTTGATCCCAGAACTCTGGGATCATGACCTGAGCTGAAGGCAGACACTTAACTGACTGAGCCATCTAGGCACCCTGAAAATCAGTTTTCAAACACACACATTTTATACTGAATTCTAGTTTAAGTATTTAATACTTATTTCTTTTCTCTGGAAGTCCCTCTAACATAGGGGCCCTGCTTGTTTATCCTTCTTACACCATTGCTTTGCCTAAAGTAAGTACTCAGTAAAACATAGTTTCCAAAACACTGCTGTCCAGTAGAACTTTTTTGCAAGGATAATAATGGTCCCTGTCTGTGCTGTCCAGTTTGGTAACCACCAGCCACATGCAGCTACTGAACACTTGAAATGTGGCTTGTATAACTGAGGAAATGAATTTTTAATTAAAATTTAAATGTGACTAGTGGTTAATTGGTATTGTAGTAAACAGTTCTAGGAGATGACTAATTGGTATCTCAGACTTAAAATGTCAGAACCCGACCTCTGTATCTCAGCTGCTGCTCACCCTCAGATTTCTTCCTTCTCATCTCAGCAAATGAAAACTTTTCTTTTAATTGATTAGATCTAAAACTTTTATGTGATCTTTGCTTCTTTTCTTGTTCTAATATCTCACAACCATTCCATCAACAAATCCTATTTGTACTACCTTCAGTCTATATGCAGAATCTTGTTTTTCTTCACAACCACTGTTAACACCTTGATGTAAGCCCACCATCATTTCTCACTTAGATTTTTGCAGTAACTCATCTCACTGCATCATCTGCATCATCTTGGTCCCCTCCAGCCTATTCTCAACAAATTTCTTTTAAAGTTAATACTTTTTTTAAAGTTTTTATTTAAATTCCAGTTAGTTAACATACAGTGTAATATTAGTTTCAGGTGTACAATTTAGTGATTCAGCACTTACATGCAACACCCGGTGCTCATCTCAGGTGCCCTCCTTCATCCCCATCACCTATCTCCCCCATCCCCCACCCACCTCCCCTCTGGTAACCATCAGTTTGTTCTCTAGAGTTAAGAGTCTGTTTCTTGGTTTGCCTCTCTCTCTCTCTTTTATTTTTCCCTATGCTCATTTGTTTTATTTCTTAAATTCCACATGAGTGAATTCATATGGTATTTGTCTTGCTCTCACGGACTTCACTTACCATAATACTCTTAGTTCCATCCATGTCATTGCAAATGGCAAGCTTTCATTCTTGTTTATGGCTGAGTAATATTCCATTGTGTGTGTATCTGTTTTTTTATGTATATACCACATCTTTAAAGTAATACTTTTAAAATATGCATCATATCACTCCTCTGCTCAAACCGTCCCCCCATCCACAGTGGTTTCTTACTCAGAAAATTCCAAAGTCCGTACAATGGTCTTCAGGACCCTAATGAATCCATACTTTATCCCCTTACCAATCTGACCTTATTTTATGCCACTTACTTTTGATTGTCGCTTCTTATATACACCAAAGACATTTCTGCCTCAGTCTTTGCATCTCTTCTTTTCTCTGCTGAGAATACTCTGCACCCAGATATCTTCAAACAGAGATCCCTTGGATCTCTGTTTAAATATCATCTTCTCACAGATGTCCCTGACCACATGTACATATACACATGCACACACATGCTTATACACTCAAATACTCTTTATCTGCCATACTCTAGTGTTCTCTAAAGCACCTACCCCTCCTGACATTACATACAGGCCACGTATATAGACCATATATGCATTTTCAAATCTAAACATTTCTGAAAGCCTAAAGTTTATCATACTTTATTTGTTAGCCATAACTGGAGTGTTTTGAACTCATTTGGTGGTAAAAACTGCTCTAATTTGATATGAAGTTATTAATTTATATTTATTCCATTTGCTATGAACATTGATACATTTAACTTTATACATTTTAATATGTTTGATTACAGACCTACAGGATAGCACTATGTTGCCTTTCTAAAATCCAAGAAGTTCTGAATTTTCATCATATCTGGCCTTAAAGCTGTTGGATAATGGACAGTAGACCTACATTTACTTATTTGTGTGTTGTATATTGCTTGCTACTGTTTTGTTATTGTCTATTCTCATAGCTTAAAACCATGCCTAAGTAATAGACAATACGTATTTGTGAATAAATGAATGAATTTTTTAGTTTTTTTTTTTTCTATAAATTACAGGCTGAGCTAGGTGACCACCTAATGTTTCATCCATCTGTAAGATTATATGATCCTTTAGAAGATAACTAAAATAATATTTTATATTGTCACATTTAACTCAATTTCATGCATAAATTATCAATTTTAGAAATTTACAAATTTATCAGTATTGTATCTGTTTACAAAGTAATACTATTCATTGTAGACTGTTTTGAAATTTAGAAAATAAACAGAACAGAAAAAAATGACCCTACCTCCTAAGAGTAATCACTATAAGCAGCGTTTTTTATGTACATCTAGATGAGCTTAAAAACAAAGATTTCACTCTCCATAATTCTTAATAGTTTTAAAGTCTCATTTTGCATTTACTGGATTGTGATTTAAATTTTCCACATCACCTAATCCTCATAACAGTCTTATGAGGAAAGCAGTGTTATTATCTCTACAGATGATCAAGCTAAGGCCCAGAGTTATCAGATAACTTGCCCAAGCTCCTGTACCTAGTAAGGAACGTACTGGGATCCAAACCAGTAGTCTGACTCAAGAACCCTGCTCTTAACTACTGTTACACTGTGTTGATTATACCCCCTATAATCTCAATGGGCATCTGTTAGGAAATATAGTTATTGATTGAATTATATTGAAACAAGAAATAAAAACCTTAATAGTAAAATATACTGCTTTTTTATAGCCAAGATCATCTTTTACAGTTTTGATATTTATGACAGTAGTGTAATCTTCATAATTTTAAGTACTTTCTAGGTTTTCTCCATCCATAAAACATTATTTTAATGAATGTGAAGACATGCAATTCGTAGCATGCATCAGTCAAGGTAGGTTAGATCATGCTACATTAATAAAATATCCCCCAAATCTTACTGGTCTATAGTGATAAGTGTTAGCTGTTATTTTGGTTAATAGTATTTATGCAAAGTAAGTAGCATAGTGCCCAGCAAATACAGGCATAATAAATGTTAATCATTATGAAATCAATAAATTTTATGTTTTCATTATTTTTTAATAG
This sequence comes from Neomonachus schauinslandi, assembly GCF_002201575.2. Lineage (NCBI taxonomy): Eukaryota > Metazoa > Chordata > Mammalia > Carnivora > Phocidae > Neomonachus > Neomonachus schauinslandi. Next base: position 79,991,689 of record NC_058407.1, on the reverse strand, counting down.
TAGTAAGCTTAACATATAATCCTAAATAGTTCCTAAATTAATATGCAGTAATTCTGTGATTACATGATAATCTCATCAACACACTGGGAAAATATACTGTGAATGATTTAGCTGTGAGTTGTGCACAGCTGGCTGACAGGTTATACTCAGAGATATTTACATTATATCACTGTCATCATGAAATAAACACTCCATGGGTAAAGTTATTTTAATAGCTACACTCAGGACTTGTAGAAAATTCATTGATAAATTTGCAGGATAGTTGTATGTGATTGGAAGATTGCTTTAAATTCTTTAGGCTTTGATTTCTTCACTGGTAAGTTGAGGATCATAATATCTATACTGCTTACCTCATAAAACCAATTAGGATTACATATATATTATATATATTTATATATTTTATATATTTTTTATTTTTATATACATATATATATGTAAACATCAAAAGCATTTAACAGACTATAAAATGATAACAGTGTAATTTCTGTTACAGAGATAAATATTCCTGGTAAGAATTCTAAGTCATTATGAGAAGGGTTAGTTATGTTCATTAGAGTCTGTATAAGAATCCAAAATGTTTATGTAGCTTAAGGAGCAAAGTATCTGTTATCAGAAAAGCTCAGTGGGGTTGGATAGATTATTCATGGTTAAGAATAAGCTGTTACTGACATTACTTCTAATATGTACAGAAACAGGAGGCTATGTTAGCATTAAATTTGTAAGAGACTAATGCCAACTCTGTCATGTTCTTTTGTTTTTTTTAAAAGATTTTATTTATTTATTTGACAAAGAGAGACACAGCGAGAGAGGGAACACAAGCAGGGGGAGTGGGAGAGGGAGAAGCAGGCTTCCTGCTGAGCAGGGAGCCCGATGCGGGGCTCGATCCCAGGACCCCGGGATCATGACCAGAGCTGAAGGCAGACGCTTAACTGACTGAGCCACCCAGGCGCACCTGTCATGTTCTTTTGAATAATGTACAGTATTCATCTTTGGGGTAAGAAGGATTTGAAACTAAAGAAAAAACCAAATGTCAGTTAAAACTAAATCTTATAAAGAGGGTTGATGATCAAGGTGTTTAATAGAATCCCCAGGGCCTGACACTATTTCTGACAGATATTTGGTGTTTAATATATATTTGTTGAATAAATAACAAGATGTGACTTTTATTTTTTTTATTATGTTAATCACCATACATTACATCATTAGTTTTTGATGTAGTGTTCCATGATTCATTGTTTGCATATAACACCCAGTGCTCCATTCAGTATGTGCCCTCTTTAATACCCATCACCAGGCTAACCCATACCCCCACCCCCTCCCCTCTAGAACCTCAGTTTGTTTCTCAGAGTCCATAGTCTCTCATGGTTTGTCGCCCCCTCCGATGTCCCCCCCCTTCATTTTTCCCTTCTGCTGTTTTTTTTTTTTTTTTTTTTTAACATATAATGTATTATTTGTTTCAGAGGTACAGGTCTGTGATTCAACAGTCTTACACAATTCACAGCGCTCACCATAGCACATACCCTCCCCAATGTCTATCACCCAGCCACCCCAACCCCTCACCCCCCACCACTCCAGCAACCCTCAGTTTGTTTCCTGAGATTAAGAATTCCTCGTATCAGTGAGATCATATGATACATGTCTTTCTCTGACTGACTTATTTCGCTCAGCATAATACCCTCCAGTTCTATCCACGTCGTTGCAAATGGCAAGATTTCATTCCTTTTGATGGCTGCATAATATTCCATTGTATATATACACCACATCTTTATCCATTCATCTGTCGATGGACATCTTGGCTCTTTCCACGGTTTGGCTGTTGTGGACATTGCTGCTATAAACATCGAGGTGCATGTACCCCTTCAGATCCCTACATTTGTATCTTTGGGGTAAATACCCAGTCATGCAATTGCTGGGTCATATGGTAGCTCTGAGATGTGACTTTTAAATCATGATTTTGTTCTTTGGCTCTAAGAAATTTCCTAAAATTGTAAAAAAAAAAAAAAAAAAAAAAAAAAAAAATGGTTGCACCGTTGAAAGAGTGATTGAAATAAGGGCATAATGTTTTTGGGTGACCCATATTTGAATATTTGAGTTTGGGTGTATATTTTCAAAAACTTCATATTACTCCACAGTTATACATACTATTCTGCTTTAAATTAAGTGAGAGTAATCTGTTATCCTATTTCCTTTTAATTCATGTCAGTCATCCAATGAGATTCCACCAATGCATTAAAGTCTCTTTATGTGATTTTCCTTATTATATGAAGTTAATGATCCTTGGGATTACACTCAATTGCTTCAGCTATTCAAAAGTATAGTCAGTATTTTATTTATTTACCATTACTTATTGTGACATGCATTTCTAGATAGCCAAAACAGCCTAAACTACAAATGCTATAGGTAGGTAGGTAGATAGGTAGGTAGGTAGGTAGGCAGGTAGGTAGATAGATATTCCTTTTTATTAGGTTAAGGGGTACATCATGATAGTGTGCAAGGTACAACTAAATGTATCCATTTAGTAAAATACATTGAAAGGAGTTTTGCAAGAAGAATTTGAATCCTTCCAAATGAAATAGGATCTTTAGGGCCTTACCAAGGATAGTATTAAAAATAATGATTATGGGATTTAACTTTTACATAACCTATCTAAAACCTAACTTTTATAATAAAATCAAAGCTAGGGGCACCTGGGTGGCTCAGTCATCAAGCGTCTGCCTTTGGCTCAGGTCATGATCCCAGGGTCCTGGGATCGAGCCCCGCATCGGGCTTCCTGCTCAGCAGGAAGCCTGCTTCTCCCTCTCCCACTCCCCCTGCTTGTGTTCCCTCTCTTGCTGTGTCTCTCTCTGTCAAAAAAATAAATAAAATCTTAAAAAAAAAAAAATCAAAGCTATTAATTCATTTACCTTTTTTTAAATTTTATTTTATTATGTTAGTCACCATACAGTACATCATTAGTTTTTATAAAAGCTTTTTTATATTGCTGGATAGGATTTTTTTTCTTTTTGCCTAATTGCACATTTATAAATATGTGTTATTTAACAAAAAGGGAAAACTGGCAGTGAAAGCAATTCTAAATAATCTTCTAGTAAGACATTCTCATAGGGCAGCGGTACCATTAAGCATTGGGAAAAAAATCCTAATTATGGCTCTAAATTAGGGTCTTTAAAATTCTTAATATAACTTGGCTAATGTAATGATTCCATTTTCTTTTTCAAGATGCTTCATTGGCCTGGTAGACAATTAGAGAGGGCTCTGCTGATCTATTCTAACCCCTCACAGTACTGATGAGGACACAGAGCTCCAGAGAAGAGTGAGATTCTAAAAGTAGTTGATAGGCAGCAAAGCCAAGAACACAAAGTGCTGTGATCTTTGAAGCAGTGTGTACACATGGAACAGTTTTAACCTTGCAGATTTATCATGTGGTTTTTCTTGGAGTAATTACAGTAATTTTTAACCTGAAAATCACTAGAAACGTGTTTTATTCCCAGAAACCAATCCACTGTATTAAGGGTTTCTTCTTCATTCCCCTCGTTTACCCAGATATTTTGGCAATAGTAACAACTAACATTTGTATAGAACTGCTCAATTTTAGAAAACAGTTTTATATTTTACATCTCACTTGACTCTTGCAACAACATTGTCAGTAAGAAAATATTATGCTCACCCTATAGATGAGGAAACTGAAGCCAAAAGAAATTTAATAAATTGCGCAAATCATTTAAATAGCTGGCGGAGCCAAACCTGAACACAGGCCTTCTGACTGCAGAGCCTTTGCTCTTTCCAGCTTTATGTTGTTGGGAGTTGCTAAAAGTTGTTTAAGGATTTTTTTTTAAGCCAGCTTATTGTCATGTCACGTCATTTTTAAGAGGTCTCTGGTCAGCCCTTTTGTTACGTGAATAACAGGGTTTTAAATTAGTAATGGCTACCTGTATTGATTGAACACCTGCCCTGGGCCAGGCGATGTGGTGGGTGCTTATTATGCCTGACTCTGACTCTCAGAACCTGTGAGGTGTACGCTATTTATCCAGTAGGTAATTAAAACTCGGGATTAAAACTCCACTCTGTTTGCCTTGCGAGCTGCAACTTTTCTGCTGTACCCAAGATTCAGTTTCCATAGGAGAAAATATGCATATGTTTAGAGCAATATCACTCTTAATGTACTACTTCTGTATTGCATACATGGATATTCACATACATACGTATCCAGACCTCCATTTATTGACCTCCATAATAACTGAGAAAATAACTGCTCTTGGTTCAGAAGCTCATGAAATTAAAAAACAGGATAAATCAATAGCTGTATATACCAGTGTTATAATTGCAAGACAACAGGATCAGTATTTTCTTCCTTGTAATAATGTTAAGTAGTAACGGATACTTTTTTATTGAGATATAATTGACATGTAACATTTATATTAGTTTCAGGTGTCCAGGGGACACTTCTAACAAAATAAAATCAATCTGACCCACCCACCTTAAATGGAAGTATTTAGGAAGTGTGTTCAAGTAAATGATACTATACTGTCTTCTGAAGCTTGATCTTCTGTAATTACCAGTTAGGTTCAGTATAACTTTTTCTTAAATATGATTTTATTGTTTTTGTTTTTTAATATTTTTGCCTTTTAAATTTTTTTTAACAAGAATCTTTGAAGTTACAACTACCAAAACTGTAGAAGACTTTTCTTCAGACCCCTATTTTTATACAAAATTATTTTGAAGGGTCATTTTCACTGAGGTGTTTTTTTTTTTTTTTGCCAAGGGTGTGATAGCAGCAGTGTGAGCTATGAGTTGGCCAGACCCTCATGCAGAGACAGAGGAAAGACCTGTACAACCCCCTGTGAGCTGAGTAACGTGTTGTCCACTGGCTCCATACCTCCCTTCAGGAGGCAAATGGGGCCTCCAACCTTTCACGTTCCAATGTGCAGAGAAAGCAGAGGGAGTCACAAAGTGGAAATTTATTCAAGTTTTGAAGTTCTACCCAGCTCTGGGACCAGGCCCTCATGACTTCAGTGGGGCATTCTGGTGTCGTCCTTTGTTTCAGCTGGAGGTCTTGCCCCAAACAAGAAAGTCTAGGCATTCAGGCATTTGACAAGAATGTAAGAGTCTCACTGAGGTTTAAAGTATATAGTTGAATTTCTAAGCAAGTCAGAAGGGTATGTGTAATTCACATCCCATAATTTTATGCTGTTAACATACCTTCAAGAGAATTTGTTTGGTTTGGTTTGGTTTTGGTTTTGGTGTTTTTTTCTTCAAGAGAAGTTTTAAAGGTAGTATGGACTGGACTTGGATGCTAATCAAGATGACACAGTTATCAAATAGTGTCCTCTGTTGCATTATTTTAGCTATTGCATATTCCACTTTAACAGTTTATTCTTATCTTTTTTATCTAGGTCGAACCGGAAGGTACACTCTTATAGAAAAATGGAGAGATACTGAAAGACACTTAGCACCTCATGAAAATCCTATCATATCCTTAAACAAATGGGGGCAGTATGCTAGTGATGTACAGCTAATTTTACGTCGAACGGGGCCATCTCTTAGTGAGCGACCCACTTCAGACAGTGTGGCTCGAATTCCGGAGAGAACTTTATATAGGCAGAGTTTGCCCCCCCCTGGCTAAACTGAGGCCTCAGATTGACAAATCAATCAAAAGGAGAGAACCTAAAAGGAAATCATTAACATTTACAGGAGGTGCCAAAGGATTAATGGACATTTTTGGAAAGGGTAAAGAAACTGAATTTAAGCAAAAGGTGCTGAATAACTGCAAAACAACAGCAGATGAATTAAAGAAGCTGATCCGGTTGCAGACAGAGAAGCTTCAATCCATTGAGAAAGAGCTAGAATCAAATGAAATAGAAATACAATTTTGGGAGCAAAAATATAATTCTAACCTTGAAGAGGAAATTGTCCGCCTGGAGCAAAAGATCAAAAGAAATGATGTCGAAATTGAAGAGGAAGAATTTTGGGAAAATGAATTGCAGATTGAACAGGAAAATGAAAAACAGCTGAAGGATCAACTTCAAGAAATAAGACAGAAAATAACAGAATGCGAGAGCAAATTAAAGGACTATTTGGCTCAGATCCAGACTATGGAAAGCGGTCTTGAAGCAGAAAAATTACAACGGGAAGTTCAGGAGGCACAAGTCAATGAAGAAGAGGTTAAAGGAAAGATTGGTAAGGTCAAAGGAGAAATTGACATTCAAGGCCAACAGAGTGTGAGGCTGGAAAATGGCATTAAAGCTGTAGAAAGATCTCTTGGACAAGCCACCAAACGATTACAGGTAAGAACATCTCTATAAAAAGAAATGTTTCATCTGTTTAAAAGAATTAATATATTCTTGGCATTTTCTTTAATGACTGTCCATTTTCTCTTACATTTAAAGTTAGAAACCTACCTTGGTTTATAAGTTTCTTAGAATTTCTGTGACTTATGACAAAGCTAAGATGTGAGACCAAAACAAAGATGAGAGCTAAAGCCTCCCTGATCCTTGCTCCACAGAAAGAGGTGTCTTACTGTGGCAGTTGGAACATTATTGGATACAGAGAATAGAATCTCAGAGCTGGAATGGACACTAATGATGAGATAGTGAATCTGACCTTCTCTCCTTTAGAGAGAAGGAAATCAAAGCCAAAAGAGATTACTGTAGATTGGTCTACCAAGGATTGTGTGGCTAGTTGACTGCTTATCGGTTACTTCTCCACTGTTGCTCACCCCATCTTTTCCTGAGATGTAAATAGTCCCCTTCTTTTCTCCACATTACTTACTTTCCTTTGCTTTTCTGAGGGGCACAAAGGTTCCTCTCTGATTTTCCCCTCTCGGGTTCCCATACAAGAACTTTTATATTTTGCCATGAGATCCTGATCACTCAACTTACATTTCTCGGATACCCATTCTCGAGAAGAAAATGTGCTGATGTTAGGGGAGTTGCAAAGAGGTATTAAATAGAAATAATATTTTAATATACTAAATGTAAATAATATTTAAAGTGTTAAATATTAATATTAAATAAATTTTAAAATATTAAATAAATGTAAATTTCTGGGTTTGGTTACATTTGGCCACATTTCAAGTGCTCGATAGTGGTCGCTGTATTGGTCAGTGCTGGTTGGTGACTTGCTATTCAAAGAGTGATCCATGTAGTTCAGGGCACACTTGTTAAAAATTCAGAATCTCGGGCGCCTGGGTGGCTCAGTTGGTTAAGCGACTGCCTTCGGCTCAGGTCATGATCCTGGAGTCCCGGGATCAAGTCCCATATCGGGCTCCTTGCTCAGCAGGGGGTCTGCTTCTCCCTCTGACCCTCCCCCTTCTCATGTGCTCCCTCTCTCTCATTCTCTCTCTCAAATAAATAAATAAAATCTTTAAAAAAAAAAAAATTCAGAATCTCTACTGTAATAGGATCTCCAGATAGTTCTGGTGCACATGGAGGTTTGAGCAGAGCTACTTTAGAATATGAACAGTTTTACAAGCAGAGAAAGCTGAGGTTTCAAGATTCACTTATGTGATTTCCATTCTCTGCCACAAACTACAGTCAAGAGGTAAAACTACCACCAAAATTTTGAAAATCAAGAATTTCTCATACAGTACAAGGTTGTTAACCTCTGATTTGTCAGTATTATGCTATTTGGATTCATTTTGACCCTTAAAAAGGATACAGTTGGAAGTTGTGTGGCCTTTGATATTGTTTACAGTAAACGCTAATTTATGACAGTCATTGCCAGTAAATCTCCCTACCCTTTGGAAAGGATCTCATAATCAAACTAACATATCTCCAAGTGCCCGCTACACGAATAGTAAGTGGAGGAAACAACCACTCATTTCTGGTATCTCTTCCTACCACTGCCAGTCTTCAGGCATACTCAGCCTGGGTGAGGCCTTGCCACTTTTTCCTGTAGTGCAGTAAGGGAGAGAAAGAACATCCATTCAAATCATGGAATACCTCTCCTTGCTTTTTGAGCTTTCTAGCTATCCAAACTTGATCTCCTTTCTTTAAGGATCTTCAGTTCTCAGACTTGTCTTTGCCAAGGACTTAAGAACCCCAAAGTGAAAATCTTGTGGGAATCTTGCTTTCCTCATGCTCTAATATATAGCTCAATAATGAATCCCATGAAAACAGTTTACCAAAAACAAGAACTTCTCTGAATCTCATGGACCAAATGACTGTTGATTTTGTAGTCAGTTATGATGTCAGTAGGGAAATTTAATTGTGAATAGCTTATAGCAAGATTGCTGTAAACACTGGGATGGATGGAAACTAGTATTTTTTTTTTTTTTTTAAGATTTTATTTATTTTTTGACAGAGAGAGAGACAGCGAGAGAGGGAACACAAGCAGGGGGAGTGGGAGAGGGAGAAGCAGGCTTCCCGCTGAGCAAGGAGCCCGATGTGGGGCTCGATCCCAGAACCCTGGGATCATGACCTGAGCCGAAGGTAGACGCTTAACGACTGAGCCACCCAGGTGCCCCTGGAAACTAGTATTTTACTGATAAAAGTTTATAGAGACATAGATTTATTTCATCAGGTGCATAGTGTATTCCTAACAGGAAGGCATCACATTTAAGAGGATGGACTGAAGAAGCTGTTGTCCTTTATTTGCTTATTTTTTGGCCTGTTCCCCAGAGCAAAAATGATCTCTTTTTTTAGCCCATTGTATCAACATTAACCAGGTTTGTTAAAGGCGTTCTTGGGAAAGCGCATATCGCACATCCAGCCCCTGTAGCAGATGGACTATCACCGGGATGTCTTTAGCTGGCCAAGAGTGAATCTTCAAATAAAAAAACAAATTTTAACTCCTATCTAGGACAAAGAACAAGAACTGGAGCAGTTGACTAAAGAGCTGCGGCAAGTCAATCTCCAGCAGTTTATCCAACAGACAGGGACAAAAGTTACCGTTTTGCCAGCGGAGCCCATTGAAGTAGAGGCCTCACATGCAGACATAGAAAGGGGTAAGGTGTTGAGAAATCTGCTCGCTTTACTTTATTCTCACAGGTTAACTTTGAAGAAACTACTTGTATTCAGTTAAAATATTAGCCTACTGTTCAAAGCTTGGGCCACTTAAAAAAAAAAAATTGACATACTTCCTGCTTCTGGAGAAAATCAATAATATCTAGATTGTTGATTTACGTACGTGGGCATGTAATCCCCAAATCTTGTATCATTTGTTTTAAACTGCTTCTTTAAGAAACCTTTTCCTTATGTTTGAGTCATCATCTGTTGAGTTTTATTAGCATTCCTAATGCCCCTTCTTCCTCTCCTAAGAGTCTTTCTTATTAATTTGTGCTGATATTTAAAAGATGTGTATCATCTGAACAACCAAGAAAGAGAAGCAAAATGCTCACCTTTTTAAAAAGATGTTGAAATCACTGAAAACTGTTTTTATCAATGGAGAGGGTCAAGAAGAGTTAGCTTTCTCCTCTTACCCCAGGCCCCACAGGGGACTGCAATTTTACAGTTTGCTCTTTGGCTCTTGGGGGCAAGAAAAGTTCTAGTTTTTCATGTTGCTGACTATGTCAAGTTGCTGAATACACCAAATGACTTTCTTTGTTTTCTGTGTAGAGGCACCATTCCAGTCTGGGTCCCTGAAGCGGCCTGGTTCATCTCGGCAGCTCCCCAGTAATCTTCGTATTCTACAGAATCCTATCTCATCTGGTTTTAATCCTGAAGGCATCTATGTATAACATTATCTGTCTTTAGGGGAGAGACCCAATAAAGGTACCAAGGACAGTAAAAATTCCTTCTTTGATTTGTGCCAATGATGAACAGAGGATCTATTTCACAAGCCACCGTCTCTTTTTTCTGTCCTAAATTGCATACCACTTGGAGCCATACCCTGTGCACTGATGCTAAAGAACAAAGAAACTGTGTTTTCACACATCGACAGTGTTGACATATTTGTCCAGCAGCTGTAATGCAAAGCCTTCATTTTTATTTGTAGCATTTTGAGAGCGTTAGGAAAGTATTATACTGTGTGTATACGTAAATAAAACCATGACTTAAGAGCGAAGAGAAATATGTGACTGGCTTAGTTTAATTTATTCCATATAATCGATTAATGGGTGAATGTTGATGTTTTAATATTTTTTATTAATACTTATCCTGTGACTGAATTACATTATATTTTGTGTGAAATACATTATATATTACATAATTACATTATGACTGTGTGTGCCTGTTGCCAGACTACATTTGTACATTGCTGATCTACAACTATACAAGTGTCATAGGGTGCTCCACCATCAAAACTAACTCCAAAGGAACCCACTTGTATTTATTTTGTGTACCTGTCCTAGCCATTGCTTCATTAGATGAAATAATTCAGGTTTTAGTTTTAATCTGGACTTGGATCTTTGCTTTATAATATTTCCAGTATATGAATGACCACATACCAGAAGAGCAGTATTTTCACAAGGTAAATTGTATGTTTAGAAGATTTGCAGAACTTTGAACACCTTAAACAAAAAATGTAGTTGTTGAATATCTGTCCAAACAGGCATGGGGTTTCCTTATACATTATGTATTTTATTTCTGCCCTGCCTTAATCATTTAAATCTCATGGATCCTCAGAGTTGCCATAATACGTAAGTTAGAGATATCTGGTTGACCTACTTCAGAAAGGTTACTTTAAGTGATATATTTTTAAAATAGCCCATTTCATATGTATAGTCTGTTGGTGTAAGCACCCATGGGTAAGTTATCGCTTGCACATAATTTAATCTGTACTTTATGGATTTTGCTACTTCTCCAGTCACTTAGATAGAAAGTACATTGGAGTTCGGTATTTTTTACAAAGGAAATAAAGTTAAATTTGTTTTTTGTTTTTGTTTTTTTTTTTTAATTTTTGAGCTTGGCTTTTACAGGACATGAGGAAGAGTCTCCCAAATGTACATATATTTTCTTATTTATTTATAAAACCAAAAAGTCACAAGTAGTATCTGAGTGGATGTGGTCAGATACCATTTTGCCATTTTTACATTCCCTCTGATCAAAATTTGGTACAATATAATTAAGACTTTAACCTGAAATTTAAAGTAGTTTTTAATTCTGAGGAAAATATATTCTCTGTATTACTTACATGCAACAAAGTAAAAGTGGATTAGTATATTAATGCCATGGTAACAATAAAAAGATGTAAGTTATATCTTATGCATGAGGGCAACTTTGGATGTTTTAACACATTTGACTTATTTTGGTTTAAATGAATGTTGAGAATGCTACATTTAGGTTTCCAATGAAAAATTTTAAGAATGGCTATGAATATATTATATAGAAGCTTCTAGAGAACTGAAAGTAATAATGCAGAGTTGCCTTTTCTAGTCCAGCTAAATGGCAGACCTCAACTAAAGGTATTATTTTCTTTGGGTTCTTGGAGTTATCAAGTTGACCTTGCCATTATACTATTTTGCAAATAACGAGAAATAATTTATTCTTACCTACATAACCCCAACCTATACACATTTGTTCTCAATTTATAATAGTTATTTCATATCTATACATATTTAAAAATTAAAATTAAAAAAATCAAGATACTTTGTAGATTTTGTGACAGTAATGATTTATGTATGCCCAATATGAGCCTTATTTTTAGGGTTCCATCCTATACCAAGAGTCATTTTGTTATTGTTGTTCAGAGAAATTAAGATCTTATTCACAAAGAAAAACATTTTTATAAATTGATCACATTCTATTTAAATCAAAATGTTAAACTGAGGATATAATAAACATTGCAGTTTTTAATTGCAGAGATGCTTGGTATGCCATCAAAAACACCAAGTCAGTGTCCAACTTAATTGTTGTAAATTATTATCAGCGTTAACCTAATAACTTTGAGACTGGCAGCATTGTGACAACTTCATCTGAATTTTCAAATGCCAAATAATCTTTATAGACCTAATTACAGATAGAAATACTATTTCCTAGATGAGAAGAATATATAAATGTGAATTTGATAAATATATTGAGCAGCTATACTTTTTAATCAGTTATATTACTTCTGAAAGAACATCTCTAAGAAATATTTTCTAAGTCTTTTTAAAATAGAAGAAAGAAAGCTCATTTCTCCTAGAACATCTTAAAAATAATATGGTCTATTCCTGGTCATTTGTATCTATTGTGAACACAGAGGAGTTAGATTAAGTGCCACATCTTTTGGTACATTTCAGGGGGGTGGGGAGGGGGAGAGCAGACAATGATATACAAAAATACCAAATATAAAATTTTGCATCTGGGGGAATATTCAGGTTCTAAATACTAAACTAGATTATAAGGGGCTTTTTATTATTATTATACTGCAAGTTGTTTCATTATGATTTCCTATAAGTATTAAATACATTAGAAGATAATTTTTTTTTCTTACCAAGGAATGATTTGAAATAGCATTGGTATATTTGACCCTTTTGAGTGTCTAGCATCCTCAGAGAATGACCCATAGTGGGTTGCCTCAGTCCTTTTTTTTTTTTTTATGAGATATTTTGGCTTATTAGCATGCTTTTTGTCCTGATGCACAGAGAATTTATATATGAGACTTTGGTTGGTATTGATAGGAATTACCCATTTAATTCCCTCAGTCATCCCTGAAGTAATCATCAATTCCCATAGTTCAAATTAGTCATAAACTCAAGCCAAAACAGCAAAAATACAGAATTTCTGGTGTGAAATGTGATTAATAGTGTTTAAGAAAAACAAATAAAGCACTTGCTTCCAGAGCAGAAGTAAATTTTGTACCTGCATTAAAAGGACATTTTCTTTGTGAATAAGAGAAAAATGGTCTTTCGAGTAAAGAAACGTCAGTTAAAGCCATTTCTGTGAACATCTCTCCAAGTTAGAACTATAATAATGGATTGAGGAAATGATATGGAAAAGGCAAAAACTCTTGATTTCAGGTGTGCAAAGGATGTGGGCAGATGGGCATTTCCCTGTGTGCATTGCCTTTGAAAAATTGGGCCTTAATTTATATGTATAGAACAATGCTGTGTTCCCATCCCTCTTCTACCTGAAGTTGTCTTTATTAATCTATATTGTATTAAAATTTAGCTCATAAGTATTACTTTTATATTATGTCCATTTTTTGCATGTTTATACTATTTGCTACAGTGTTTTTAGGTTTTGGCTGAAGGCCATCAGCTGTGTGGAGAAGAGAAAACAATCACTATTTATTCAGAATTGCTGCTTTACATTTCCAGAATAAGCTTTCGATGCCAGGACACTGACTGCTTGAAAGCTGCAGGAGCTCTATTCCAATGCATTTTATATATTTTTAGAAACCAAATAAATGCAGATAACTATTTAGTATACTAATTATATTAAACCAGCAGAAATAGAAAGGCAATAAAATATATACATATATATATGGGGGGAGGGAAAGATTTAAAAAATAGGTTTACAGCCAGACATGGTGATAAGCCCTAAATATATTTCCAGTCTGTCTTTATTGACCCAAGGAGGATTTGAGTTGCTGCAGCTTTAAACAGAAAATTGCCATGTTCACTACTGTGGACACATAAATATGCTTTTTAATACTGCTTTGCTTATGTACCAATAAAATATCTGTAATATGTATTATATGTAATTATTCTTTTTTTTGACTTTCATTTCAAAATGTATATTTTCTGATTATTATCATGAGCTGTAAAACAAAGGATCAATTATCTGATATTCTCCCAAGTAGTGCATTTTCAGGATTCATTGGGGCATTATAGTTGCTGGTTTGTTTTTTATGTGTTTAATATTTTAAAATATATAAGTTTATTTTCTTTAAAAGATGCCAAAGAGAAAAGGTCTGCATATCAGTGATATAAAATTACATTTCTTTAAAAGTAATGTTAATTATCATAACTAAAGAATTATCTATTTCTAAAAAAGATAGCTGTTTGGGGGCACCTGGGTAGCTTAGTCAGTTAAGTGTCCAACTTGATTTCCACTCAGGTCATGATCTCAGGGTCATGAGATGGAGCCTGGCATCAGGCTCCGTGCTGGGTGTGGAGCCTGCTTAAGATTTTCTCTCTCCCTCTCCCTCTGCCCTGCCGCCCCCCCACACACGTACTCTCTCTCTCTCTCTCAAATAAATAAATCTTTTTTAAAAAAATAGCTGTTTTATCGTAGTGAAACTGAATCAAGAAATTGTCTCCCTTTTGTTTCAAAAGCAAAAGGAAACATTGTGTCTTAATGAACCTCTGTATTCTCAGATTTCTTTAAAACAACAAGTGAGGGGAACAATTCAGTACCTACTATGTGCCAGGTACGATGGGAGATACATTCAGCCATCTAGGGAACCTCTTCCAAATCATACAGCTAATAAGTAGCTTACAGGGCACTTGAATATAGACCTTTCAGATATTGAATACTTCCCTATATTCCATGATAAGCTGCATAAGTAGCTTTTTATGTTTTTAAAGTGAAAATAATGTGGAAGTACATAAATTGTCATTTTCATATTTTTTGTAAGTAAGATCTTGGTCAAGAAATTATGAATAATAACAGTATGTTATAAAAAATGATAAATTATTAACAAAATAATGCAAAATATAAATTATTCTTTGTCCTAGTTTGGGGGACTTTTAAAATTTTAATTATACTATCCTCCTCTAAAGCATTTGTTTAGTTAATGGCAGAGCAAGAAATAAACTTCTGTTCACTTGACTCTTGACACCTGCTGCGCACTTCACGTATTTGTGCTGTGTCTTAGGCAGGGCTAGCAGAGTCCTGTAGAACAGGCACAAACTTGCTGGACACGTTCGTACTTTCTGTAGACATTTAGTGAGCCTTTATTGTTGGCCAGACACTGTGCTGAAATTAACATGATTGGCTTTGCAGCTCAGGGAGGTTACAGTCTAATGATCACCATTAAAGGAACAAGGATAGAGGGCCGTGGAAACCCACCAGAAGGGCTTTACCCCAATCCAGAGTGTTGGCAAACCCTGGAGAAGGGAATATAAACTGGGGAGGGATATCTGACTGGATGGTGAAAATGTCGGGAGGGCTAAGAGAGAAGGTATCATGGAGGGCTTTGGTTGCTATGGTAAGTAAGGACTTTATCCTTAGACCTACAGAGGAGTTTTAAGCATGGAAATGAAATGATCAGACTAGCATCTTAAGAAGATACTTCTTGCTGCCATTGTGGAGAACTGACGAGAAAGGTCAAGACTAGAGGCAAGAAAGACCACTGAAGAGGTCTGCCGGAATCTAGGCCAGAGATAATGGTAACTTGAACTAAGTAAGTAATTGGGGCTTATTCAATAACAAGTGTTTATTAAGCACCTACTTTGTGCCAGAAAAAGAGAATCAAACAGGGTATAGACATCCTAAGTAAACAGTAGCAAAAGGGTATCAGGTTTAAATGGTGGGGCAGAATAAAAGAATCCAAGAAACTCCAGGTGTTTGACAGCTATCCACAGCCCTAAATGGCTGATAATAATGGTGCTGAGAGTTTCTTCATGATGAGTAGTCACAGATACTCTGTTCTGTATGCTGGGGGCAAAAGATTGGGAGAGGGGGAAGGGAAGAGAGAATAAAGACCTGAAGCATATGTATTTGAGAGTAGGCCTTCAAATGGGCCTCCCTCTTGTAGAGTCCCTGCAGTCTTTTCTGCCAGGATGGCGTGGATTTGGGGAAAAGCTCTCTGCAGCACCAGATTTAACCATCAGTCTCTTCATCTGGTATGTTGGAATCCTGTTTTCCCGGCATTGTATTTGGCTCTATGTTCTATATAGGCCACTTTAATTCATCTGCCATGAGAATGTGTCCAAGACATTAGAAGGGTCTGACTATGATCCAGAATGAAAGGAAGTGAAGAGGGTGGACAATACAAACTCATCTCTGTCTATGCCAAGCCAGTATTTACAAGTTTCCTGCAACTGCTAGCAGTGTGAAAATCAAATAATGATTGGAATACTAAAGTAACAAAGGATTTTTTAGAGCATAAAACAAATCATAGGGGCTCCTGGGTAGCTCAATTGGTTAAGCGTCTGACTCTTGATTTCCTCTCAGGTCATGATCTCAGGGTTGTGAGATGGAGCGCACATGGCGGGCTCTGCACTGGTCGTGGAACCTGCATAAGATTCTCTCCTTTTCCCTCTGCCCCTCCCCGCCCATGCATGCACACAGGCACATGCACTCTTTCTCTCTCTTAAAAAAACAAAAATTAAAAAAAAGACACTTTAAACAAAGAACACGAGCTAAAATGCTGTGAAAATGCAGTGTGGCAACAGGTAGCATGTAAATGGAGGCTGGGAAGAGCAAAACGTTCACCAGGAGCCACCCACGCAGCCAAGAGGGTGACAGTGTGGCTGTGACTAAGCTCTGACCTACTTCATAACTTCCCTACCAAACCCAGCCTGCAGCAGAACCTTCAAGGACTTGACC